>NC_056726.1:583067265-583442265 GCF_019279795.1 Protopterus annectens | reverse complement strand
CAGCTATCATCATATGCACAGGGTGTGTTGTTGGTTTGCCAGAGGCTAGGCTGAGCCATACAATTGACAACATGTATGTGAGTGTGAGGGGGCTGAGTACTAGTATGGGCCAATGGTGATGTCATGTGTGCAGGTATGTGGTTGCCCTAGGTTTGTTGTTTATGTGTGTGTGTGTCTGCATGCACACAGTTCCACCATGTGGCTGCCTTATACGGGGATTAGTGAGACAGCTGCAGACTGTACCTGGCAGGGTTTGCAGTTCACCATCTCTGGCCATGGACACGGGACCTGTACCTGGCAGGGGAGCTGCAGGCAGTATCAGATAGAAAGCCAGATCAGGTACTATCCCCTAAGGTTGACAGATGTCCACTGGATCCAGGTCCCTATGGGACTGGCCAGGGCCACGTGCACGTGGTCTGCTATGATGGACCGTGGACAACACCCCCCCCCACAGTGCTGGGGCTGGTACTGCCAATATGGGAGCGGCTGTGATTGGTGGGACATCCATGGCAACCTCCAGCTACTGATGTTGCTGGCATATGTCCACATGGCCATCGCAACCATCCCGCCCTGTCCTGATGCATGGACATGACATTGTGGATGAGATCCGATGTCTCATCCCACCATCTATCCATGACCTCGGTGTAATTATGAATGGCACCTGCTAGGTCTCAGATGCTGCCAGTTACAGAGGTGTGATGAGCCATCTGCGCCCTTAGACCCTGTCTGGTGTACCTTTCCATTCATGCCTGTGCCTCCATTACAGCCTGGAACATGCATGTGGTTGATATAGATTTGGCACATCTGCCAGGGGCATGATGAGCAGCAGTGCTCCGATGAGCACCCCTAAACATCTGCCTATGTGATAACCTGCCAGACATCTGGCTATGGCTGCTGTGTACTGACACACATGCCATAGATATCACATGATCCTGGTCAATGCCAACCATAGACCGCCCCTCAGCTAAGGCCAACAGTGATCAGGTATGTAGAGGCAGTGTGACTGTGTGCATGGATGGGGTGGATACTTGTGGGATGTCAATTGGTGGCCCAGCAGCAGCCCCTGATGACCCTGCCTGTGCCTCAACACACCTATCCTCATGGTCACTGTCTGTATCAGTGACATCAGATTCCCTGCAGGAGGGACCTAGCCCCAACTCACCACCTGTGAGGGGAAAACAGGGAACAGACTGTAAGACCTGTACATCACCGCTAAACAGTACATACATACACACACACACACACACACACACACACACACACACACACACACACATACACACATGTGTGCAGACATGACCACACACATAGACATACACACATGCAGTCGATATACATGGCAACCCATACACTCCAACAGACAGCACCTACAGACAGCTCCAGCACCCCCATAACACACACAATAGCAGGTGATGGTGGAGTACAGTATCACACACAAACCTGTAATTACACACAAGTCAGCATGCAGGACATGTGGTGCTCAACAGCATGCATTGCAACTGTAGTCAATCCCTGTTACCAACAATATACATGGCTGTGATGCATGGCTTCTGTTAGTAGGTGATGGCCCTCCCCCTGGAACACACTGCATCCATGTCTACAGCATTGGTGTGCATCTGTTCAGCACCCTGGCATGTACTGTGCACCATACCTCACAGGTGTACACACCATTGCAGGATGTGTATCTGTGTGTCAGTTATGTTTCTGTTGCTGCTCACAGCCTCTGTGTGTTTCTGGATTATATGTGGACACGTGTTTAGTAAATGTCTGCTGTGTATTCACAGATATCATCATCAGTGGTGCATGTATGAGTGATAGAATACCATTAGACCGACCACAGATACAATGTACTGTACCTATGGGGAGTGTAGAGACCATTATTGACCATTATTGAGCCCTGGCTGATGTTGCCTGTGATACACATAGGTTCATAGGTGAGTACTGGTCTATTGGTCCTGGGGCCTACATAAGCCTAGCCACAGGGGTTTTCAGCCATGCACCACCCAATAATGTTATTCCCCTGTGCCCCTGTCCGGCTGTGGCACAGATGTACTACCTAGGGTGAATTCCCCATTTCCCATCCAGTTGTCAAGTGTTTTTGTAAAGTGGGCCAATGAGTAGCATTGACTGACATGAATGGGTAGTCTGTTCCAGAATGTGGGAATTCCCCAGGACAGGGCCCTATCCCTCCAGTATGTTCTGTGTAATCTGTTTATGAGGTTTAGGGCCCTGGAGCATGTGTTTGCAGAGGGAGTGCGATTTCTTTCTGTGTAGCATGTTCAACTGCTCTGTGTATGACATAGCTGTGCATGTTAGGCAGATGTCAGCTGTGCCTGGGCAATGTGCACTGGAGTGTAGCCATAGTTGTCTGAGATGGTCTGTGTATTACATGTGTTTGAGGCTGGTAATCCCCTTAGTGAGGTGTGTGCTCTGTCAGTGAACATGTACAGCATGCATTATGGGTAGGTGTGTTAGATGTTTACACGGCCTACACCTTAGCTATGACATGCACAGTGAATTGCCAAGCATAACCTTAAACCATACTCACCAGCATCTGGCAGCTGCCTTGCTGGTATCCCAGAGGTACCTACATTGAGATGAGATAGAGTTGATGTCAGTGGCCACAGCTGTGGCATTGCTACATGGTGGCTGCAATATTACAGTAAAACAACAGCTGAAGTCCACAGTACTACTGATTATGCATAACTGCTTATCAGTACTGCACAGCAACAAACTCCACATCTCACATATCCATGATCTACCTGTACAGATGCATACACAACAGTGGTCTACTGATATGCCCTGGAACCTTACCTGCATGCTCCATGTCTGGTGTGTGGGTAGCACCCACCTCCATGACTGTATATGTCTGCAGCTCTTGTGGGCAGGCAGGTGCTACCAGGCTCATGAGCAGCTCCTTCACTCTGGTGAGGGGGGATGGATGTTATGGCCCCACCCCGTTGCAAGGTGGTCACCCCGCATGGCAGCTGCATGATGACGTACATGGCATTGCAGGTCACTACAATGATGGTGGACCTGCTCATACATACTGCTGTGCATCCCCACCTCATTCATCCTACAGACCACAACGTTCCACATGGCTGTTCACTCATGCTGGTCCTGGCTTGTCTGTGAGAACAGCAGCTGGTAGTTCTGGATGATGCTGGTGAGTATTATGTCATCCTCAGCGGCACTGTAGGTGGAAATCCTCGGGTGTGCCATACTCCCTGAAAGACATAAAGATGGAAATATGTATGAGCAACTCATATGGCACGTTTACCATAATACAATACACATATCAGTCTCCCTCTACCATATCAGCTCCAAATTAATGTTCACACAATGCAAGTGGTATGTCTCCGGTATATGTACCATTGGGACATATATTGTATTGTACAACACTTTCTGCTATGTGTTTATAGACATGCTCCCTGTGGGGACACTAGAGTTGCTGGGCTGTTACAGAGTATTTCACCTGCATGCCATTGTCACTGCCACTATGTTTCCACATATGCATGTGGTATGCTTGCTGTGTGACTGCTACACATCTGCCATTCTGTGTAATTGGGGATATTTATGCATGCTGTTGGACATGTTCTGGGACTGTGTGGACTATTACAACCCACATATGTTCCATGACAGTTACACAACAGTATGTGTAGGGGTTATTTGCCAGCAGGAACACCACTCCCACCTAATGTGCATGTTACCAGTCCACATCACATCCGTGACTGACCATGGAACTACCTTCATGTGGAACCACCTCAAGGGATGGTGCCCCCCCATGGATCACACACAGACATATGTTTGTCACCCAGTTAGGTTCAAGGTCTTGTGCATAGGGAGCTCCACAGAGACATGGGGTATGTGCTGCATCACCTGGAGGCATGCAGTACACATACACAAGGTTCGACATGCATGTTCCTCCTGCTCAGCCCACAGCCCAGGCACCTTTATGACCATATAGATGCTGTTGTGACTGTCCATGGGTGGGCACCATGTTCCCTCTGTTTCCATAGGGGGACTCAATGGCCTCACCATTACAAATGGAACTACCCATCCACAATGTTTAACCACCACATGTTTCATATACCAGCCCTGTATGCTGTCTTGTTTGTCACCCAACCAAACCTACATACCAATATGTGCCTAATACCCTTCACCAACATATATATCCCACCTTCTCAAACAATTGTGATGTGTTCCCAACATGGGTTATACACCACACTCCACACTCCATTTTGCAGCCATGTACTGATGTGCATATATGCTGTGTATTGATGTGTGATGTTCTCTCATACATGTCATGACAGGGGACATGTATTGACATATATATATATATATATATATATATATATATATATGTGTGTGTGTGTGTGTGTGTGTGTGTGTGTGTGTGTAGATATATATATATACCTATACATGTCAGTATTATGTATATGTGTGTATGTGTTTGTTTGTGTGTGTGTGTATATATATATATATATATATATATATGTAGACATAAACACACACACACACACACACACACACACACACACACACATATATATGTCTGTACGTCTACATATATATATATATATATATATATATATATATATATATATATATATACACACACACACACACACACACATATGTGCATATATGTGTAGACATCATTATGTGTTGTTTATATACCTATATATATGTATAACTGTCTGAGGTTCTGTAGACATACACAGCTGTGAATATGTATCACACATATATGTATCTGTATGTGGGGTGCATACAAACATCTGGTCCACACTCTTGTAACTCTCTTTACTTTACGGCTGAACTAGTCTGCCTTGCTGCAATACAGACAGGTGTCACATGTGAACACAGACTAACATTATGGGGGTATATATGGTGACAGATTTTAGATAAGCATATTATACTGCTATGGCAGTTGGGCATGCTATGCTACACTTTAACATGACTGTCCTGCAGGTGGTGTGGTCTCACACCCATGTGTCTATCATGGCAGTATTAATACCCCCATCAGCCGTTGGCCACAGTAATGCACAGAACACAAGATATCATGGGTCACATTTTTGCCATTCACTGCTGATCTGCACAGTTGACAGGTATGTCCCACTGCCCAGCAGGACTGACACTATTGTCCAGAGCAGTTGTTGAGCAGAACATCATTTCAGGAACAAGCACTGATGGCACATATAAATCCTTTCACATTATACATCATATCATTCTATGCCATATACTGTATGCAAGTAAATTCATATCTGTTTCACATACCTTTTATGTTTTTTCCACTGTAACACAACCCTGAGCTTTGCTACTTTTATTAAAGTTATTTTTTTTTCTTTCTCTCTCTCTCTCTCAGTCTCTCCAGTAGAGTGATTGAGCTGGTTTGAATAGATTGTAGCAAACTTTTATTGGTATTGCACATGATCAGGTGATGGCCTCTGCACCAGTCAGTGTCTACCAGTTGCTAATTGCATGTAGCCTGCCATGTAGTACTTCAGATAAACACTGTCATGGCAACCCTGTACTTTAAATTACTGACTTCTGTGGGAGTTGTCCCTTCACATTTCCAGTATGGATGACATCCTTCCTGTGTGTAGACATCAGTGTTACAGTCAGCAGGTAGTAATACCTCTTACAGCAGAACCTGCAGACACAGGCCAAATACACATTTGGGTAAGGTTCCAGACCTGCAGACAGCGTGAGTAGTGTTGTTGTGTGGAAAGGTATCTTGCTGGTCTTACAGGATTTCTGTGTACATGGTACTTTTGCATGGAATATTGTCTGTCTGCATTGCTCTCAACTGTGGGCCTATCCATATGATACCAGGGGGATTGGCTGTTAGGTTTTGTCTGTGCACCACTCAAGTATTGTCCCAGATATATCAGAGGCATTCTGTCTGTTGAATGCTATCAGTACATTGCTGCATCCATTTGTATTTCAATGTCATATTCCTGCATAAGGGTATGTTGCAACAAATCCTGTAACACCAGCAATTTCCAGGGTGTGTAACAGCAATAATGCAAATATGGCCCTATGTTCCTGCCTCTGTCCTCCACATAGATGACAATCTTTGTCCTGCTGTGATACAGAAAGGGGTTGTTAGGTAATGGCCTATCATTATTTACCACTAGCATTACTGCTATCATCCCAGTCATGTCATGGACTCCCACACCAACTGTTGGGCCAAGTCCATATATATGGGGGCAACAGCTGGAGAACACATATGTGCCCTTCTACAATCCAGAGGTAAGTGTGTGGTACATAGTGTTCCTTGCCCTTGTACAGCCTTTTATGGGGGGGGGGGTTCAGTGCTGTTAACCTAGGCTATGACACCTTTTCAGGGATATTACTGTTAAGACAAGGGTCATTCAGTGGGAAAGTGAGATGTTAGATTAAGCAATGTTATGTAGAAGATACTGTGACATTAACAGAAGTGCTACTTTTCCCCTAGGGCTTGATTACAGGGTCTAATTGGAGGCTGCTGAACTGCATCTGTAATTGTTGATTGTTACGTATCTTGAGCGCAAATCCTGTTTCTACTGTTGAACTAATTGAAGGCCTTGGCCTGGACAGCATAGTATGGTATATATCCACATTACTTGCATCTACTGTTTTGTGTTGGCCTTGCATTCATCACTGATTACATATTTCAAGCCTTATGTGGTGTAAGTACTGGTATACATTATTGTATAGTACACAAATACACTTTCTAAGGCTCTTATATATATTTGTTATGACAGTACATGCAGACTAATTACTAACCTACCTCACGACACAGCCTTTGCAACCTAGCATCATGGGCTTGCTGGTTCGCAGCCCGCTCATCTGCAGCTGTCAGAAAAATACAGTGATATTTAGCCATACCTATCCATAGTATACACAAGCAATTATTTACTACTTAGTAGAATGAGTACTTACTCAGTTACTGGGACATTGGGCATCTGCTGAGACTCCTGGATCCACTGTTCCAGTACATTCCCTCCTCTGCCACTCCAGGTCAGCATGGTGGTGCCTGACATGCTCAGCAGTCCGGGGATACCTGTGGTACTGGTGAGATCATGGGCGAGACTGTCCCAGGCCAATGTTTTATACTGCGAGCCCTGGTACTGGCCCTGCAATAGTCTCTGCTCATGGTGTTTTACCAGGAGCCATATCATGATTTTTGACTCCTGGATGCCCCAGCACTGCACTCTAAATTGAGTGCCTTCACCCACACCAGCCATTCTGCCTGCAGTAGGAAGCTACAAAAAGTTATGAGAAGTATTCCCACCTGTGGGGTTTAAATACGGCCAATTTCCCGCACTTTCCCATGATTGTCCAGTTTTGAAAAGGCTAAGCTATGGGCACACCTGCTTACATAAGGTTGGCATTGCTTAAAGAGGTATACCACTAGGCAGATTGAATTGGCTCCCCTACACATTGTTTACACTTACTAAGTTGAGCTGTGCTGCGGTTAGCATTGCTTTATAATTAATTAGCACTATATTTGCCATTTGGCAGTGATTTATTCTTCATTACATGTTATATATGTGTCTGCTATCTATGATTCATGTGTACATAAACTGTATGGGGACCTGGGGACTTCTACACTTTATTACAATAACACCTCAAATCTATGCTTACGGAAGTACTCCAGTTCACATATTTATGTTCTGTGGCAGGTTATACAACATCACACTGTACATAGATTGAGTTCACATGTTTGGTTTGATTTTCCTGTGGTGAGGATTAGTTTGCTGATACCTCATTTATATGCATTGCTATGATGGCTTAGTGGTTAACTACTGTGGTGTACAGGGTCTTGAGTTCAAGCCATGCAGTAGCTCTTTATTTTACTGTTGGGCAGAACACAGGCTGTTGGGTACAGAGGGATTAAGGCACTTTAAAGCAGTTGTATGCAGGTGTGCGTGGGTTTGTGCAGAGCTAAGCAATGCTAATGTCCGGGTACAGTTTCTTACACTTAGTTAGCTTCTACTTTGCTTAATCTGTGTAGGCAATGCTTACCCCCGTGCAAATGCACTTCAACACACTTGCTAGTGCTTATATATGCTTACTACTGCTTATTTGTGCTTAAACCTGCTTACTAGTGCCTTATTCATTATGACACTGATACTTCACATGTGCATTTAATGCAGTACTCCAGTTCACATTTAAATGTTATTATGTAGGTTATACAGCAAAAAGATGTAAAAATATGTTCATATACAGATTTCACATGGAAAATGATATGTGCTGCAGTGGGACTCGAACTGGGAATGCCTGTTCGTTAGGCGGATGCTCTAACCACTACATTATTGCTGTGCTGCTTCATTTGCATACATATTACTTGTTATCCTCTTCAGCCTTTTCAGCTGCTTTAACCGTAGCTAAGCAATGGGCAATCCTGCACACCTATGGTTAGCTGTACCCGGGGTTTTAAAAAAATAAATAAAAGGGTTTCTTCATTTTATTTGTATGTACTGTTGCTGTTGAACACATGAGGACTGTTGGTGGGGATATGCGGGCACCTATGAGCAGTCTTGCTCATTTATTTACAGTTTCTGCTGTTCTACTTTGCAGGGGTGTGTTCATTCTGGGAGTTCTGCTCTCAGACACGCCCCCTGCACTCGTCCACACTCTGGAGCTCAGGCAGCACGTTTTCATTAATATGCATGGTGCTCTGCCGTCCTCCTCTTAAACTGCCGCTTCCGTGCAGGACTAGATTAGTCCTGCATGGAAGATTAGTAAATCTGAGGGACAGTTTCTGAAATTCTTCATTTTATTTCATTCAGAGGCTTTTCTTTCTGATTTTAACTGTTTCCATGCTATTTTAACATAAGACTTCACTGATAATATACACTGGCTCTCTGCTCAAGTGTCGTGGTCATTTGTGTATATAGGCTACACATACAGGCTGTCACTGTGAATATGGAGAATATGTTCTTGTGCACTCTGTCTCTGTACTGTATGTTTAACTCAGTTTCTCTTTGTAGAGCCTGAATTCACATAGTCATGCACACATGCATCTTTACCAAGTATACTGCCTTCCGCATTGATTGCAACACTACTATTTGAAATAGAAGCATGCAACCCTTATTTTTATAAGGGCTATTCAAAGAAATTTAGCCATAGGATATGACAGAAATTTTGGGGTCAAATTACATTACATCTACATGAATTCTGTAGTGGTATTGGGTTAGAGGGAGCAGCTGGCCTGAGTACCATCCTGTTCTAGGTACCAAACAGGGTGATAACTTGTTCAACAGTCAGACTATTCTTTTCTTTTAAAAGTACCAATGAATTATTGAATTGCTGCCTAATAATTCATTGGTACCCTTAAAAGAAATCATATGATAACTTACAAACTATCACTAAGGGGATCACAACTGTTCCCTCATAGACAGCCCGCAACACCAAAAAGGTGTGTCACCTGGGGTGTCAAACTCCAGTGCTACAGCTCTGGCTGAATGAGCTTTCCAGACAATCAAAACCTTATTAAGAAGTGTAGCATTTCATCAGAATCTGATTGCAACCTTTCCATTCTTGAATATAAGAACTAATCATTACAAAGTATAGGTTGATCAGCATCACATCTTCTCATGGAGGTAGACTGAAATAAAAAAAAAACAGTTAAATAATCTTACTTCAACCAGAGGACAGAGACAGTGTCTCAGACCTACTAAACAGATATCAATACAAACAGACAGACAATAAATAATGCTAATGGCTCAACAGATAGCAAACTTAACATTTGATTCTGGATGATCAGCAGACTGTGTGGTCTATCTACATGTTATATGCTTGGATTTATTTGTGAATGCATATCTTGAAGCGCAGCATAATAGGATCTGCTCCTGAGTGCACTGTCCTTCAGATGAGATGGTCAACTGAGGTTCCATCTGCCTGAGTGGGTAATAGCTCAGGCATTTATTGAAAAAAGTAGGGGGTGCTTTATTAAAAACAGCACAACTATGAAAATTATTTTATATAAAAACTAGTAATATAGCACTTCTACCAGACACTTTTTCCACAACTGAAATTTAATTCCTGCTATTATATTTAATTTCCACTTTTCAATGTACCAAAGCTCATTATATTTTGCCTTCAATTTGTGCCATATTCATCAAAAAAAAATTATCTTTCATGTCAATTTCCATTTTCCCAACATCAGTGGGCCAGATTTATGAAGCTTGCATGGAGTGCAAGAAGATTGTAAGAGCTCACGGAGGCAATATATCTGCCGTGCGATCCAGGTACAGCCGGCAGGGGGCGTGCACGAGAACTGCTAAAGCTACTCTTGCATGGACAGCATCATGGTATGCAAATTACCTCATTTGCTGCTGAAAGCTATGCAAATGAGGTAAATTTGCAATCCAGGAAACACTAACCTGTCCATGGAAGAGTAGTGTTATCTGCAGAAATGTACTGCGTTGGTAACAGAGTACCGTTCTGCAAGTAGCTAAACGGAGCTATGACAGCTCCAAATAAAGGATGCATACAGTTGAGGAAGCATGCCAATTGCCAAATATAAGGCCATTGGCATTTATAAATGTTTAAAATTATTAAAATCTAACTTTTTTTCCCCGATCTCCGATGTTTAAGCATAGCGCAGCACCGCGCAAACATGTGGCGCTTTACAAAACAAGAAAATAATTTAAAAATAGCCAAAAATAGGCATTTTCACTAAAAAGCTTATCCTGCCATGCAGGTGAATGACAGGCTGAAGACAACATGGCCACTGAGTAGTGGCTGCTAACGGGGGGAAGCTCAGTGTGAGAGATGTAACCATGCATTAGTAGGCAAACCTATGCAAATAAGGATAAGGATAGTGAATCTCAATTTTCCCCAGCATGTGAGCCATGTCCCAAAAGTGTAAGTGTAGGAGTAGGTGAATAGTAGAGTAGAATATAGGTGACATCATGAGGGGGTCAGAAAGGCTGTAAGCTAATTGGAGCACAGTGGCTTGTGTTTGCCCTGAGTTGCTCAGGATTGCAAGAGGCATGTCTACAGTTGCCCTATTTGAAAACCTGAAACCAAAGGTGCACACTGTTAAAAGTTCAGAAATTTCTTGCAAACATGCACACAGCGTGTGCACTCGTGTGCGCGCATGTGCGCGTGTTTGTGCGATGCTGCCCCAGGCGAAAACAGAAAGGGAAAAGGAAGGAAAAGTAGTAGGAAGTTAACCAAGGAGAACTAGCAGAGCTGCCAGGTGAAATATATCAGAATCAGCCAATTACACAGGCAGCAGACTATCCCAGCCCAGCACTTTAAACTCGCAAACAGAATTCCCCCCTGTTTTTTCCCAAGAACTCTGCAACACTGCAGTATACAAAGCGGGAATGCTTAAAAAGCTTAAGTCAGACAAAATGTTAGGGGTTGCTCTTGCTATCATAAACCAACATGCAAGGTGCTGAGGGTGGTGATGTTGTGAATGCTGCTGAGCAACCCACAGTGAGGAGATGGAGAAGAGTGCACAGACCCAGGGTAACCTACCAGGAGCTACATGAGCTGGAGATAGTGGAGCGCTATAGGGTGGACAGAGACCTCCTGCAGCAAATTGTTGATCTGTGCCGGCCACGCCTCACACACAGAACCAACAGAGGGGAACCCATCCCAGTGGATACCAAGGTATGTGCTGGCATAAGAATACTAGCTACAGGTACCTTCCAAAGACCAACTGGTGATATGATGGGGATTTCACAGGCATCAGCATCCAGGGTACTCCACCAGTTCCTGGATACCATGTCAGCACATGCCGGTGAGCACGTATATTTTCCCAATTCCTGTGAGGCATTGGCCAGCAATATGCATCTTTTCCACCAAATAGCAGAATACCCTGAGGTAGTGGGTGCAATAGACTGCATGCACATATGCATCAAATTACCACCCGGTGAGTGGGGTAGGGTCTACATCAACCACAAGGGCTTCCCCTCCATCAACTGCCAGGTCGTGTGCGATGCACAGGGCATAATAATGAATGTGTGTGCTGGCTGCCCTAGAAGCTATCATGATTCCCACATCTGGCATCTGATGCAGCTGTACCAGAGATTTGCCAATGGGGACATCCCTGATGGTCACCCAGTGGGGGATGCTGATGACACCCATCAGAAATGCACACACACCTGAACAAGAACTCCATAATGAGGTACACGCACAAACAAGAAACATAATTGAGCATGTGCTTGGGATGCTCAAGTCACAGTTCCTGTGCCTGGACACATCTGGTGAAGCCTTTGCAGTACTCACCAGCTACATGTACCCAAATTGTTATGGTATGTGCCATGCTACACAATATGATCCTGCAGAAACAGCTGTAGCAGGAACAGCATGGGGCAGGGCCAAACAGCCCCCCATCATTGCCAAGGCCTGCTCAGGCACAGCGTGACTCAGAGGAGGAACAACCTGAGCCTGCCTCAGTAGGCAGAAGGAGGCGTGCCCAGTATGCCCTGGCCTTGGCAAAGGGGCAACGCATAGCACATACACTGACTCAGTAGGAACCCTGGAAATGACACCTCTCTCTGACTCGCACATACAGTAAAAGGGATGCCTAACTTGACACTACCTGTTTTCAAACATGTTTAGGGAGTGTATTATGTGCATCCAACATAGGCAGCCCTGCAGCACGACCTGAGGCATGAGTGCCCTATTCTAAGCAATATAAAGCACTGCTAAGCACATTTTACCAGTATTGAGCATATTTAAATACAATTGCATGTAGCTGCGCACCGCGCTAACCAGCACAACATTGGGCAACGTCGGGCAAAGTTGGGCAATGTTGGGTAAAGTCGAGCAAAGTCGGATAAACATGCTCACACCTGCTTTACTGTTCCTTAGCCAGTCAGGTCTACCCAGCAGGAAAATAAAAAGCAGTGACAGGGCTCAAACTCAGGATACTGTGCACTATAGTCACAGTACTGAACCACTAAGTCATGACAGCACTGGCACAGACACAACTTAAGTCACTCACACATACCAGTTGGGGGGGTCACATACCTAACAGTCACAGCCAGCAGGACAATTGTAGGCAAATGCAAACACAAACAAATGCTGTATCATGCCCTCTGAAGAGACATATGAGTAACCTCCCCCCAGGCCTGTGCAGACAGATAACAGCAGGCCAGGCAGTGTGATGTGGATTGAGTAGGCTATGAAGTCACAAACTAATATGCGTGTAATTGGAAGCTAAGGTCTGTAGTACAGTGGTATGCCTCAAGCCAGTACGATAGGCAACAGTACAGACTGAAATGGAGTACCTGACATAGCAGTGCAGGCCTAGCAAATGTGTATAAGTGTCAGGTGTACCCCTCATCCTATGTACACCCACAGCAACAACCAGGTGTGCCCCCCAGGTAGAAATGTATAAATAATAGCTGTCCCCCTGTATGTAGAAATGTTGATAAGTCTATGCAAATTGACTCATGGAAGCCCTGCAGGCACAGCATGCTTCCTGTTGATGTACAACACAAAGGTGAGCCCTGAAGTAAAAACCAACTTGATTTTTCACACACATATAGTATATATGCCCACAGTGGGCATGCTCACACACTTAAACAAATTTATCAAATTTCAGTCAGCAACATACTGAAAGGTCATACTGGGCATGCTCACACACTTAGGCCATGTCTGAGTACAGCAGTGGGCCACACATATCTGGCAGTTGCAGTTCTTACTCCAGACACTTGTCACTATTCACCAATCCTGCCTTGCGCACACAGTGATATGAAAACAGACCCATATAATATATTGGACCCCTGACATAATCAAATTATGTACTACAATTAGGTTGTTCAAAGAAAGTGAAAATCCAAAGAAGATCCATAAATCTCCAATCAGTATCATCAAGAAACAATGAGCACTCCTAACATTATCCAAGCCATGTTCTGGCAAAAATATTGCCAAAGAGTCCATAGAGAACCATGAGGCTTCCTTTCGCTATGTCATAAATATCAGTGTAAGCTCATATATGCTCTGAGTCAGTGCAAAGTGTAAATTAATACATGTACATGACTGACATTGCCAACATCTTGTCAGATAGGTTCATACATATTTACCCCCCTCTCACTGACAAAAGGGCCCATTACCATGCCTGGAGATTGTAAAAACCCAGAAATCACATATACAATGGTTAAACAGCTCTATCCAAACCTAAAAACATGGTGTCTATGGGATGACATGGTTTCCCTGGCTGTGTCATATGTGAACTCCAAAACAAACAGACCCTGCACCTAAACAGTCTGTTGAGACTCACCCTCTGTACAGGATATGAAACTGTTGAATGGGTTACAGCAACGTTTGGCACACTCCACAAGTGCTGGTGCATAACAGACCATGGGAACTATTGTCTTATAAGCCTAATAAGCCAGATCTGCAAGGCCATGGAGTCCATCATTATGGAACTCATAAACAGAGCTATTGGGAGCCTACAAAAACGCAACCCTACCCATTCTGGTTTGGTCAGGGGCAGATCATGGTTCCTAAACCTACTAGACAGTTTTCAATGCAGTCACCCAGGACATACATCAATGAAATGAGCTACACACGGCCTACATAGACCTGGAAAAGCCCTTTTCCAGCATCCCACACACATGTCATATCCACAAAATCAACAACCTGTGCATAAACATGTATGTCATCTGATGGATTGCCAACTGGGGCACAGACAGATCCCACAAGGTAAGAAATGTGGTCTCCCTGTTGGACTGTAAGCTGGTAACAACTGCTGTCCCCCATGGCTCAGTCCTGGGACCCCTCTTGTCTGGTGTATACTTTTCAGAAATACAGTCAAACACACGTGGGCTATGGTTAGCAAAGTTTGTGGGTGACTGCAAAAAGGTTGTCATAATCAATGTTTGGGACAACACAGACATCCTTAAAAAGGGTCTCAGTCAGACAGATGTGGTGTCAAAATTATGGCCTCGAGCTACAGTCATACAAATACCACATAGGTGCCAACACCCTAAATATGGAGGTAATAATAAGGGATCTATGGACACATGTGAATAGTCATCTCTACTTCCAGAAACACATTTACAAAGGGGTTAGAAAATCATGCTATGTGTTCCCACAAATTGCCAAGGTCTTTGCATGTAGGTCAAAGGAGGTTCCCTCTACTCACCAGTCATCAGACCCATCAGAGAGTATCACGGCACTCTTGCGATTAATCTGACTAGACACCTTCAGCAGCTGGAAAGACCACTGAAGTACCTAAACAAGAGGATTACTGGCCTCAAACAGTTGCCCCATGCAACAAGACTAAAGTTAACTCAATCTGTACTCTGTTGCATACTGTATACTCAGGCGATCTCTGCCCAACAGACAGGTCCATGTCCAATGCAGAACTGATGTACATGCGCTATCTCACTGTTGGATGGATCATGCCATCCCAAGTAAAACCAAGACTCACTCCTCCAAAAAGAGGAAACCAGTCTGGTGTTCCTTGGCCATAAATAAGCTATACAACAGAAGGAGGAATCTACTACATGTTAGAGCAAAATTCCAAAAAGGAAAGGCATCACTGATCAATATTAGCAAAAAACTATGATTGCTCATAAAATCATCCAAGGCCAGTTTCTAAAGAAAAATTGCCAAGGAATCTAAAGATAACCAAAAAGCCTTTTTTTAGCTATATCAAACATTTAGGTGGCAACTCCCAGATATGCTCTGAGCTACTGCAAAATGGCAAAAAAATACACTGAACCAACTGACATTGCCAACATCCTGGCAGACAAGTTCAGTGCAAACTTCACCACCCCCCCCATCCCCAAAAGGGCCCATGTCCATCCCAGAAGAATGCAGAGCCCCAGACATCATGGACATGCAGGTAAAAACAGCCCTCTCCAAAGCTAAGAACACAGCATCAATGGGGCCAGATGGTGTCCTAGGCTGCGTCTTACACGAGCTCCAAAAATAACTAAACCCTCACCTAAATTCACTGTTCAGACTCAGCCTTACCACAGGCTATGTACCCAAAGAATGGCGTACAGCAACAGTCATCCCACTCCACAAAGGTGGTGCCACAACAGAACCTGGGAACTATCGCCCTATAAGCCTGACCAGCCTGGTCTGCAAAGCTATGGAGTGAATTATCATGGAACTCATAAACAGAGACAATGGGAACCTCCAGACATTGGACCCTACCCAATTCGGCTTTGTTAAAGGCAGATCCTGCCTCCTAAACCTAGTTGACTTCTTTGAAACAGTTACAAAGGCCATAGATGAAGGCAAGGTAGTCCACACAGCCTACCTGGACCTCACTAAGGCCTTCGACACCATTCCCCACTCTGGCATCATAGAAAGGCTTACCAGCTTGAACATTAACCCCTATGTCACAAGATGGGTGGCCAACTGGCTCACGGATAGAACACACATGGTCAGAGTTGCGTGTGCCATGTCCGACTCTAAACCAGTCACAAGTTGCGTCCCACAGGGCTCAGTCCTGGGACCCCTCCTGTTTGGTATATACTTCTCTGAGGTACAGGCAAGCACAGGAGGACTATGGCTGACCAAGTTCGCAGATGATTGCAAACTGGGGGCCATAATCGACTCTCCCGCTGACACAGACATCCTCCAGAAGGGTCTTACAGAGACAGATACCTGGTGTCAAAACCATGGCCTCAAGCTGAATGCCAAAAAATGCATAGTCATCCTCTTTGGAAAAACAAAGTGCCCATGAATCACCACATAATTGGTAATCCACTAGGTATGGAAAATATAATTAGGGACTTGGGGACCCAGGTAGATAGTAACCTCTCCTTTGATAATCACATTGCCAAAGTGGTTAGAAATTCCTTCTATGTAGCCCACCTAATCATGAAAGGGTTCACCTCCAGATCAAGAGAGGTCATTGTGCCCCCCTACTCATCACTCATTAGGCCCATAATAGAGTACAATGCCCCATTTGGTATGTACCTTAATCGGCACATGCAACAGCTGGTATGACCACAGAAGTACCTCACCAAGAGGATCATGAGCCTCAAATAGATATCCTATGCAGCTCGACTAAAGAAACTCCAGCTCTATTCGGTTGCTTACTGCCTGCTCAGAGGTGATCTATGCCTGATGTATAAGGCCATGTCCAACCCGGAATTAATGGACATGCTCCACCTCAAGAAAACCAAATCTCTTAGAGTCACATGCTCCAGTGAATTAAACCTCAGCACAGTAATAAACCAGACGTGCTGGAGGGACAGATTCCTGGCCCAGAGACTTCCCTCGCTCTGGAATAGAATCCCAGTTTATGTTAGGCAGAGCCCCTCGCTGACTCTCTTCAAGAGGAATCTTGACGAGTGGATGGGAAATTGTAAATTTACCCCTGGGATCACTTCAGTGGCCCTACTAGACAGAGGCCCAGGAAACTAATTTAAAAGGGAGGCAAAAGCCAACACATTCTGGCTAGGCTTATAAATGCCCTTGGGCAGATAGCCTAGTACCTACCTATGAACCTACACACTCTAGGGACCTAAACCTTGTCACCACAATAAACAGAACATGCCGGAGGGATAGATTCCTGTCCCAGAGGCTTCCCATACTCCGGAATAAACTATCTATCTATATCAAACAACGCTTCTCATTAGCACTCTTCAAGAAAAATCTTGATGATTGGATGGGAAATAGGAAATTCACCCTGGGGATCACTTCTGTGTCTCTGCTCGACAATGGCACAGGAAAATAAATTTCTTGGGTGGCAAAAGCCAGGGTACCTTTTTGGCTGGGCTTGTATAGGCCCCAGGGCTGATAGCCTAGTACCTACCTATGAACCTATGAACCTTTGAGCCTTGCCTAAAAAAGATAATATGGGTCAGCAAGAGCCTTGGCCAGCATTCAGAAGCATAGGGGTGACAGGTGCAAACCATCTGTAGCGAAGCAATGAGGCTTGTCTATCATGTCATCACAGGCAGACAGAGACTGGATCCCCTTTGAATGACACCAGAAGCTCAGCCAATTGTTGAAGTTTATCGTCTTTCTGTTATATTGCAGTGTCATGTAGTTGAAGGTAAGATGCTACTCAAGGTCAGGGTCATACCAGCCTGGGCTACATGATCATAGAGCTAATATATATCTCTTGTCATGTTGTCCTGGGAGGTATGTCTCAGATCATTCACACTGACATGTACAAAGAACACGTCATATATGTACCTGTTTTGGAGTGATGTAAGTGCTTGTGTTATGTGGTGGATCATAACACATGACAGACAACTGACAGTAACCTTCCCCTTGTCCAGCCAAGTGAGTGGAACATCTGTGTGCCTGACTATGAAGTCACCTATTACTAGTGTGTTGGGTATGTTGTTTTGCCTTAGGGCCTGTTGTGAGGCACACTGCTTTGGTGTATCATGTGTTTTCTGGTGTGTGCTTGGAGGTGCATGTTGCATGCTTGTCTGCTTAGGAGGACACTCTCTCTATTTCAGATTAATATTTGTATTCTCCGAGTATGGTAATGTGTATTTATGTGTGTGTTTTGCTGGTGCTTATATTGTAGGTCTATGTGAGACAGTTGTTGTTGTGGTTGTATGACCCTACTCCTCCTGACTGTATTGTCCACTATTGGGTTGACAGAGCTTAGCCACCGGTTTGACCCTGTATGTGCCAGCATGTGGTGCATCAACCCATATATGATATGGTCATGGCCTATGCATACAATACACTCACAATACACCTAGTATGATAAGCCTGCTGAGGTTAGCAAATGTGAAAAAAACCTTTGGGCAAACTGTCAGCAAGTAATGTATGTATTGCACCCTGTAACTCCATATTGCTTGCTGAAGTGTAAAGATGTACTTAGTTTGGATTAAGAACACCGCACTTGCCAACTGTGTGCGTGTGTGTGTGTGTGTGTGTGTGTGTGTGTGTGTGTGTGTGTGTGTGTGTGTGTGTGTGTGTCTGTCTCTCCCTGGGGAGAAGGCAACCTTTTTGGAGACTACTCACACCCTTTAAAAGTGGTATACTCATATTTGTCAAGTCTGATGATGTCACCATCCTACAAATATACCTGTGGAAAGAAGAAATTCCTGTAATGTGTAGTGACGGCTGGTGACTTCAAATTAAAGGAGGGCTGCAGGAGACAGCTGAATGGGTGAGACCAATGGGAAGGGGTGTAGTCAACTAGAAAGGGGTGGAGCTATGCTCAAAACCACAACAACTGGAACTTTAATTAAATACGCTGCCCTGGGTGCCAAACAGTCATTACGAGAGTCCAGTCAAGACAAAATGATGTGTAAAAGAAAAAAATATTTCAATGCATTGGCTACATGACAACTTCTTAATATCCAGATGGAAACAGGTTGTGAAGTATGAAAAAATAAATTACTTTTTAAATACATTACTGGAATGCCAGTTAAAAATCAAGTATAAAAAAACAAGCATCACTCAACAAAAACCACTACTCCTTGCACTGCAGTTCTAATTATAATTTATATTCAGCTTTATAAAATTACTAAGTAACATGCTGAAAGTAGCAATCTCTGTGATACCCCACTTGTAAAAATGTTTCTTATCCAAAAAAGACCTGCTGCCTGACATAACTATCTACTTGGTTCATGGGGAAGACATGATCAAAGTAAAAAATGAACAGCAAACAAGAAACAAGCTCAAGATAAATTGCTTAAAGGATTCCTGCACAAGTTATGGACCACACATGATAGATTAGCATTCTGTTTAGTTTACGGGTAAGCCTGCAAAGATGACTGCAAGTATCCAATAAATGTAATGAGCTTCTGAAAATATTGTAATACTGTCCTTTTATTACAAATACTGTCATATGCATTTCAATACCGAAGGCTTATACATTATCTAGTTATGTAAATATTCTCTGCATGGCAACAACGAAAAGGCTTTCAATGCTGGTAATTCTTTAACAATATGCTTATTAAAGCTTTACTTGCATCTTACAATCTCTGACAAGCTTACCTGATGCTCATTAAATCATTGCTACTTAAACAGAGCAACAGGGCACTGTGACAGCATGCATTTCCTGAATAATAAGAAGCATAAATCAACAGTATAAAAATCTGACAGAAAACCAGAACATTCTGCAAAATCAAGGACAGATGAAAAGCCACAGTCGTACTTGTGGTCTACCTTGGATGGGGGAATACTCTGCACACTTACACTGCATAACTGCTCCTTGCCTTCCTTGGACACATCCAGAGCCACTACAATGGGGAGTGGGGTGCAACAAGTATGTCATAATTTGAAATGTCTCTGGCTGACAGTGATGGCTCTGACACACATATCTCCCAACTTCAGAGCAAGAAATCTGGAAAAAGCCATACATAGAACTAGAAGTGGGACACAGGCCCAAAAAATAAAGACAATGTTTAAATAGTGCTCTTATTAACTTAGATAATAGAACAGTAGTAGATCTTGCATTAGTACAAATTTTCTGAAGGGTATGAAATCTGAAACTCAAATGTCTGCCATTATTTTCTAACTTCAGTCTTTAATGATTTGCCACTAATTTGCCAGAAAACCACAATTTTATGAAAAACAGACCAAAAATGTGATACAAAAATATAAAGTTGCCACACAATACAGCTGGGAACCTGTCAAAAAAGGGACACCTTTTTAATATTAACACTGTTAACTTGAGCAACTAACAAAATAAGAGCATCTACATGCATTTCTGAAATAAAAGTAATCTATAACTCTGATCATTACAGTTATATATAATTGTAAACCCTCCACATTTTCTTCCAAAATTATCATTTTAGGAGGGATTATTAGGGGAGAGCAACATTTTGAGCCAGAATTGGGGACAATTGAGAGGTTTGGATATTCCTAATTCTACAAAGCGATTTGCATGTACCTCTCAACCTCTTCATGCAGGAAATCTGGACAAGGTCAAATATATTGGAGGAACATACAGACACTACTAAAAATTGCACTTGTATAAACTTAAGACAGTTGATAGAATAACAGGTCTTGCATTAGCATGCATTTTTCTGAAGGTTATGACGTCTGAAACTCAATGTCTGTCATTTAGTGACTTCATTCCTAAATTATTTGCTAGAAAACCACAAATTTTATGAGGAACAAACCAAAAATAAGAAGCAAATATCTATTCATTCTGCAAAAATATGGACAACTGAGAGGTATAGTTCAACCGGGGCGGTCTGAGTTTGCTACACTTCCCCGCCCCTCACAAAATCATGGTCAAATGGAGCCTCCTCGCTGCAGCCATTCCAATGTCCCATTCCTTGGTTATTTTGCCCTATTTACCATAAACACTATAAGGTGCATACTGCTTTACTTCTGCGATGATTTAGATTTCATTTGAAAGTTTTATTTTGCATTTTACAGCACAAATCCTAATAGATATCTGTTAAACAAAGCAATGCAGTCTCACAATGAAAATAGACTTAGCATTAAAACTTCTCTGCCCTTGAAACTCATTATGCATTGAAACAGCATTGAAACCCACATTCAAAGAAAATACATTTTGCCAGTGGCAGATAAAGATTAACTCTGGGCTGTTTTCAAAATCATAGGCCCCTTGAACATGAAACATACACATGCTCTTTGATACACCTTCCTGACTGTATTACGTTATATTCCTTGTACAATACGGGGCATTTTAAATTTATTGTTTTGAACATTTTTCCAGTAAACAATGAGACAAAATGCATGCACCAATGACAAAACTGCCCAATTCAGAACATTTCCATCATAAAACGTCTACTCAGCCTTCTATAGTCCACCAGTATCAGTAAATATGCACAATCTCTGAAGTAGTAAAATCCACATTAAAGAAATCTGTAACTAATAAAGAGGTTGCTGCTAGCAAACAACTTTATATGTCATTGTTTCATCTACAAATAAAGTGCCTGTTGCCCTTGAAGAATAAATTGCCTATGTTGCATGCATTAAAAAAATGATAAGCTAGTAATACCACAATAGGGAATGGATAGCAAACTGATAACAGGTTCACAGTTACTAGGTATCTTTGCCAAAAAGGGCTGTAGCATCCACCCCCTTTACAACACAGTACAGTATTAGCAATGCATCTACCTACTGTGGGAGTAGAACCCACAGCCTTCTGCATCAAAAGCAAGTATACTACCTGTTGTACTATTAACAATGCAAGACAACTTTGCATAAGCAGCACTAAACTTTTGTTCCCCAGGAGCTCTCAGCTCCATGTAAAATCTACTCGACACTCAGCTGTATCTCTGAACTTTGCAGCACAAGATATCTGGAAAAAGCCAAAATTTATTGGGGGTGGACAAAAGGCCAAAAACCAGGGACACATTTTAAACATTGCTTATATAATGTTGGAAAGTTGCTAGAATAAAATGCTGTATTACCACCATACATTTCATTGCCACTTCTTGAACCCAGGGGACCCTGTGCAAAACAGTCAGAGAAACAACCACTATGCCAAATCAGCTGAAACAGAGGAAGCCAAACTTAAATGGTTAATATTTAGTGAATTCAGTTCTTACCATAGCTGTCAACCTCTTAGCAAAAAACACCTGAAAAAAGCCAATAATGTGGGAATACAGCTGCCAAACATACTCAGTGAATTCAGTTCTCACCATAGCTCTCAACCTTATCACAAAATACCTGGATGAGGCCAATAATGGGGGAATACAGTCCCAAAAATATGGGCAAATTTCAAATAGCCATGTTATAAACTTAGACAATTGCTAGAATAAAAGGTTTTGTTTTACCATGTACTTTCTGAAGAATATGAAGACTGAAATTCAAATGCCTGTTAGTTTTAAACATTTGTTAACCAGGAAACTAGTCTGACTTGGAACAAAACAAAGCCAAATTTCATCAGTGCAGGGAGAAACACATTTTTGTAAGGGATGGGAGGACATGCAGACTGCACACAGAAGGCACCCCACCCAAGAATCAAACCAGAGAACCTGTAGCTGTCAGGCAACAATGCTACCAGTGCACCACTGCACCACTGCACTACAAGCCTTTGCAAGGAAATATGAAGATACAGAAACCACAGATTTTTATGAGGAACAGAGAAAATATGAGGCAAAAATCTGCATTTTTTTTTACAAATAGTGGTGGGTAGGGAATTCAGGTCCTTGCCACCTACATCCAAGGTACAGGGCTCAAGCCTGAGTATTTCTACCCACCACTATATGTTAACAAGGGCATTTTACACACACACACTTACCTGTAAATGGTCCGGAAACAGTAAACCAGGTCCAACTCCATTGTCTCAAAGCAGCAAACCCGTACTCGACTTAACGCTTCCCTGGAAGGGCTTTGCACTCAACTTACCTCTCTCCTGATTGGTCCTGCCTGCGGCTCAAGCAGTCCGGAGCTCCACTCTTCTGTGCGGTCATCTACTGCACGGCATCTTGGGCATCTGCGGGTCAGAAAATACCTTCTCTGCATCTGGACTGCTGACTCGAGCAGTCAGAGTTCGAAAGGATTCCTGGGCATCTGCGGGGCAGTCTGAGTATGTCTGCGCATGCGCAGCAGTTCCGGTACTCATTAAAAAAGAAAAAAAAAATTTTAAAGTTTATGTTTCACGGTATGTATTTCATTTATTTCTAGGTGGAAGGACTGCAGTCCTGCAGACCAATAGCATGAGCTGCCCCTGGTAATGTGTATAGCATGTTGTATAAATGTGTAGTACTGTAGTATCATAATGTAATTAGGTAAGAGTTTGAATCCTGCACTTACCAACTGTGTGCATGAGAGTGTGTGTATTCTGGGGGAGGAGCAACCTTTTTAGAAACTACTCACACCCCTTAAAAGTGGTATACTCATCTTCGTCAAGTCTGATGATGTCACCATCCTGCAAATATACCTGTGGAAAACAGAAATCCCAGTAATGTGTTTAGCATGTCGTGTAAATGCGTGCTTCTGTAGTGTCATAATGTAGTTAGGTAGGCGTGTGAATCCTGCACTTACCAACTGTGTGCATGTCTCCCTGGGTAGGCGCAACCTTTTTGGAGACTACTCACACCCCTTAAAATTGGTATACTCATCTTTGTCAAGTCTGATGATGTCGCCATCCTACAAATATACCTGTGGAAAGATGACATCCCAGTAATGTGTATAGCATGTCGTGTAAATGTGTACTGCTGTAGTATCGTTAGGTAGGGGTTTAAATACTGTACTTGCCAACTGTGTGTGTCTCCCTATGGAGGAGCAACCTTTTTGAAGAATACTCACACCCCTTAAAAGTGGTATACTCATCTTTGACAAGTCTGATGATGTCACCATCCTACAAATATACCTCTGGAAAAACACCATTCTCATAATGTATGTAGCATGTTGTGTAAATGCATGTTGTTGTAGTATCATAATGCAGGTAGGTAGGGTTTCAAATCCTGCACTTGTCAACTGTGTGTCTTCCTGGGGAGGAACAACCTTTTTGGAGACTACTCACACCCCTTAAAAGTGGTATACTCCTCTTTGTCAAGTCTGATGATGTCACCATCCTACAAATATATCTGTGAAAAAAAGAAATCTCAGTAATATGTATAGCGTGTTATGTAAAAGTGTACAGCTGTAGTATCATAATGTAGCGAGATAGGGGTTGGAATCCTGTACTTGCCAACTGGTGTGTGTTTTCCTGGGGAGGAGTAACCTTTTTGGAGACTACTCACACCCCTTAAAAGTGGTATACTCATCTTTGTCAAGCCTGATGATGTCACCATCCTACAAATATACCTGTGGAAATGCAAAATCCCACTCATGTATATAGCGCACCATGTAAATGTGTACTGCTGTAGTATCATAATGTACACCCACTAGATATTGACAGCATTGTCACACATCCTGTCTGACATACATGACTGTTATGGTGGCTTGGTAGCAGTGACATCTGGGCAAGTAATCTGGACAACATTAAATGTCTTCACCTGGGTAAGGTACACTAAGCTTGCAAAAAGGAAAAATTGTAACAAAACACTTTTTGCAGCTACAGAGTCTGAGCTCAACATGCCCTTTCCTGTGGGGCCTGCCACATGTATGTAGATAAAGCCCAATGCCACTGAAGGTAACAACAGTTGAGTTCCCCACCAATGTGACAAGCCACACTACATATGTCTGTAGCTTTATTCCATTCAATTGGCTATGGGAATGTTACCACAGCTGTTCCACATGCAATCAGCTAGAGGAGGGCTGCAATTCATGCAGAGACCATCAGCTGATCCTGAGCATCATTTAAAATACACATGCTGTGTAAGTCTCCACATCCACCAGAGAGGGAGTAAGAGAGGCAGACAGAGGCACAGAAAAGCCAGGGAGGGGCGGGAGAGTAAAACTCATGCATGTTTGTGTCACAAACCTACCAGTACAGGGTATCAAACCCCCAACAACTATGCAGTGCTATCACATGTCCATGTAGGTATTGAATGCACCACATAGGTTATATGTTGAGGAACCCTCAGAATGTATATGTGATGGTGAGTGACATCTGCAACAGAGATATGGTAGCTATGTGGTAGGTGTAGTACACATGACTGACTGCATGAACAGATGTCAGCATCAACACAGCCACACTCCCACAGGGATGCACACACACTGCCACACTTGGCAGGACCAGGAATACAACTCATTACTAGTGGGATTGCCACAATATAGTACTGTGCAGGTATCACATACACCAAAGGGGTCATACGGAGGTTATATGTGCAAAGGGTATGTGAAGGTATCTGACATCAGACAGCATGCTTCAATATGCCAATGGGGGTTGTAGTGAGTGTGAATGTGATCACACGCATCATACACCACACATATAGACACAGGTGCCAGTACTGACATGCATGTGTGCACTGCTTCACAGGTGTGCTGTGGTTGATGGTGCCAGATGGCTATACAAGGCTAGGTGATGGGTATACCTTGGCATCAGGCCACATGACAATGGTCTGCATTGTGGCTCAGGGGTGTAGTGTCTGGAGTTGCCCACACAGATGGGTATTGTATTCACCATCAAGTCACCTGGGTGATTACTGTGTGTGGCCAATGCTGTGCATTGCCTGCCATGTATGTGTTCCTTAGTCCATGATATGGACAGTGTCTGGGATATGCACATCTCCCACATGTATGTACAGTGACATGTGGAACTGTTCCTGGGGTGTCTGACCCATGTTGTGTACACAGACTGTTATCATCAGATGTGCCAGTCCTGGCCTCATGTGGCAGGAACTGTTCATGGACAGCAGGTTTGCCCTGCACCTACATTGATAGCATGATATCAGTATCATTGTGTCAGTGGCATCTGTCCATACAGGGCTTATGTTTCAGGCAAGTTATGTCCTTTGTGGGTCACATTTGATGGCACCACAGGTGTTGCAGGTGTCCAGTAAGTAACATGGGGGAGGTGCACTGTCAGCATGTACATGCCTATTGGACTGATGGACAGGGTGCCATGCCCTCTGTAGCTCACTGCAATTACACCATGGTTACTATCAGTGGGTAATATGCAGGGAACTACCAACATAGCAGCTGTTGCCTAGGCAATTGTGTGTATGTGTGTATGAGACATGGGTTGAGAGTGTACCCTGAGTAATACAAGGGTTGCTAACGTTGTTCAGCTGGCATTTATTTCACATTTAGGGGTATGGATTTGCTCCCCAGCCTCTTGGCTATTTCATGTCTGTTATCCCTGTTTGGTGGACATTGTGATATATACTTGGCCCACTGTATAAGAAGTTTGCAAAACCCACTCCAGATTGAGTACAGTTGTTATACATTCACAACCACAGGATACAAATGACAAGCACCAACACACATACACACACAAACACACACACACACACACACACACACACACACACACACACACACACACACACACACACCTGTCATGTCTGGGATTAGAACTCCTACCTAACTAGTATATTATAGAACTACGCTGTTATAGGATGCGCCACAGAGATTACCGGAGTTCTCCTTCCCTAAAGGTGCATTTCACAGTGAAGAACTCCTACCTAACTAGTATATTATAGCACTATGCCATTATAGGATGTGCCACAGAGTTTACTGGAGATCTCCTTCCCCAAAGGTGCATTTCACAGTGAATGACATCAGCAGGATTGCCAAAGTAGGGCATTTGAATTGTAGTGAGTGTGACTAGCCTAAAATGCATTGCTCCCTACACAAACATAGAAACATACACAAAACACCTGTGTGGGAATAGAACCCCTACCAGAGTTCTATATCACACTACAGCATGATGCTGTTACAGGACACACCACAGAGATTACTAGAGTGCCCCTTCCCCAAAGGTGTATTTCACAGTGAATGACATCAGCAGGATTGCCAAAGTAGGGCATTTGCATTGTAGTGAGTGTGAATAGTCTAACATACATTGTTCCTTACACAAACATAGAAACACACAAAAATCATCCACAACTACCATGGATCGGGATAAAACCCCTACCAGAGTTCTATATCACACTACAGCATGATGCTGTTATAGGACACACCACAGGGATTTTTGGAATGCCCCTTCCCCAAAGGTGAATTTCATAGTGAATGACATCAACAGGATTGCCAAAGTAGGGCATTTGAATTGCAGTGAGTGTGACTAGCCTAAAATGCATTGCTCTCCACACACACACACACACACACACACACACACACACACACACACACACACACACACACACACACACACACACAATTGCCAAGTTTGGGATTAGATCTTCTACTTAACTAATTTATCACACTACAGCAGTACACAGTTACAGGACATGCTATGGAGATTGGTGGGCTACAACCTTCCCAGAGGTGTATTTCTAGGTGGATGACATCAGCAGCCTCGCCAAAGTAGATCATTTGAATTGTAGGGTGTGTGACTACCCTAAAAAGCATTGCTTTCTACACAGAGTCAGACCAACACACACATACTTGCCAAGTCTGCGATTAGAACTCTTACCTAACTATTTTATCACACTACAGCAGTGCACAGTTATGGCATGCACTATGGAGATTACTGGGCAACAACCTTCCCAGAGGTGTATTTCTAGGTGGATGACATCAGCAGCCTTGCCAAAGTAGAGCATTTGAATTGTAGGGAGTGCGACTACTCTAAAAAGCATTGTCTTCTACACAGAGTCGGACAGAGACACTTGCCAAGTCTGGGATTAGAATGCCTACCTAACTATTTTATCACACTACCACGCAGTTATAGCACATGCTATGGAAATTACTGAGCTACAACTTTCCCAGACATGTATTTCTAGGTGGATGACATCATCAGCCTTACCAAAGCAGAGCATTTGAGTTCTAAGGAGTGTGACTACCCTAAAAAGCATTGCTCTCTACAGACAGACCAGACAGACACACAAACACAGTTGCAATGTCTGGGATTGGAACTCCTACCTAACTAGTTTATCGCACTACAGCAGCATGCAGTTATAGACATGCCACAGAGATTACTGGGCTACAGCTCTCCCAAAGGTGTATTTCACAGTGGATGATATCAGCAGGCTTGTCATAGTAGGGCTATGGGGCAGGCAGTGTGTGTGCAGGCACAGAGTGACTTGGCGGAGGAACAACCTGAGCCTGCCCCAGTAGGCAGAATGAGACATGCCCATTATGCCCTGGCCTTAGCAAAGAGGCAATGCATAGCACATACACTGACACAGGAGGGACCCAGGGAATAACACCTCTTTCTGACTCTCACATACAGTAAAAGGGATGCCAAACATGACACTACCTGTGCTCAACCATGTGTAGGGAGTGCACTATGTGCATCCAACATAGGCAGCCCTGCAGCACCACCCTCAATACTGGGACACCCACAAGGTAAGTGACTCACACATGCCAGTCAGGTGGGTTCACATACAAAACAGCAGTCACAGCCAGCAGGACAGGTGTAGACAAACACAAACAAAGGCTGTGCTATGGCATCTGAATGATGCCTATGGGTAACCTCCCCCCCCAGGCCTACACAGACAGACTACAGAAGGTCAGGCAGTGGGACATTAGTTCTAAAGGACAGGAAGTCAGAAACTAATATGTAGGTCAATAAAAGCTAAGATCTGTAGTACACTGATATGCCTCTAGTCAGCATGACTGGTTAGAATACAGAATGAAATGGAGTACCTGACATATCAGTACAGTCATAGCAAATGTGTACAAGTGTCAGTTGTGCCCCCCATCCTACGTAGTAATGTAATAACAGTCAGGTGTGCCCCCCAATCCTGTGTGTAGAAATGTAGAAATAGTAAGGTGTACCCCCCATTCTATGTATAAATGTAGTAATAGTCAGGTGTGCCCCACAATCCTGTGTAGAAATGTAGAAATACTCAGGTTTGCCCCCAATCCTGTGTAGAAATGTAGAAATAGTCAGGTGTGCCCCCCCAATCCTGTGTAGGAATGCAAATACAGTCAGGTGTGCTCCCCCAGCCCTACTTAATTATGTAGTAATGGTCTGATGTGCCCCGCCAATCTGATGCACACATCGTAACATTCAGGTGTGCCTCCCCACAACCCTATGTAGAAATGTAGTAACATGTATGTGTAGGTATAATATCAGTGGAGCACAGATGCACAGAGGTGGCCAAGGTAGCGGGATAGGTTGTAACATCTGCACAATATGCAGGTATGTGTGTGTTAGGTTGGTGTATATCTAAATCATGTGAGAGTGTTCAGTATGTATGCATGTAGAGGTAAGCCTGGTGACCATTGCCCACTACCGCCACTGACAGGGACAAGTCCTTGCACCTGCAGTGCCATACACAATACCCATCAGTATAACACAAGCTATCTATAAACCCTTGCAAATGTATGGTGGTAATATGTGTCACCATCTGAAATATTGATATGGCATGGCTGCTGGTCTAGATATACAAGCAGTACACTGGAGAAAGTACCCCAGACATACAGTATATATTGTGTCACTGTGAAACGGACACACCCTTGGAAAAGTACATACAGGTATGCATCACATTATCTGGTCCTGTAGTAGGGGATACTGGTATTGTCCGCCCAAACACTCGCAGATCACAAAGGAGGTAGGACTGATGTATTAGGAAACAGCTGCTGTACCTGCACATGCAAGCATAACTGGAATGCCCAAGGCATATCTGTGTGTCAGATGCAAGTAGTGTCCAGAGCACACATCCACCCAACTCATGCAAACACCACCCACAGGCACCTCTCTGGTCATAACCCTGCAGTAGGGAATGGGTACAATAAGACCCCCACCTGTATATAGTAATAGCAGAAGACTGCAGTATTAAGTGCAGGTGTCCCATGCAGGTATGTCCCTAGCTGTTGGTAGCACCCTGCCAGCATCCACACTACTTGAGCAAGACTGTTAGGAGGTATTGGCATGAACACCTATTACACCTACCCTGTCACCCCAGGGAAATATACTTTATGGTGGTCTGGGACTGTAGGACTGACAGAATGCAATAACCTGCCACATCTGGCATGCAGCAACAACTAATGCCCCACAGGCATCTGCCAAAGGCCTGTGTCTCACATGTACTGCCAATGCATGTTATGTCATGGACACCCAAATAACAACATAACACACTCCACATAAGCCATATGTAAGACCATGTGGACAAACCACAGTAACATATCCACCATGTCCCACTGCATGAACTGTGGACCAACACTAACACACACCTGCGATGGAATGCTACCCTTAGAGAAAGTATCAGAGAATGTATGCATAATGTATAGAAGAGGTTAGAATAACAGAGGGGGGTAGGAGCATGGGCAGCATGGAATGTGCAGGGTCCAACACCAAGCTGTGTGTACACACTATCCCTGGCTGCAAACACATACATGGGTGGCTACACACCTGCCCGTACACCACAATAGGGTAAATGTCCTGACCCATGGCCCCTGCCCCTGGCTAACCTGTGTGAATCTGTACAGCTGTGAGGCATTGCCACAGCAAGATAAGCCCATACTGTCATGTTGATGGGCGTACAAGTATGGGATCCTCTGCCAGCCCTGTACCAAGGTGCTAAACTGGATACACAAACCCAGCACCAATTGTCTGCAGCTCCCCCTTCAGAATGACATAAATTACCATGAATATGTAGGTGTCTGCCAACAATACTGGACACAGCTGCAGTCACCCTTGTCTCCCAAGGCATCACTGTGAGCAAGAATGTCCACCTGACAGTACATGAGGACAGAAAACATCACTGTGTATAACAGTACACATCTGAATATCTCTGCTAACTACAGTGCCGTGCAGCTGAAGCAGCACAGACACAATCACCTACAGTACACACTATCCCTTGTACAGTCTGTCCCCATATTGCCAAATGATCGATGGATACCCTGCAGAAACCATATGCTACCTGTAGGTGTGCAACACAAAGGTCTGCACTGCAGTAAAAACTACCCAGACTCGATCCACACATGCAATACTGACAGGCATACTTGGCATGCTCACACACTTAGAGAAATGAAGGCAATGTCAGTCAACATACTGAAAGGTCATACTGAGCATGCTCACACACTTAAACAAATGAAGGCCATGTCTGCAAACACCAGTGTCTGCAAACACCAGTGGACCAGACATACCTGGCAGTCGCAGATGTTAGTGCAGACACTCCTCTGTATGCACAACTTATGCTTTGCACAGACAGTGGATAGGAATACAGACATAGTATCTAAGGACAACACACTATAATAAGTCAAAAGTAGACGTACATAGATGTGTAGAAGAGGGTGACTGTGACAAGGAGCCATCCAGGCCTGTCCCACCAAGCACACAGCCAAAGGTCCACAACCACATGAGGTTCAGATGTCACTCACTGTAGATACTAGCCACCGGTATCTGTCAGCATTACAGACTATGTGGTGCAAGTGCTATGTGTGCAACATGACAGTACAAGGAAGTAGTCATCTAGCAGCTGTAGATACATACCTATGGAATATGACCCTGCATGTGCCCCCATGTTGTGTGTCAACCTCTAGATGAATGGGTTATGGCCCATGCACACACACTGCCCTCCCCATAGCCCTACTATGACAAGCCTGCTGAGGTCATCCACTGTGAAATACACCTTTGGGAAAATTGTAACCCATTAATCTCAGTGCTGTAGTGTGAGAAACTTGTTAGGTAGAAGTTCCAATCCCAGACATGGCAACTGTGTGTGTGTGTGTGTGTGTGTGTGTGTGTGTGTGTGTGTGTGTGTGTGTGTGTGTGTGTGTGTCTGTTTTTGTAGGGAGCAATGCTTTTTAGGGTAGTCACTATCCCTACAATTCAAATGCCCTACTTTGGCAAGACTGCTGATGTCATCCACCTTGAAATACACCTCTGGGAAGGTTTCAGGACAGTAATCTCCATAGTGCATCTTATAACTGCATACTGCTGTAGTGTGATAAAATAGCTAGATAGGAGTTCTAATCCCTGACTTGGCAACTGTATGTGTGTGTGTGTGTGTGTGTGTGTGTGTGTGTGTGTGTGTGTGTGTGTGTGTGTGTGTGTGTGTGTGTGTGTGTGTGTGTCTGTCTGTCTGTCCCTGTCTGTGTAGAGAGCAATGCCTTTTTAGGCTAGTCACACTCCATACAATTCAAATGCCCTACTTTGGCAAGGCTGCAGATGTCATCCACCTTGAAATATACCTTCAGGAAAAGTGTATCCCAGTAATCTCAATGGCATGTAGTGTAACTGCATTCTGCTGTTGTGTGATAAAATAATTAGGTAGGAGTTCTAATCACAGACATGGCAACTGTGTGTGTCTGTGTAGAGAACAATGCATTTTAGGCTAGTCACACTCGGTACAATTCAAATGCCCTACTTTGGCAATCCTGCTGATGTCATTCACTGTGAAATACACCTTTGGGGAAGAAACATTTCAGCAATCCCTGTGGTGCATCCTATAACATCATCATGCAGTAGTATGATATAGAACTCTGGTAGGGGTTTTATTCACATACAAATGACAGGTGTGGATGCAGTTTAGGTTAGGTTTAGGGGTTCTCTTCCTACACATGGCAGTTGTGGATGTTTTGTGTGTGTTTCTATGTCTGTGTGGGGAGCAATGCATTTTAGGCTAGTCACACTCAGTATAATTCCAATGCCCAGAAAAAAACGTAAACTCCTAATACTGCTAAAACCACACTGAAGAAGCAAAAAAAACACTGTAAAATCCAGTATAAATCCAATGCTCTTTATTGTAGGCAAGCGCTTTCACAACCAGCCTGGTTGCTTCCTCAGACCAAAGATTACAAAAAACTTCATCCCAAACTTTAAAAGCCTTGAATCCTGTGTCACATGGCTATGACCAATTAATTAATTAAATGAGTTAAAAGAACAAGTACATTCAAAATGCAAATACACTAAAAAAACTCATTTAATTAATTGGTCATAGTCATGTGACACAACCTTTCATTCACTATGAGCAGGAACTCAATCTGTTGTTTGGCAAATAGCATCTTAGATGGATTGGTGATTTACCTCTAACATACACTGTGGAAACAAGCCAATACACATGAGGGGGATGTACCTGACCTGACTACAGACTGTAAGTGCTCCTATACTGCATTTGGAGTAATGTTGGTTTAACAGGGTGTGTGTGGATATGGCTGTCCTACATGTTTTAATACCTGCCATGTCAGTGCTATGTTTATGAGGAAACACCCATCTGTAGGGTCATCTGCAGACTGGCCAGTGTGCAGTCCCTTTTGTTTCAGGTGTTACCCACAGAGCACCTATTTGTGAACTGCAGAGAGTAGTATGAGGATTGCAGTCTGTAGATGGTGACAGCAGTGAGAGTTACTGACTTCATATCCCTCATAGGACATATGTTGCAACAAACCCTGTTACAACAGTAAATGTATGAGGTTATCACAGCAACATATCATTATTGGCCCTGTGTATGTGCCTCTAGCTACAACCCTGTCAACTTTTGTACATATCTCATGCAATAAAGGGTGCATATGTGCTGTACACCATAATTAGTGACATCATATCTGATAACAAGCCAGTGAGATATCAGACTGTTATACATGTTATGTATAGTAGGGGTTTTATTTGATTACATAACCTGGACATTCTGTGGTTGTGCGTGCAGTACTGAGGTCTGTGTACTTATGGTGATTGTTGACAGTGTGTGTATTGCTAATATGTACCTTGGCCTGTGTACAGACTGTGGAGAATGTCATTGTTCTTGATCCTGTTTTATCTGATGTTACATGCTGCTCCACTGTATGTTACCCTATCGGCTTACATGTTTGTAGGGCCATACACACACATGTCCCATACCACAGACAGGCATTGGACCACACTGTGTAGCGGCCCAGTATATGTAAGATTAGTGTGTGAGTAGCACATATGATGTTGGTGTTGAACCTCATACTGTAATATTATGCTAGCATACCATATGTGGCTGTGGTTGTGTTCACATTGGTTGTAGTAATGCACTTTCACACAGGTGTATGTTACTCTGTGCTGTGGCATGTCTGTAGAGCCTGCTATATGCAGGTACATGTGCATTGCCCCATAGGAAATGTAGGCCAGTGTTGAGACAGTCTGCCTGTAGCCTGCACAGTGCATTATTACATGCCTAGCAGCTTAGTGTACTTACCCAGTGAGATGTAATGTCCAGATACTTGACAGATGTACTGCTGTCGGGCCACCATAACAGTCATGTATGTCAGACAGAGCAGTGGGATGCTGTACAGATGCATGTCAATATCTAGTGGGTAGTATGCGGCCATGGCATCTCTGTACCAGTGTTTATTATGTGGCAGGACAGACAGGGATGTGTGAATGCATAACCTGTGGGGGCACATGTATACCAATAGTTACGTGTTATACACATCTACATGGCTGTTAACATCCACATTGTCAGGAGTGGTCCACATGTCTTGCACTAAGGGGTTATGTTTATACCTCTGGACTGTCCAGACTGTGTCAGACTGTCCACATATATTGGACATTATCTCTGCTGTAGTCCACAGGAGCATTATGTGCTAGCAGTGGTACTGTACTATGATGTCCTTAAGATGCCAATTAGACTTGATTACATGTGTCCAGTGGACACGTGTGTGAAATGGACAGCTATGTATGGGGCATGATTTTTTTGGGGGAACAGATTGCCCTTTTTTTTTTAAGGTGAGAGTGGGATGTTGGGGAGGGGTAGTAGGTATATGTGTGGTGGTAGGTTGGGTAGGTTAACAGAGAAGACAAACAAGATGCATACAGGGGCAGTATATGACACATGTGCGGGTAAACACTTTGATGGGGAGGGGTGTTGGGAAAATGGAAGCCCATGAGACCCCTAGATGAAACAGTAGGACTGAGGTCCTCACCCATGGGCAGTCACCACTGCACCTTCACAGCCCCGATGGTGGCTGTGCTGGGGGCTGAGTCGCAGAGTCAGACTGATGTTCTACCTGCAATACCTGGCCCTTGAGCTGGCACAGAAGATCACCAAGCTGCTTGTTAGTCTCTATATGTACCACGACCTGGACCTGGCGACGGGTGACATGTACCTGTCCGCCCCCGCTCCCGGGGAGGTGAGCCCCATCCCCTGAGGTGGTTCCACCCGAAGGTGATGCAGGACCAATGGACGAGGAGGTCCTGGGTTGGGCCCCAGACATGCTGGTGCCTGGTGCCACGGCAGCTCAGGTGGGACAGGTGAGTCCACTGGGACCGACCTTCCTAAACGTGCTATAGTATTTAGATTTTATCATCATATGTGGGTTAGTAATAGTCAACACATTTCAGGGTTAGGTATAACAGCATGCGTAGATATTCCCATTAACCCACACACCAGATATGGAACAGCTGCATAGCAAACAGAACACATGCATATATTGGGACCACAGTGGTAATAACAACAGCATGCAGGTACATTGATGGCACCATCCCACCAATGTTGCAATAATTCAATATAGCACATGCATGGAAACAAATATAAATATTTATTAACCAATATGGCATAATCAGAACAGTGGAGACGTTACATACCGGTTGGGGTGGGTATGTAGTTTATTGTTGGAGATATGGTGAGGGGGGAGAAAGATGTCAGTTAACAAATAGTATATGCCTGTAGACCACATTACTTTCCTAGTCAGTGCTGTTATCTGTACCTTACAAGTATTACTACACTACACTACCCCATAGCCTTAGTTTGGACAGTGATATGGCTGTTGTCATCATTATACATGAACTGGTTTTACCTGCAGTATACACCTCTTACCTGTTATACCTGTGGAGGAAATGTTTGTTAACACTAACTAACTGTTTCTACACATACTCCCAGATTCCAGGTTGATGTTGTGTACATAGCTATCCAACTCTTTCTGCACAGACTCTGGCCATGTCTTGATCATATGCAGGTGTACCGGGACATATCTAGACTATTTCCCTCTTCAACCTTTATTGACTTGACATACACATATGCATGCTTTCCTACACAGTTATATTATATAGCACAGTGTGGGTGACGGTGATCAGTGATACTTTATTATTCAGAGAAAGTGCAACACTCATTATTCCCTACAATACCAGAGTAAACAGTACCAGTACAGGGTATGAAGGGTTTTATTTCTCAGCACAGTGTTCGTATCCGACGTACCTGTGGGAGCAATGATTGTTAGCACTACCTGATTGTTGCCACACAAAGTTCCAGATTACACATTAGTATTATGCACATACATCTCACTCTGTTACTGTACACACTCTGGTCACAGCTTGACAACATGGGGTGTAGATAGGACATAAGTGGCTTATTACTTTCCTTACAGTTTCAGGAGTTGCTACAGTGACAGGTTTGTTCTCATAGATGTTTAACAATCACTTGTATTTCCTGTTGGCTGGCTAAATATCTGGGATCATCCCACAGACTTCCCAGGGGGACAGGGGGACAGGCAGCAGATATGGGCCCATATACTGGACATCCTGGTCTTATCTGTACAGTTGTGGGGTATGATTCTGTATGCAGCCTACTTCCACTCCCAGGATTCAGACGATGGCTGAGTCTGCTACAACTTAAAGACTGTCCATCAGAGTTGTATGTGCTATATAGATATTGCTGTATATCTCCTATCTGCTTTCTGCCTTATAATTCTCCTGTGCTTTGGCATTCTGACCTTGTATTACAACACCCTTATACTGATATCCTAGACAGTTATATTTTGTAGGACAGTGTGGGCAACAGTGATGACTGTTACCTCATTATTCAGAGCAACTGCATCAGTCACAATGCCATACAATACCAATGTAAACAGTATCAGTACAGGGTAACATTCTTTTATTTCTGGGCACAGTGTTTGTATCCAACAGTGCTGTGGGAGAACTGTTTGTTAGCACTACCTGAATGTTGCCACACACAGTACCAGATTACACATTATTATTATGCACATACATCTCACTCTGCTACTGTAAACACTCTGGGCACAGCTTGACAACATGGGGGTGTAAATGGGACATACATGGCTTCTTACTCTCATATGGTTTGGGGGAGTTGCTAGTGTGCCAGCTTTGTTCTCATAGATGTGTGTCAATCAGTTGCATTTCCTGTCTACTGCCTATACTTCTGGGATCATCCCACTGATTCCACAGGGGGGACAGGTTGACAGGCACCAGATATGGGCCACTTTACTGGACATTCTGGACATTCTGGACATACAAGTACAGTTGTGGGGTATGATTCTGTATGCAGACTACTCTCACTGCCAGGAATCGAACCATGGCTGTGTGAGCTAAAAATATAACAGTTCACAGCTCAGTTGCATGTGCTATTCAGGTTTTGTTATCTGCCTTTTTCATGTTTTCTGTCTATGTGTCTCTTACTTGTACTAAATTACCTCTGGGGATTGCACCAGTCATATACAGGCATTCCTACACATTATATTTATGGTGCGCAGTGTGCTTAATACAATAGTACTATTATGTAATTGCAAACCTACATTACCATATGACATCAGAGTATACACATGCAGTCCAGCGGTTAGAACTTTATTGTTAGACTATTACGCTTTATTTACATACAAACTATATGAGACTCTTCCTGCCATATTCTCTGGTGTACGCAGTACTTGCCTTGAACAATACAGGTTTTATACAGGCAATTAATTTACTAATACTTTTAGTTTTATTTCCTATGACAGTAAATGCATGAGTATTACTGACCTGCCTCACATCACAACCTCACCAGGTGACTGATGTGGGCCTCCTGGCTCACGGTCCACTCCATTGCAGCTGTGAGGGACATAAGCGGAATATTTAGCCATACCTATCCATGATATACATGAGCTGACAATTATTACACACATAGTGGGGTGATACTTACACACAGCTGGGACATCCCCCTCCGCTCTAGCCTCTTGGATCCACCGGTCCAACAGGTCCCCCTTATGCCTCTTCAGGTTGGCATAGTGAAGCCTGATCTGCTCACCAGTTTGGGGCATGCCAGTGGCACTGGTGAGATCATGAGTGAGATGGTTCCAGGCCTCCGCCTTATATTGGGAGCCCTGGTGTTGGCCCTGCAGTAGTATCTGATCATGGTCTTTGACAAGGAGTCCTGCCATGACTCTGGTCTCCTGGATGTACCAGTGCTGCATCCAAAAGCGCACACCTTCTCCCCTTCCTGACATGGTGCCTGCAAGGGGAAGCTACAACCAGTTATGAGATGTATTCCTGCTGCTTGGGTTTAAGTAGGGCCGATTTCCCACACTTTTCCGTGACTGGCCCGTTTTGAAAAGGCTAAGCTAAGGCAAACCTGCTTTCCTAGGGTTGGCATTGTTTAAACGAGTATACCTCTGGGCACACTGAGTTAGCTAGTCTACACATTGCTTACAGCTCCTAAGCTGGCCTGTGCAATGCTTAGCATTGCTTACATTAGACTTTGCATTATATTTCCTTTTTGGCATTGATTTATTATTCATTACACCTTATATGTATGCCTGGTATCCATGATTCATATGTACGTACACCGTATGGGGTACTTGTGTTTTGTTGGGGACTTCAACACTCTATTACAATTACACCTGACATCTGGGCTTACTGCAGTACTCCAGTTCACATATTTATGTTGTGTAGTGGGTTGAGGCACATATGTCTACATAATGATTCCTTTCACAGGTTCAGTTTGGTTTTACTATGGTGAAAATTTGTTTGCTGATACCTCATTCTTCTGTACTTCTGTGATGGCTTGGTGGTTAACTACTGTGATTATAGTGTATAGGGGCTTGGGTTCAAGACCTGTAAGGATGTTTATTTTGTTGCTGGGCAGAACAAGGACCATTGGATACAGAGTGATTAGGACACGTTTGAGCATTTGTAAGCGGGTTTGCGTGGGTTTGCATGAGGATAAGCAATGCTAATCTCTGGTTACATATGCTTACAGAGAGTTAGCTTCAAAACTGCTTAACCAGTGTGTGCATTGCTTACCCCCAAGCAAACAGGCTTAAACCCACTTACTAGTGCTTAAATATGCTTACTGCTGCTTATTGGTGCTTAAACCTGCTTATTAGTGTTTTATTCATTATGATACTGACACCTCACATGTGCATTTACTGCAGTACTCCAGTTCATTACTATATGTTATTTAGTGAGTTATGCAACATAAATATTAGTTATAATGTGCTTTACTATGGAAAATGCTGTAGTGGGACTCGAACCAGGAATACCTGTGCATAAGTCGAATGCTCTGCCCACTACACTATTGCTATGCTGCTCCATTTGCGTATATCTTCATTGTTATCCTCTTCAGCCATTTAAGTTGCGTTAACCGTAGTTAAGTGATGGGCACACCAGCACACCTATGGTTAGCTTTAATCAGATTTAAAAAAAAAAAAAGGGGTTGTAAATTTTATTTCTGTATACTTGCTGTTGTACACGAGGGGGACTGCTGGTGGGGATATGCTGACACCTATGAGTGGTCTTGCTCATTTCTTAGCCCTTTCTGCTATTCTTCATTGCGGGGGCATCTATATTCTTTTTTTTTTTCAAAACAGGTTTATTGTTTTAACATATAAGAGAAATATCATAACAATTTTATACAAGTAATTAAAAATAGGTATTATTATAATATTCAACAAAACAACTAAAGTATTTACAAAGACATCCACTACAATCAGATCAATTAATTAAACTAAAATACCATGCTATTGAAATTAAAATTTTTTTAACAAATTTTGTAAATTATCCCATACAATAAAATAAGATGTTTTTCTATTTGTTCTAGTCCTAATTGTGTTTATTTCCATATGGCACACTATATTCATAACATTTTTAAATTCATTGAGCGAAGGAGGTGTATCTGAAATCCAATTTCTAGTTATTATTTTCCTAGCCACTGCTAGAATAGATCATAACAAGGGAAGCTTAACCTTTTTAACACTTTGAGGTACAGGTGTGTTGAATAATATAAGAGATTTAGAAATAATGAAATTATCTGTAAAAAGAGCCTGCAAAAATTCATTAATTGACTTCCAGTATTCTTTCAATTTTATACAGTCATAAAACATATGAGCCCAGTCAGCATTAATTTCTACATTACATCTCTTACATAGATTATCTTTATTATTTATTTTATTCATCATCAAAGGTGTACAAAAAGATCTATGTAAAAATTTCCATGTATAAAGTCTCCAGACAATGGAAGATGTAGTTCTATAAGCAGATTCCAATATATATTGTTTATCTTGTTGATTTGGTGGGTCCCCATTAATAGAAGTGAAATAATTCCAGTATGAATCTACACTGTAAAAAGTTTCTTGTCTAATAACTTTATGTATGTATGAAAGTTTACCTTTATCAGAAACTTTATGTTGTAAATTTAATATCAAGTAATCAATCAGTGTTGGAATAGATTCTTTAACAGTTATAGACATTAAATCTATTTTATTAATGAGATGTTGTCTAAAGGTCTGAACCTCTAACCAGCAAGTTTTTCTTAGATCAAATTCTTGTTTTAAGAAATCTAGATTTTTAACTTTATTATCAGATATCAACTGATACCAGTACTTTAGATCATTATCTATAGCTAAATGAGTTCCTTCAGATGTAGATGACAAAAGCATACCCTGAGTATACATTATAGGAAATACAATAAAATTCCATTCCCTATACTTAGGGTGCATGAATATAAAGTTACGATAACTAATAATAATATTTAATGGGTAACAAACCATATGTTTAGGTGTAATAGGTGAAGTACAAAATTCCTTTAGTAACCATAACATGGAGTTATTTACAATCATATTTTTATGTGTTAAGGAGATTTTCATGAAGTGCATACTAATTAGCTCCCAGTAATCTTTCCATTTTGCAACATATGACTGATCTATTAATAAAGTAATAACTTTTACAATAGAAGAGATAGTATATAAATTAAAGTCTGGAAAAGAAATACCCCCTTGAGACCAGCTATTAGTATGTTTCTTTAATGCAATCCTAGGTCTATTAGGTGCCCATAAGAAATTTAACATTAGTGTGTTCAGTTTCTTGATAATTATTTTTGTAGGTGGAAGTATTATTGATTGTATTAAGTATAAAATCTTGGGAATATTATCATTTTAATAATTGTAAGTCTCTCCTCCATAGTAAAAAACATATTACTCCAGGTATTAAAAAGATTTTGTATATTAAGAAAACAGGTATTATAATTATTATATATAATAGATTTAATATCTTTAGATAGTATTATACCTAAATAAGTTATCTGACCTGAATTGGGTACATATTTAGTAAAATCACTAATGAGAATATTTTTTCGTGTATATATAGGTAGTATTTTAGTTTTTTCATCATTGAATATTAAACCAGAAATACTTTTAAAATTCATCATGTTATCAAATAGAGACTGTATAGAAGAATTAGATCCTGCTGATGTAATTGGAACATCATCTGCAAAAAGTTGAATTTTGGATGTTGTATTTTCATCTATTTCAAAACCCTCTATGTCAGTACTGTTTCTGATCAAATTAGCCCAAGGCTCCATTACTAAAGTGAATAATAGTGGAGAAAGTGGACATCCTTGTTTTGTACCTTTAAGAATGGGTATTTTAGTGAAACATATGTTCCTACCTTAATATAAGCCAACGTTCCTTTGTATAAATGTTCAATTAGATTTACAAATGCATCCGAGAAGTTTGTGCACTTCATTAAGGTAAACAGATAGTCCCAACTTACTGAATCAAATGCTGAACTTATATCAAGACTAATAAGTGTTAAATCTTTCTTTTTCCTATTTGCAAAATCTATTAATGTTAAAGTTCTTCTTATATTATCAAAAGTATTTCTATTTACAATGAAGCCTGTCTGATCTATATCTATAATGCCAGGAATGATTGTCTTCAATCTATCAGCAAAGATATTCATAAACATTTTATAATCAACATTAAGTAATGAGATGGGCCGATATGAAGAACATCTAGTTGGATCTTTATTAGGTTTTAAAATTGGCGAAATAAATGTATATTGCCAAGATGGGGGGGTTAGTAACTCAGTTTGGGCCAAAATAAAACCTTATGTATTAATGAATATGTATTTTTAGAAAGGATTTTATATATCTCTGGTATAATACCATCATTACCCAGTGCTTTGTTTGATTTAAGCTTATTTATTTGTGTAATAACTTCTGTATATGAAATACCCTTGTCCAATAGTTTAATCTGTTGTTTATTAAGCTTTTTATTCATATTTGTGGTTATAAACTCCTTTATTTTATCTTTAGGTTCCATGTTAATATTATTATGGTTAATTTTGTGAAAGTGATTTCTAAATTCATCTAGTATTTCTGGTATACTAGAAACATTCTTCTTTTCCTTAGAGAAAAGATTTCTTTGATATGGTTTTGTTTATTCAACCTTTTTGTTTTATTTTTAAGTCTATGTAAGTATTTGGGGCTTATTGAATAAGACAAAACTTGTATTCTCTAAAGTTATTTTAACTTTATGAGTTAAAATGTCTTTGTATTTCTCATTTAGTTTGTTTATTTCTTCAATAACTTTCTTGTCCATAATATTTTCTTTATTATTATGTTTATAAGAGTCTAATTTACTTTGAATATCTAACAATTCCTTATCCCAAGATTTCCTTTTATTATTATACCATCTGATACTTTGCCCATATAGATATGATTTTAAGGCATCCCAAACATAAACAATGGAGACTTCAGGAGTGTTATTTATGTCTAAAAATGTTTTACTTCTGAAAGTATATATTCTTTATAGTCTTTTAGTTGAGTTAAGTATGCTGGTATCCTTTTGATCTGAACATTATGAGTATTTTTATCATGAATTCAAAAACAATTGAATTATGATCAGATATAGGACATGAAATGATTTTGGAATTAATTAAATCTGTTACCATCTGGTTAGAAATAAAGACCCTATCTATTTTTGAATAAGTTTTGTATCTGTTAGAAAAAAGGTGTATGGTAATGATTTTGAATCTATCTGATTATTAATATCATTCAAATGATAAAAATTAGCAAAATCCTTTAAATGTTTTGCATTAGATGTAATTCTTCTCTTTCCTATAGTGGTAGTATCACTTTCATGTAGTATACAATTAAAGTCACCAGCTAAAATAATATCTCCTATAGAGAATGATATGATCTTATCAAGATGATGTTTCACTGTATTAATACCAATTCCAGGTATCCAATATACATTAATTAAAGTGTAAGTCTTCCCATTAATTTGTATTGTAACCATACAAAACATTCCTTTGTCATCCTGATAAGACTTAATGATTTTAGGAATGGGCATACTTTTATTCCTTAAAATAGCCACTCCTCTTTTTTTCTGAGTGTGCTCTGAACTAACCAATACTGTATATTTGTTTGTGGCTAGTTTATCAATATCTTTTTTCAAGAGATGGGTTTCTTGTAGGAAGACTAAGTTGGCCTTATGTAAATTAATGTATCTTATTAGGCTTGCCCTTTTACATGGATTATTCAATCCATTAATGTTTAAAGAAATTCATTTTAAAGATGTCATTTGGCATTTTTAAAACTTAAGAATCTTATGATCAAAATAACAAATAACAAGATAAGTAATGTTACATCTCCTCCTTTAGGTGTACCTTTAAATAAAGCTGTATTTATTGAATCTCTTATGAGATTTGTATAGGATTCAATTTTGTTTGTAGTGACAATGAATGTACAAAATATATTGTGGATGTCAAAACTATATACAAATAACAATGAACAAGTGAAAATAATGTAAGGATTAAACCTTGCATCCAGCCTGGAGTTGTAAACTCCAACTTAGAGTAGTATTTACCACTCAAGTTAACCCCTACCCTAAGCAGCAGTACGTCAGCTACCACCTTATCAATTTAATACTAGTTATATTTAACTGAAGTTAACAGTTTTCAATTCAATTATCTAGCAAGACAAGACTACACATTTGGTAAAACAGCATCATATAAACTAAAATAAACCTTTTTTTTTTTTTTTTTTTTTTTAAAAACTGTTCATACTACTATATACATCCATGTAATATAAAACACTTGTATTCAAATAGCATTCAAATAATCTTGATGTTAGAAATCAAGAGGAGAGAAAAATAAGTTCTAACATTCATTTAAATCAAAACTTTGGCTAATATGATTCAGTCATTACATATATTAGGATGCATCTATTTTCTGTCATGTAAATACAGTTAACAGCTTCCAAAAACCTTGAATTGCTTGTATATGAGCATTTACTCAAACTCATTATTGCCAATATAATAAAATATTGTATTCATAGAAATTGTTATAAATCATACTTCATAGTTAAGCAGATTCTCAGAAACATTTATATACATATCTACATACACACACATACACACACACACACATATATATATATATATATATATATATATATATATATATACATACACACATACACACACATATACACATTTACATATATATATATATATATACACATGTATACACACACACACACACACACACACACACACACACACACACATCTATACAAACACATACACACACACAAACACACACACTCACATATACCCACACACGCAAACACATACACACACACACACACACACACACATACATACACACACACACACATACATATATATATATATATATATATATATATATATATATATATATATATGATCTCACTGAGTTGTATCTTTACTGAGCACCATCTTACATTGCTGTCCCTTCAATAAATCTGTCTGCTTTATACAAAATAATGCACAGCAAACACATTTTAGTAACCAGATTTTACAAACATGCTATACTACTGCTTTAAAATATATCACATGACAATTTCTTCCAGTATAGAGTTATAAAATTATTTATGCTTGTCAATCAGATGAATTAAATGAGTTATAGTAATGTATATGTTTGGGACATAGGTTTTAACACATATTATTAATCTGCTATTCCTGTATCTGTGATGTGTCAGTGTGATATCTAGGTCAAAGGTAAGACCAGCTGCTTTCAGCTTCTCTGTGAGAATTCTGAGAATTGAAGCTTTTGAAGTAGCTCATGGACACTGTGCATGAGACAGCCCACATCCCAGATTGTCTCTCTTAACATTTTGGCGGAAACTTATTAAAACTAGTGACAAACATTCATTTAGCAGTGTAAATGCATTTAAACATGACAAAACCTTCACAATGCATTCTACAGGTTATTACAGCCTCTATGTAAGTGAAATCAAGCCCAAAATTATTAATAAGTAACAAAACTCAACATTTTTGTCCCAACTCAACTCCTATGCGAATCTTATTATTTACTGTGTCTATATGATCAAAAGTATTTCTATATATTAATAAAGAAAAGAAAAAGAGAGTAGAAAGTAAAAGGGTGTAAGGCAGAAATAAAAAAAATGTAAGAGAAAGCTATAAGAAGTATATAAAATAGAATATTATTTACTGTTTATATTAATAGAGTTAAAAATAAAACATATTATTTACTATTATTTAGTTCTAATTATTATTAGTTAAAGCATGACAGATTATTTACAAACAAGCATAAGCAGTGTAATCAAGAAAGTATAATTAGGTAGTGTCATTCCTGTATCTGTGATGTGTCAGTGTGATATCTAGGTCAAATGTGAGACTAGCTGCTTTCAGCTTCTCTGTGAGAATTCTGAGAGTTGAAGCTTTTGAAGTAGCTCATGGACACTGTGCATGAGACAGCCCACATCCCAGATTGTCTCTCTTAACATTATGGCGGAAACCTATTAAAACTAGTGACAAACATTCATTTAGCAGTGTAAATGCATCTAAACATGACAAAACCTTCACAATGCATTCTACAGGTTATTACAGACTCTATGTAAGTGAAATCAAGCCCAAAATTATTAATAAGTAACAAAACTCAACATTTTTGTCCCAACTCAACTCCTATGCAAATCTTATTATTTACTGTGTCTATATGATCAAAAGCATTTCTATATATTAATAAAGAAAAGAAAAGAGAGTAAAAAGTAAAAGGGTGTAAGGCAGAAATAAAAAAATGTAAGAGAAAGCTATAAGAAGTATATACCATAGAATGTTACTTACTGTTTATATTAATAGAGTTAAAAATAAAACATATTATTTACTATTATTTAGTTCTAATTATTATTAGTTAAAGCATGACAGATTATTTACAAACAAGCATAAGCAGTGTAATCAATAAAGTATAATTAGGAATAGCATTTGAAGAACATATAAACTTTTAAAGGAAAACAAAATGTATCAAATTACTGACCTTATTTTTCCTCTTCAGAAAGAGAAACAAGTTAAATCACAGCTTGCCATTAAATCTCCAGATATTTTGACTAGTTATGAAACAAAACATTTCTTTGCACACAGAGAATAACTTTGATTAAATCTTTTTCAAAATATTTGTTGCTTCTTGGAAATGCAGGAACTATATTTAAAAAGATTAATAATAAAATAAAATGATGAGAGAGAAAAAAAAAACATAGTACAAATCATTTGTTTTTTAGTCTCTTCTTCCTCTCTGAAGTCTTCCACGAAGTTTCAGTTGCCAGTTTCTTTAACGAAGGACTAGCCCATTCCATTTCTTCTATTTTTTCCAAAATCTTATTTTTTTTGATAAACAGTAATGCAGAGTCTAAGTCATCGAAAATTTTAGGACCATCAGGAAGGAAGATTTTAAGCTTGGCAGGAAACAGAAGGTATGTTTTAAACTGTGCTTTTTTAAGCTCCCTTATTAGTGGCAGAAAAACTTTTCTTTTAGCTAATACCATGGAAGAATAGTCATTGTCAAAACGCACAGTTGTTTCATTAATCTTAACAGGAGCTTTAGCCCAAGCAGATTTAAGAACCATCTCTTTATCAAAAGATGATAGAAATCTAACTATAACTGATCTAGGATAGTTGTTAGAGTTAGTATTAGCTATAGATCTATGTGCTCTTTCGATACCAAAAGAGAATGCTTCTGGTAAATCTAAAGTTTTAGGGAGCCATGTTGTTAAAAAGAAGTAATATTGTTACCTTCAATATTTTCTGGCAGTCCAAAAATCCTAATGTTATTGTGCCTAGATCTATTTTCCAGGTCATCCAGCTTTGTTTGTAAATGTGTATTTTGTTTCAGCAGAAACTCAGTGTTGATTTCCTCTTCTTGTATTCTATTTTCCATGTCATTCACAGCTTCTTCTATGCCTGTCATCTGGATCTTCTGTTGTTGCAGGTCCATATGTAACAAGTCTATTTGTTTTGTAGTTTTTTCTATGAAAGTGTCTATTTTAGTATCCATTTTATCCATCTTAGCAGTAAGTTGCTGGACTATAATTATCAGAGACTGAAGTTCTTTCTTGATGCTGGAGTCTTGAGAATTTGTCTTACTGGAACTCATTTCAGACTGATAAACTGACAGGAAAATTTCCAAAGTAATGTCTGACAGGAATATTATTAGGATTTCCTTTCTTTTTTAGATATAGTTCAAGAACTATATAAAACAAACATATTTAGAAAGAAAATTACTTCAAAAATTAATTTTTTAAGTAATTAATTCCTGTCAATGTAATGAAATTGGTGGAGCTGAAGAAATCTGCTGCTATCCTGTGTTCATCCTTGGCCACGCCCCCGGGGCATCTATATTCTGAGATGTCTGCTCTCTGACATGCCCCCTGCACTCTTACATGCTCCATGTAAGATTAGGAGCTCAGGCAGTGAGCCTCATTAATATGCATGGTGTGCTGCCGTCCTGCTCCCAAATGGCTGCATCCGTGCAGGACTAAGCTAGTCCTGCATGGAGGAATAGTAAATCCTGGGGATTGTATTAAATCATACATAAAAATATACATAATTCATACAATGTAATAAATTAAAAGTAAAATATGAGTTTTAAAACTAATAATAATTGGTTTGTATTTTTGATTGCTTGTTATCTATTGACTGATTGCTTGTTATATAATAACAGATTGATCACAATGCAGTTTATAATAAACTTCTAGTAGGATACAAATTATTATATTTTGTGGTACTTGATTTAAAAATCACAGATAGATTATATTTGATAGATTTTATTTAAAAAATATTTGAGGTTAGTTCTATTCCCTCTAATATACTGCATAAACAAGATAGCTAAATGTTTGTAAGAAATGAAAGTATATAACAAAAGAAGGAACTAGAATAATGATTTCTTGATACATAAGGATGGTATATCTGTTCTTTCACGCAGCATAGTGCATATGGATTATAACTGATGTATAAGATAGCATAAGCAGGAATAGAAGGAGATATGGATAAATATACATGTATATAGCTAGCAGACTGTTGTATAAATCATTTCATACACAGTAAATAAAATAAATAATTATATGTGAATTTTTAACCTTCATAATAATAAATACGAAATTAACATCTGATAACCTTCTTATTGTAGTCTGAGGACCAAGAAGAGGTTATAAGAAAATATAAGAACAGTGATAACTAATCTGGCTTATTAACATCCTTACTAAGGAAACGTGTTTCTTGTAAAATATTATTTGAGCTTTATGAAATGGGACCTAAGTAGCCTTTCTCTTTGTTAATAACATATAGAAGGGCTTTCTTAAAATGATTTATATTGGGATAGGGAACATACATGCATAAAGCAGAAGCATGCGCTAAGTGTAGCTAATCTAAAGGGGGGCTGAGATGCAGTTAATTTGCTTTTATCAACAAAACTAGGAATATGTTATTCCATGGAAGAATGTTTTAAGATCACAGTGCTGGATAATATTCTAATTGTTTTAAATGTTTTGTCCATATCTGAATGTTCTTTATCAATATCTCTGAAATATATAATAGTTCTTTACGTAAAAGTATTTTAATAATATGTTCTCTTACAGATGTCTGATTTTAAATGTTTATCTATTAATATTAATGGATTAAATAATCCATTAAAGAGGCACAGCCTGCTTAAATACCTAAAGTTACATAAAGCTCAAATAGTATTTTTTACAAGAAAATTGTTTCCTCAATAAGGATGTTAATAAATTGTCATTAAGGAATTTTTCAATACTAGTAGGCTCATGTTTTAGATCTAAATGAAGAGGCACTCTTAGTCTGTGGAAAAATTCTACAGTTATGCCTAATGCAATGGATACTTATGTTGGTTAAAACAGTATGTTAAGCATTGCTGTAATTGAATGGAATAGGAAAATATATACTTTGATAAACTCTTATTGAATTCCAGGGCTAGAAGCTAAAGATGCAAAAAAAATATCTAGCTAGCATGGTCTATTAGATCATAGGTGAGGTCATAATGGCCAGTGAGTTTAACTGTATCTTACCTTTTTGCAGGCGGTTGCAAACATAGAGCCCCCCCCACACACAACCCCCCCCCCCAGTGCAGCCATTCCAATGTCTCATTACTTGGCTATTTCTCCCCATTTGTTATAAACACTGTTCAAAACTCTCAGTGTGCATACTGTTTATGCTTTACTTCTACAATGATTACATATATTTGGATTTAATTTACAATTTTTATTTCAAATTTCATAGCACAAATACTGATAGACTTTCAATAAACAAAACAATAGTTTTACAATGAAAACAGACTTAGCATTAAAACTTCTCTACCTTTGAAACTCACATTCACCGAAACAGCATTGAAACCCACATTCAAAGAAAATGGATCTGGCCAGTTGCAGGTTGTTTACCTTTGGGCTGTTTTCAAACCATAGCCCATTGCACACATTTTTAGGACCATGCAAAAGTTCTTTGATTCACCTTGCTGATCGTATTAATTATAATATACAATAATTGAATTATATCCCTTTTATAATACAGCCCCACATGTTAGAGTGTATTTTAAAGTTATAGTTTTGAACATTTTTCCAGTAAGCAATGAAACAAAACATATGAACAAATAATGACAAATTGCCCAATTCAGAACATTTCAACCATAAAAGGCTACTCGAACTTCTGTCATTACAGTCCACCAATATCAGTCAATATGCACAATCACTGTTGAAGAGATGGAAAGAGTACTTTGAGGGGTTGATGAATGAAGAGAATGAGAGGGGGAGAAGGTTGGATGATGTAGGGATAGTGAATCATGAAGTGCAGTGGATTAGCAAGGAGGAAGTAAGGATGAAGAGAATGAAGAATAGAAAGGCTGTTGGCCCAGATGACATACCTGTGGAAGCATGGAGGTGTTTAGGTGAAATGGCAGTGGAGTTGTTAACCAGATTGTTTAATGAAATCTTGGAAAGTGAGAGGATGCCTGAGGAATGGAGAAAAAGTGTTTTGGTACCGATTTTTAAGAATAAGGGTGATGTGTAGAGCTGTAGCAACTACATAGGGATTAAATTGATCAGTCACAGCATGAAGTTATGGGAAAGAGTAGTGGAAGCTAGGATAAGAAGGGACGTGATGATTAGTGATCAGCAGTATGGTTTCATGCCAGTAAAGAGCACTACAGATGTGATGTTTGCTCTGAGAGTGTTGATGGAGAAGTACAGAGAATGTCAGAAGGAGATGCATTGTGTTTTTGTAGACTTAGAGAAAGCATATGACAGGGTGCCTAGAGAGGAGTTGTGGTATTGTATGAGGAAGTCAGGAGTGTCAGAGAAGTATGTAAGAGTGGTACAGGATATGTACGAGGGTAGTGTGACAGCGGTGAGGTCTGCGGTGGGAGTGACGGATGCGTTTAAGGTGGAGGTGGAGTTACATCAAGTATCAGCTCTGAGCCCTTTCTTATTTTCAATGGTGATGGACAGGTTGACAGATGAGATCAGTCAGGAGTCCCCATGGACTATGATGTTTGCAGATGACATTGTGATCTGTAGTGAGAGTAGGGAACAGGTGGAGGAGACCCTGGATAGATGGAGATATGCTCTAGAGAGAAGAGGAATGAAGGTCAGCAGGACTAAGACAGAATATATGTGTGTGAATGAGAGAGAGGATAGAGGAATGGTGAGGATGCAAGAAGTAGAGGTGGCGAAGGTGGATGAGTTTAAATACTTGGGGTCAATAGTTCAGAGTAACAGTGAGTGTGGAAAAGATGTGTAGAGAGTACAGGCAGGATGGAGTGGGTGGAGAAAAGTGTCAGGAGTGATTTGTGACAGACGAGTACCTGTAAGAGTAAAAGGGAAGGTCTACAAGAGAGTAGTGAGACAAGCTATGTTATATGGGTTGGAGACAGTGGCATTGACAAAAAGGCAGGAGTCTGAGCTGGATGTGGCAGAGTTAAAAGATGTTAAGATTTGCAGTGGGTGTGACGAGGGTGGACAGGATTAGGAATAAGTATATTAGAGGGTCAGCCCAGGTTGGAAGGTTTGGAGACAAAGCCCGAGAGGCAAGATTACATTGGTTTGGGCATGTTTTGAGGAGGGATGCTGAGTATATTGGGAAAAAGATGCTAAGGATGAAGCTACCAGGTAACAGGAAAAGAGGAAGGCCTAAGATAAGGTTTATGGATGTGGTGAGAGAGGACATGCAGGTGGTTGGTGTGACAGAGCAAGATGCAGAGGACAGGAAGAAATGGAAACTGGTGATCCACTGTGGCGACCCCTAACAGGAACAGCCAAAAGAAGATGATGATGGCTGCAAAAGTAAAAGTCATCTGAAAAATTCCACATTAAAGTGATATTAAACTAATGAAGAGGTTGTTGCTAGAAAACAACTTTATATTTCAATGTTTCATCTACAAATTCAGTGCCTGCTGCCCTTAAAAATAAATTGCCTATGTTACATTAAAAAAGGGTAAGCTGGTATATCACAATAGGTGACATCAGGTTCATAGTTACTAGGCATCTCATCCAAAGGAGGACATACTCAGGTCTGCAGCACCCCACCCCCTTACAATACAAATCTACTTGCTGTGGGAGTAGAACCTACAGACCTCTATATCAAGATGTAAGTATGCCACCTGCTGTGCTACTAACACTGTTTTAACTTTTTATACTACAATAGAGATACCACTTGCTAAACAAAATAGCTGCACATTTTAAGTAGACTTAGCATCAGTAGCAGTAAACTTCTCTTCCCTTAAAGCTCACAATTCCTTAAAAATGCACTTGAAAATAAATTCCACCTGCTAAGTCTAAATAGGGCATTTTACTCTCTCTCTCTCTCTCTCTCTCTCTCTCTCTCTCACACACACACACACACACACACACACACAGACCTCAACCTCTTACACAAGAAATCTGGACAAAGCCAAAAATAAATAGGGACAGATTACAAATAGTGCTCTAGTGAACTTAAACAATTGCTAGAATAACAGGATTTAGGTTAGTATGCATTTTTCCTAAAGGATATGACATATAAAACTCAAATGTCTGTTATTATTTAGCAACTTCAATCCTTTTTAGGAGGAATATGGAGCAAAAATCTGAACATTCTGCAAAAACCTGGGCAGCTGAGGGGTATGCTACCTCCCTCTTATACACACACATACACACATACATTGCCTTGTTATAATGTTGGAGGCAAAGACCCAAAACTAGGGAAACATTTAGAAAGTTGTTACAGTAACAGGATTTGTGTTAAAATGTGTTTTCTAAAGGCTATGAAGTCTGAAACTCAAATACATGTCACTATTTAGTAACTGTAATCCTTAGCTCATCCCAGTGATTCGTCAAAAAAAAAACAGAATTTTTATAAGGAACAGACCAAACATACAAGACAAAAATCTGGGCATTCTGTGAAAATCTGTACAGTTGAGAGGTAGGACACACACATATATCCCCCCTACCTCCTTATAAAGTGGATAGAACAACAAGGTTTGCATTAGTATGTATTTTCTGAAGATATGAAGTCTAAAACTCAAATGTCTGCCATTATTTTCTGCCTTCAATCCTCAGAAATTTGCCAGAAAAAAACAATTTTATGAGAAACAAACTGAAAATATGAGGCAACAATCTGGATAAGTGTGAGGTATGACCCCCCGCACACACTCCTACCCCCCTCTTTCTTGCACACAATTACACACATACACACACACACACACACACACACACACACACACACGCGTGCGCGCACGCACACGTACCTACCTTTACCTAACTACCTCTTACATACATGCATACGCACCCCTACTTACCTGCTTCTTGCATCCACACCCCCCTACCTATTTCTCACATGCACACACCTCTTAAACACTTAAACACACACACGTAGTTGCACACACACCTACCTCTCACTTGTACTTTCGTCTGCAGTCCAAATGTGTTCTGAAATTCAAATTCCGTACAGGCGCGGAAGATGAAGACATAAGCCATCGGTTGCAAAGATGCTGGATGCAAAGGGCATTCTTAAAGAAGATAGCCCTAAAAAAAAAAAAAAAGAACGTTTTTTTTTTTATTTAAAAGAAAATTAAATCTCTCAGCCAGCTGGTTTCAGGGTGATGCAAGTGCACCCCCTTGCACCTACCTGCAGGTGCCCTTGATTGCCAGATAATGCAGCCTTTACACTAGAAAAAGCTCTCGGGGAAATAAAAACTACTTCAGAGGTTTCACCATCATGGAAATATTCCCTCATTCACCTATGCTAAAGAAAGACAAAGTTCCTACAAATGTTCTTCTTATAGACCAATTTCATTCCTACATGTTGATTATAAGATGTTCATGTCTAATTTAGCAAATAGAATTAATCCAATAATATAAAATTAATTAACAACAAACATGTTTTTTAATAGACAGTTAAAAGGTAATATCATAAGGATACACATGCTAATAGAGTATGCAAATAAAAATAAAAAAGAGCTTTCTATCATTAGTCTTGATTTAGACAAAGCTTTTGATTCAGTCAGTATTACCTTATTTATTTAAAGCACTTAAAGAATATAATTTTTCAGCTGAGTTAATAGCATTAATTTCAAAGTTTTACATTAATTCTTGTGCTTATATCAAAACAGGTTCATTTCTTTCTAATTCCTTTAAAATACAAAAAGGTATTAAACAAGGCTGCCCACTATCTCCACTAGTTTTTGTACTAGTAATTGAACCTTGATGAAACAAAACAATTTATGGTGTAAAAATAGAAGATGATTTGGAACTAAAGATTCAACTCTTTGCTGATGACATTCTACTTGCAATCAGAAATATAGAAGGATCGCTATAGCATATAATTAGTTCTATGAGGCAGTTTGAAACCATTTCAAACTTTAAATTTAATCATAATAAAATGAATACATTATTAATCAATAAGAAATTAAAAAATAATATAAAAATATATTCTGATTTCAATTGGAATAACTCTCAAATTAATATCTTGGTATCATCATTATGTCCACTAGTAAGGAAATGACGCAAGTGAATTTTCAACATGTTATTGATAAAATTATAAGTCTAGTCACAAGCTGGAATATTTTTTCTTTACTATGGAAGAATGATTAATGTTAATTAAGATGGTAATTCTCCCTAAAATAGTATTTGCTCTGCAATCATTAACATTGTCTCCATCAAAAAATAATGAAAAAGATTAATAACATCCTACTTAAGTTTCTTTGGCATCCAAAAAAAACAATATATATATATATATATATATATTTTAATTGGCATTCAAAAGGTTGGGATAAAGGTGGAATAGGACTCCCTGATATTCAATTGTATGCTACTTCAACTATTGTAAAAAGAGTCATTGCATTGTGGATAAGTTCATCATATGAGTCAAAATGGAAACTAATACATCAGGTATTATTATCTAAAAGTAACAAAAGTATTACTAATTGTCATAAGCAAGTGGTTCCTAACAGTTTTGTCTGGCTATTAAAAGATTGTTGTTTAAACAGAAACATTTCTTCTAATCAAATTCCCCTATATAAATACAATTTTTTCTTCCTTCTGGAAATTCATATATTCTAATTGTTGTATTAAATACCTAATCATTTACATTTTTCCAATAGCATATACAAATTAATGTTTAGAAAAATCACAATTTCACTACAATGTTAGATCTAAAAGAGCAAAATAATTTATTTGCAGCAATTTTTAAATGGAACTGAATACATTATGTTGAAAACTTAATGGCTAGATAGAATCACAATTCTAATAAGTCGTTAACACTACAAATATGTAGGGATTTTGAAAACTCAAAGATAAATAAGACATTTAACTTGGATAAGTAATCTTTTCCTCAAGCACTGAAATTCCTAATTAATATTAATAATAATGCAAAGGAAAATAAGTCTTACTTATCACAGATTTATAGAATTCTTAGATAAGACTTTTTACACTTCAACAATACTTTTTGTAATTATTCCACAAAAATAACTGAAATTTTACAAATGAAAATAAAAAAAATAGTATTAAAGTCAACAGAAAATACTGCATCCTCTTTATATTGAAAACATTTCACCTGCAAATTATTGCACTGAGCATTTGTTATGCCTAACAAGGTTACAATTATGTATAAATCAAATGCTAGACATGTCATTCTGAGATAATAGCTGACTAGATAAATAAGAATGTGAGGTCATCTCCCCTTTTTGGAAAGAAATTAATAACATTATTCAAGCATTGTGGTTGGATAGATGTAATATTTCTAAGTCAGTGGTTTTATTTAATTCTCCAATCCCTGAAATAATTCCAAGGACTCAAATGCCTCTTCTTTAGTCTAGCAATAGCTAGGAAAATAGCCAAGAATTGGAAGAGTAAAACTACTCCATCTTGCACTGAATTTCTTAGTATGGCATAGTTATATATGGTTAGGATGAGAACTTCTATTACCCTTTCCTTTAAGTTGCTGCTAAAACTTAAAGATTTGCTTGAAAAATATTAACTGTTGTTAATTTGTATTACATTGATATATTGCACAGCTGTGAACATATGTAAATAGTTATTTGTTTTATTTTACTCTAATTGTTCTTTGTTATTAAAATAAAATAAAACAAAAAATAAAAAATCACTTTCAAACGAATAAACAGATAAATCACTCAGATGTTAATCTACTGTGATAAAAGTATCTGAAGAGTTGTTCATTCACAGGGCTATGTAAACTTTCCATTTTACCTAAACATTCCAGCAAACGGATCTTCCTACAGAGTCTGAACAAATCATTGACAACGCTATCCCACACTGGAAAATAATGGGAATTAAAGTCCATCCTTTATGGAGCAGGGAATGCATGTGAGTAGAGAAATCATAACTGTAAATGTTCCATACTTGCAGAGGGTCTTGAAGGTTACATCTTCCTCCTACATCTAGATTGCCTTCCTCAAAACACTCCATGTTCTGTAGTTGTATGTCTCATTTTATTTAAGGAATGTGATGATCTCTCTACACCTTCATGTATATCTTCAAATGAAACTGAGTGATCATCAGGACTTACCTCACCTTCTGATATAGATGTGGAAGGAGCACTATCTCCCAAGAATTACGTGACCCTTGTGACATGCATGAATGATGCCTTCCTCTCTGCATACATCATTACTAAGAAAATATTTTTTTATTTAAATAATCATCTTGATCACATAGCAGCTTTTTTCTCTTATGTTTAATTAAGGCTCATGGACCCTTTTCAGGGAGGATTCAGGCTATCATGACTCAGGCATTTGACAAGCATGTGCAAATGTAACAAGAGTTATAAAAGAGACCTAGTTCCCACAGCAGTCATCCATAAAGCTATCAAGATAAAACATAATGCATACAGTATTAACAGATTTAAAACATTGCAGTATAAAGTAATGAATACATTAGTGCAAAAAGTAAATAGTTTCTCTGTTTTGCATTGCTTTCTACCACCGTACTACGAGGTGATATTTGCATTATACTGAGTCCTGCATTTGATAAGATAAGTCTATTGTAGGATTTACACACACACACACACACACACACACACACACACACACACACACACACACACACACACAAAAAACGGCATTCATAAACATTTACATAGTACCCAATGCCACCTTGAGCAACCCCTGCATAGTAAGCAAATGAAAAGTAATACTTAAAACTGTGTTAGCACATACAGATGGTGAGGAAAACCTTGTTGTTCAGCTGTACAGTGACGCACAAGCAACAATGTTGTGGGTGTGATATGTTGCATTACAGATATCCTTGCTTAAACCCGTGCTATAAGATGAGTCAAAGATGCTCATGCCACATATTTGCAAATGATACACATACAGGTATCTTTAGTAGTGGATACTTTGTTATCCAACTGCAGTGGAGTGACAGCTTAATATAGTTGGATATTGTAGAAAGTAGGAGTGACTTTTCTGCTTGCATCTCACTTCTTGATCATCTTCCTTCTACACACACACTGACCTTGACTTGTATCAATATTTCACCAAAAAAGAATAAGTATTAACTTCCAAAAGATACAATTCATGTATTTTACCACTGTAGCTAAAAGAACAAAATCTCTTCCCCAAATGATCAGTATCCTCTTGTACAAAGCAATAAAGCATTCACTAGAAACTTTATACTCTTTCATATAACTCAAGGCTGCTGTCAGTCTGAGTCTAACCCTCTGCACACCAGATGATTATTTCAATGGAGGCTTTAATCCTGTTACAAAGTTTGTAGGTTCTAATCATTGAGGTTTTGCAAGACCCTTAGAAACTGAGTTCTCATCCCAGTAATGGAGTATGCAATTCCTCTGTTTACTAGTTCTACTACAAAAGAATCAAAACATGATTTGCAGATCTATTATTAAAGCTATAAAGAAAGAACAGCATTGTTAGACTATACAGATGACTCTCTTACTTCCAGTTCAACTTCATGCTTCTCTCCTCTTAAATTATCTTGCTAATTAAAAACTGTCCATTGTAGTCACTGCTCTGCAGTGGTGCACTCTTGCCCAGTACACACTTACCAAAAGGTTTCTGCATTTTGAACTTCCACATAATTAACATCCCCCACATGCCTTTCCAAAGTTTGAGCAAAAACCTCAGCCAGCCTAACAATCAGACTGTGGAAGTTCATTCTTACAGGTATCAGGGCATTATCTTTTCTTCTCGTCTCTTCTTCAATCATACATTGAAAAGATTTTGCATAACAAGTCATCATCTCTGTCTTACAGTAAGTATTATTCTCAACTCTTCTCAGCCATTCTTATCTCATTTCATTCTATTGCTACCACAAATGCTGTTCTAGTCCAAACAAGTTTCTCTGTTGCCCTATATTTTACAGCATGCATATGACTTCAAATGTCCAGTGTTACATTAATTCTTATTTGTTGCATTTTTTCACATTTCTCCTTAATTATTTATTAACAATATGGTTCAGTTAATAGGTACACACTTTTAGATTTTATATTATACTTTACTACTGTAGTGCTTGCCTGTTGTGATTTACATAAGATGATGTTTCTTCCCTTGGTTTATGATTTCATTTGTGTAAACGTCTGTACTTGAATAAAAGAGTGCCCGTGATCTAAATCCTCAACTTGCTGATAAATAAATAACCACGAAAACAATAATTACAAATTTAAAGTGAATGTTCAACCTGATTATTTACTGGGAATACAGATAGCGCTTGATGGCACCTCATTAGTGTGGGAGTTAATACAATTATGTTTTTGAACCTTAAAATATGATTTTGCATATGTTCATAGAAGGACTTTCTGAGCAAATTCTGCACATTTTATCAATTCGCTCATGAAGAAGGTTCATTAAAATTATTTTAAAAGAGTATACTGAAAATATGACAGGAAATAATGGAAACCAGCACAACTGTAACTATATATATATATATATATATATATATATATATATATATATATATATATATATATTCGGTTAGGATAATGCAGCCTTGTAGCAGCAGTTTTCAATATTACCCCACAAATTAGAGTGTACATATTCTTTCAGAGCCCACACAAATGTGTCAGCTGTCAGTTAAATTGAAGCTAGAATATTTTTTCATCATTATGTGACTTTTCATAGTAATAAATCGCATTATGTGCCATGCAAGCAGATGTTTGCAATGACAAGAGCATGTAATAACAGGGATAGTATGGTGCACACTATACGATCTGCTGCCATTTACATTCATCTCAAGGTTTCTAGGATAATGAATAAGGCAAGCACTGATTCTAATGTTCAAATTATTGCCATAGTGATTTAATGAGTGCATAAGATTTTCAGTAACATAGGAATAGATATGCTTTATATTATTGCATACTTATTCAGGACATATTCTTGCTGAAATCTAGCATTGTATCATATGAAGAAACATAATTCACTGCGTAATGCAAAAGATGACTCAAAATGTAAAAAAGATTATGTACAGTAACATCAATGTAAGTTCATTACTGCATTCTTAAAATATGCAGAATTATAAGTAAATATATAGATGTTGTTAATACTGGAATCAAAGGTTACACTCATGGCTTTAACCTTCTTTCTAAAAAATCTTTTCTAGTCACATCAAAAGGTGTCATCTTTGCATCATCTGTATTTTGAGGTCTTACATGTAATCTGAACCTGTTTTGTAAATCATGCTTTAGACTTAGAGAACATAATACCATTAAGTTCAGTTTTTGGTAAGTGCAACATTGCACAATGATTTGGAACAAAATTAGCAAGCAGAAGTGTAGCTAGTTCAACCAGTGCCCTGGGCGAGTCCTATGAACCAGTATCCCACCCCTCAACTCTTCAAGTGAAGAGCAAAAAATAAAAAAAAAAAAAAAAAAAAAAACACTTCACTGTAAGCAATTGATAAGTGATCAGTTTATTACAGTTATATCTATGCCCCCCACCTTCCAGCTCTTACATTGAAGAGCAAATAAATGGATGTTCCTTCTACTGGCATACCAACCAGATTGCCAGATACATGCCCTCATCCCTACATCTTACCTAAGCAATTTGGGTCTAATGTTTGTACCCCTGTCCCCAACCCTTCTTCAACATAATTATGTATTTTAAGCTATACCAAACCGGTTGCTACAAATGTAGCAAACATTTGCTACAGTTTATGACCTGTCTGCATGGAGCACTACAACATTCATTTTTTAGTTAAAAAAATCTCCTTTTTAAATTGTAGCAAACTGCTTGCTACAAATGTAGTAAATAGTTGCTACAATTTATAACCTACCTGCTCAGAGAACTACACCAGGTTTGGTTAAACAAACAAAAAAAAAAACAGAAGCAGTTTGCTACAGTTTACACCACACAAGGACCACTACAGCAGTCAAGTCTGATCGCAAATGCAATACTGGTTTTAAAAGCTGGAATTGCATTAAAGAAAGATCCTGATTTGCTGATCAAGCCCCCCAACACTTTGTGCTTGGGGCAGTTGCCTATCTTGTCTCACCCTAGCTATGCTACTATTAGCAACGCCACAAAATGCAGGCATAGAATTAATTATAAAAATGTGACAATTCAGGTAAGATGCCTTTAGCTCCAAGATAATGGCCTGAAACATAATGTCAGTGTTGTAACAGGTAACATCAGTGCCTTTGCTGCAGATGGCTGTGGGTTCTATTGCCACATCAGATAGATCAATTGCTGACACTGTTGTGCAGCATACAGGAAGCGTTGCACTCCGAATGTGTTATTCTTCTGATAAGATGTTAAACTGAGGCCCACCTGCTTGAGTTGGTGGTAAGTCAGGTGGATGTAAAGGATTCCATGTCATCTACTGAAAAGAATAAGGGAAGATGATGATGCCCTGACCAAATTTTCATTAGTAGTATATATGTGGGACTAACCCAGTCAGCAAAGGATAATTAAATAAAATTATGTGTAATTCAGAAAGAAGCACTGCATATGATGCTGAAGTACAGGTGCTACATGAATGTTACTGTTTTTGATAGGCGCCAATAGACATCTGTTCCCACAAGGGCAGAGCTGGCAAAATGGAGATGGATAGTGGTGATCTGCTGAATCCAGTATGCAGTATGGAGGTGCTAACCAGAACAAAACAAATTTTTGTGCAGTTCTAGGTGGATGTTACTGTTTTATCCAGAGTAGGAGTGGATGATACAATATTTGTAGACTAATGAATGAGGATGAGTGTACAGACAAAACTGTAGCTTCTTGGACAGGCAGACAAAACTACAGTTTCTTTGTCAGGTGTGATTTAGAAATGTGTTCCACTGCTGAAAGGAGATGTTCAGCTTGGCAGGGTTTCAGATGGCACTGGAATAGCAGTTGAACAGCAAGAGGAAGTGTTGATGAAAGTTGTTCAACAGCAACAGGAAAGATGGCAAGAGTTACTGCAGTCTGAGTGACCCCTTTGTTTCTGTGGTTCCAGAAAGAGAAGCTTGAGAAAAGAAATGACTGCAGCAGGAAAGGTCACCAGTGATGAGGATCATCTCAAAGCAGGAACTTCCCTCTGGCAGGTATGTCACCTGGGATAAATTATCAGATCCCTGAGGTTCCAGGGCTCAGATAATTTGTTCCCTGTTCATTTAAGTACTGGACATTTGATTTCAATTACTGGATACATTTGTTTTGCTGATAAAAAAAAGACAATCCCTTCTAGAATGAATATGCTTTCTCACTTGTGGGCAGCTGCATAGCTAGGGCAGGATGAGAGGGGAAACTGTCCCTGTTGCAAAGTGTTGGGGGGTGCGATCAGCCAATCTGAAATTTTTTAATGCAATACTGGCTTTATAAGCCAGCATTCCATTTGCAGTCAAACCTGAGCACTGCAACGCTCTGTGTGTGGTCTGAACTGTAGCACTGCAAGTTCAGTGTAGCATGAAATCAAAATAATATTTTCAAGAGTGAAATTAAAATCTGTAATTTGTGGAAAATAAATTGCTTAACTGAAATAAATGACAAAACAATAAAAACAAGACTTTGGTAGATTTCTTCAGAGAAAATAGTTTCAGATTTAGCTAACTTTTTCTTGGATGTGAAAGAGTAGCAGCATCAAAAGTAAACATGTGAGTCGATAGAAACATCACAAGCAACGCTTACAGCAAGTGCAGCTTCAGTATCAAATGCATTTAAATTTGCTACCATTTTATATTTTATTAATTTGTTAACAAGGGTAGTGCATTGATCCGCATGGACTTTTTTCAGACTCGGGCTGTGAAAAAAATATAAACAAATGGTATTTGGATTAATGTGGATAATTAAGTATATGAGGGTATAATTCTTAAAGGAACAGCTAAACTAAACTGGGTAAAGACACATTTGAGTAAGATAGTATTATATGCAGAACATCACCATGCCATATATGAATATCAGTACGAATATCAAATGTCAGGTTGAACAAATAAGAGATGTGACACATGAAATGTTTTCCCAAAATTCTTGACTATAGAATGACACTACTGACAAGGACACATAATTCAGATCTTAAAGACATGTGCACTGTTTCACATATTAATATGTAGAACACTTCTGTTTGACTTGATAATTGTTATGAACATTCCACAACCAATACAGACATCTGAGTAGGAATTTACCACTTAGATTCAGATGAGGCAAGCAGTTTCCTCTAGTCATTCCCCATATGAGCTCTGTTGTCTCCCTGTAAAACTACAGAGTCAGTAGTTGACACCATATCAAGAACCACATCAGCTGTCTCCAAGAATGTCAAATATTCTGAATAGCTCTTTAAATGAATATGAGAAAGCAACAAAAACATTTTTCATTTCTGCATCCATTAGCTACAATGAGCTAACTATGCCATCAACCTGCACAAACACCAACCATATGACACCCAGCCACAGCTGAGAACATCTCACTGCATGCAATTGTCTTTCTCATATGGGGCAACTTGAAAGAAGAACAGAGACCATCCCCGAATGAGGACTCTAGTTACACAGTCAATGTTGTGTGTAGAAGTAAGACCAACAATATCTACCTCAGCTGATGTATCTTAACCACCCACATATGTTCCTGCTCCATCCCCAGCAGTGTGAGATGATATTCCTCTTCCCAAGAGCCACTTTCCATTGCTATGGTCTAACCAGTGTTGCTCTGTACTGCTTGCCACTAAGTTGGCATCACATCAAGCTCCTCCCTTAACCTTGTAGGTGGTGACCTCAAACAGTAGTTGTATGCGTATATCTCACACTGAGCCTAACCAAGCTATGTGGGCCACCCAACCACCAGAAGCTTGTCAGTGAACACATTCTATTCCAAGAAGCTGTTCTGGGTCTTTAAATGAACCATCATAGAACTCAAATTTTAGATTTCTAGTTTTATGATACCTCTTGTCTTATTTAGCAGGTGTGACTCTGCCAGGAGTGCAGATCTTCAGACAACGCAGTTCTAAAGACCACAGAGGCATGCAAACCTTACTACCACAATGAGATCATGATCTCAAGAACTCAAAGTGATGTTTTTGGAAAAGTATAAATGAGAAAAAGAAAGATGGTAAACACACTGCTCCATGATCTCATAATAAAGAAAACAACTAATAAATTACTAAAAGTCTGCAGAAACATGGCACTTAAATTATACTTCCCCAAAACTGTCTTTCCTACACTAGGAAAAATCCTAGAAACTCTGCCTACACATTGTCTTTTGTGCAATGAACAATACAGCTTTTACCCAAAGCTCCAGCAGCATGGCCCTCCATACACCTAAAATTTCTATCTAGCATTTTATATGGTGGGCACATGCCTGAAAACAGTGGATTTTGTACATCACTAGATAAGATGAAGACTGTTATGCAAGCATTGAGGCCTCAAAATGCATCACAAATGAGTTCATAACTAGGACCGGTAAACAACAACAGGAATTTCTGCAAACCATCATAGTGGTATCACATACATTAAATGTATGGCTATTTAGTACAAAGTGATTATGTATAGAAGTGGAAAGAAGAAATATGAATAAACATTCAAGAACACAAAGAAAATGATCACAGTGGAAGAAGTGTTTCCCACTGTCATTCATGTTTGCCTGTTTTGGTTTACATATGGTGCTTTATCTTATAAAACTGGTGCTGTACAGATGAGTGGGCTTGCTGCATTTGCTTCAGTGTCATTGATAAAAGCAGAATATGAGTTTGTCTGGACAGAAAGAGCCAGGGAAGCACTTAGTCTAATCAAACAAGTAAAAAAAGTGTGAGTGCTTACATAAAGAAATATTTCTAATCATTATGAATCATCATTTATTTATTCATTTATGTTTTCTTTAGTTGGGTTGCTGCACTCAGAGCTAGCCCATTTTCAAAGGGGGCCCAGGTTGGGGGAATGGATCCCTTATCTATGATTATAGCTAGATGCAGAGAGAAATATGGGAAGAAGAAGAATGTGGTCATTCTGCATTACATAATGTGGGGAAAGTTAGCATGATGCAGCTTAATGGGGATTAGGTATGCATGAGTGCCAGTTCAGTGTGCTCATGCTGAGGACAGGACTACATCATTATTTATTTATCATTTGTTTACCAGGAAAGTCTGACTTAAAATTAAGACAATTTTCAGCAGAGGCCCATGGAAAAACACTACAGATGCATGTCTTTGTAACATGGGAAGAAATTGAAGCACCTAGAGGAAACACAAAATAACCGAGAAAGGGCATGCAGACTCAACACAGAATGCCACCCCGCTGAGAACTGAACCAGAAAACCTCTCACTGTGAGGTGACAGCACAACCTCTGCACCAGTGCACCATCCATAACAAATCTTTGCAGTCATTAAAGCGGCAGTAACCAACAAGTGAGACCATCGCACTATGAGTGATCATGTGCTTAAAGCTGTCGTATTGAAGCATCACATAGCTGCCACACTAGCACAGAGGGAAGACTATACAAGGGCACCAAAGCAAAATGGCTACAAATGTTATTATATAAATGAGAAATGAGGAAAAGGACAGTTAGAAAGGGGAAATAGCAAACAGGCGAACATACAGAAGGAAAGCTGGAAGACAAGCGTGGCTGGATGGCTCAGTGGTGCAGCGGTTGTATTGTCACCTCACAGCAAAAGGTTCTCTGGTTTGAGTCTCTGCTAGGGTACCTTCTGTGGGGAGTCTGCATGTCCTCCCTACATTCATGTGCTTTTTTCTCCAGGTACTCTGTTTTTTTCCCATGTTACAAAGACGTGTGTCTGGAGTGTTTCTCCCTAAGCCTCTGCTTTGTTTCAAGTCGGACATTCCTGGTAAACAAATGTTAAATAAATAAGGGCAGTGTGGGGGGAGAAGGTTTTTTTTTTTTTGAAGAAGGGTAGAAGTAGAAGGTAGCATAGGGACAGTATGGTTAGGAAGGCTAAAGGGAATGAAGGGAGGAAGCAGGAGCAGATAATAAACATACAGAGCAGACAAAGACTGACAGGAGAGGGAATGACAAATAAGAGAGGAGCACCAACAGATAGTCTGAGATTGACATCGGCAGGGCAAATGTTGATGGGAAAGGCTGGACTATAAAAAGAGGGTGAGGAGTGACACAAAAGAGTGGGAAGCACAATGATAGGGGATAAGACAATAGTGATGAAGGCCTCCCAAACTGGCTCAGAGGAGAAACCACCCAAAAGTTAATCAGTCACTTCAGTGGCTGTCATGAATAATGTCTGTCTATGGTGGCCCAATGACTGGGGCTAGCTGGATGCATAACTCTACAAGCTACACAAGAATATGCTCCAGAGTGCCAATACTGACATCTAGTTGCTTGTCAACCTTGGTCCTCAGCAGCTACCACACAATCCAGGAATGGAAGGCCCCCTCAAAACTTTCTAATGAGAAGCCTACACCTGTTTGGGAACTCAGATTAACAGGGCCCATGTGACACAGTGAGGTTCATTCACTGTTTTGTGGTGTAGGTGACACCACACTGTGCTATGTGTACATTGACAGTATGACATGCTACAGGAAATGATGAGCCTCCAACATACCAGGCACAGATTATGCTATCTACACATGTGTGATGAACAGCATGCATGCATAACATACCTACATCTGCCTCTTTAAGGCACAGTGTCAGAATGGTTATATTACAGCAGTGCACAGAGCTGACTACCATAAATGTGCCAGTAACAGTATGGAGGCAATTATTTGAGAAGTTTACTGCACAGGGATGGATGTGCTACTACAGGTCCTCTGAACACATTCTGTGCACATCCTTGACAAGGATAAAGCTGACAAGGCCTTGTATGACCAGGTATAACAGGGACTGGTGCAGGAAATCATTAGACTGCATTGCTGTAATAGGACAATACAGCACAATCATTCATATGTTATTACATGCCAGAACCAAGGCACAGAAAACTGACAGAAACAGGCTGATCACTGCAGGCAGACAACCAATGCAGAGGCATCTCATGAAGATGTTAAAAATCCTGGCATCCTTCACTGGGGAAATTGACAGAACCTTCATACCTGGTGAAGGCTTGATGCGGGGGCAGAGCTGATGATGACTACTCCAGTGTCTGTAAGGAATGCATCTGTGAATGGCTTAGTTAGACAACCAGAAATTCAATTATGTCATACAGGGACTATGGGAGCTGCAACAATTACAACCTACACCATAAGGTAAGTATACATGCTCATAGTCTATTTATATGATGGGCATGTATTGGTCTGTGTGCCACATGATGTTAGGAGTATCACATATGCTCCAGCATTGCCATAGGTATATCACCTGTATGTATTTAGAGGTTCCACTGGAATGGTTCTAGCATAATGTTCCTCACATGCCTACATGCATGATGTCAGTGGTCACTGGTTGCTTACAATAATAGCACTATGCATATGGCATAGGTCATAGTGGAGGGCACATTCACATCACCCACAGCTGCAATTACTGAAGATGACCCTCCCAAACATCACTTGTGTTCTGTGAAGGTCATTCTATCCATGGAGAGCCCTACCCAGCTATACAGATGTCACCACCACAGACAGCATCTAAGGGCAGCATTGCCTCAAATCTGCATGCACCTAATATAGGGGAGGCATGTAGGTGGGCATCACCAACAGGACTCCAGGACCTTCCCAGACTAGAGTGTTATTCAAGGTATCAATAAATGGATGTTCAGTTCAGGGATCCTGAAAGAGGTACAGACAGCCACTTTGTACACCTAGACAGAGATGTTGCATGCTCTGCATCACCTACATGAAGACCTGATACATCTGCAGGGACTGTAGTACATTTTTCAATGCATACAGAGTTGACACATCATATGAAGACCTGGAGCAGACGTGCTTGATGATGGCAGTAGTGGCCTCATTTGTACCCACTGGTGAACTATGTAGATGTTGTCAACTGGCCATCGTGGCCATGCTAAGGAATGCATGAGCACTGCATGACTGCAGCCATGTTTACAAAGCTGGAGAAGAATGGATACACATTGCACAGACACCAGGCTTACAAATCTGATGCAATACCATTCCAAAGACAGGTTCACTGTTGATACTGCCCATGGTTGCCTCTACCCCTGGGTGAGGACAATGTCATGGATGTGACTGATGCCATTATGTCTCCACAGTGGGTACACCCCACCAGTCAAGCAAAACAGGGTCCTTTAAACCTACCATGACTAACACAGCTTGACACATATCCAAGCATATTCATAAGCCATTGATGACAACACTCTACTGCAATACCACAGCAGGGGTCATTTCAATATTTCTCCACTTGCACCTGATATGGCACTCAATTCCTGGACAGGATGATTACAGTACTAATGCTGCAGGGCCACATGGTGCAACCAGCCAGTGTTCCTCACACTGGAATTTGCATGTCTTCACTGGAAGATGCAGTCCCGGACTCCCACTAACATCCTATTCATGTATGTGGCTACCTCCATAATGTATAACTCTTCCAGCTATGGTGATGTTATTATCCCCTGTCACTGTACCCTAACCCATCTTTGAAAATGATGATGACTGAACTCTGCCTACCCTGATGCTCATTGTGGAATATGGAAATGTCTGATTCACATCATAGTCAGTCAATCTGCAATACTGCATAGCCTGGGTGTGTTACTATATGCATCCAGTTTTATTTTATGTTACCCTAGTCATGAACCATAACTGTGAACCAGACATTTTCTGTTTTCCAGCACCACAGTATATTGCTCCTGCAGTTGGTTCCACTGATGACTCCTCACCCAGTTCCTCCACTGCCCTACCACAGATATGTCAGGCAGTGCTATGGAGCCCCATGTTGTAACAGTTTTCAAAGCACCACTTTATGCAGCCTGTTGCAGACCATTAATGTCTTCTGCAAGTTTCCAGAGCATCACACCACCAGCTATATCCAAGCAGCAGAAGTGAGCCTTCAGCAGTCTGAACACACATTTGATGATGTTATGTGTCTGTGACAGTGCAATGTTATATGCCACACTCTCTGTGCTGTGGATAGGGGTCATCAGCCATGGTTAGAAAGCATATCAAGCATCACCTGCAACATATAACAGTGGACATCATTATGAACAGTCTGATACCTACATTAATAAACATTGCTAGGATGGGGCAAAACCCAAGGTGTTACAAGGCATGATTGATGTCAACTCATCATACTGCAATACCAGTATTCATTTCTGTACTGGAAATTAATGCTGATGCTGTTTTTGTTGTCAGGAATGAAGCGATTGCTTCAGCACTTCATGTGTGATATAAATCATAGAAACACCCTACAAATGTATATGAGACAGTTGGAGATTTAATTCATGAAACCAGCATGTCAGGGACTCCGTGAGAGGCAACATGTGGATTCACCAACTAGATGTTCCTATGGAAAGTTATCCCATACAAAATAATGGAATAGGCTGCACATGTGTCAGAAATGGAATTCGTGGGAGCACCCTGGATGGTGCACAGATACACTGTATATTGTTCCCTGTGTGTTGCACATCAAACAACAATTAGTGAAATGGAAGCCCCTCCAGTTGACATACCAGACATCATATGAAGTAGATGGGGCCTTGATGGCAATGTGGGTACAGTCAATGGTCTACATGACCTCTTAGAAATGGTCTGTGTCATAGAATATCCACATAGGACTGGTGGTTCTTTCCTCTATTCTCTACTGAAATCAAATATGCTGCCTTACATGCTGCAGCATTACATCAAGGAAATAAGGTTGTATTCATAATGCAGACACATGCAAAACTCCAAATGTGTCTCCTGTTGACCACTGAAAAGTCCATGTAATAAGGATAGCTAATGCAACACCATGTGATGAGAATTCCATGCATCTCCTTTAATTCCATTTGTCTACAAATTCCCGTGTGATGTCTATGACATACAGTAGTGGTAGGCTATGTCACTGTTATGGAAGTGATAGTCTGTCTGGGTCTGTCTGACTCTTCAGTGAGACAGATGATGTAATGCACAATATTGCATAGAGTAGCTCTCAGGGCAATCACTAACACATTTATTTATTTATTTAACATTTGTTTACCCGGAAAGTCCGACTGGGACAGAGCCTATTTCCAGCAAAGGCATGGGGAGAAATGCTCCAGATGCATGATTCTTGGAATTTGGGAGGAAAATGGAGCACTCGAGGAAACCCATGTGAATGCAGGGAGGATATACAGACTCCACACAGAAGGCACCACAGCTGAGAATTGAAAAAGGGTACCTCTTGCTGTGAGGTGACAACACTAACCGCTGCACCACTGTGCTGCCCATATCATCTGGAAGAGATGTTACATCTACCATCTTAGTCTGAGCAACATACCTGTGGATTAAGAAATTATGGTATTCAGATAAGCTGATCATCATGGCTCATAACTAATTTTATGCATTTCTGAGTTATGCTGCTGCATTTGGTTTTAACATTTGCATATGCTATGGCTCTTATTTCCATACTCACTCTCATTTGCATGTTATTATGTGGTCATTTGCATGTGATACATGCCGTGCTATTTTCCTGGTAAGCACTAGGTAGCCTATCTACCACAAGAGGACTGGTTTCTGGCCCAGAAATTGTAGTTTATTGGCCATTTGGGCAGCTTTTCCATCTCTTTCAACTTTCTGGTTTAAAACCCTGCATTTGCACTTGTTTCCTGTCTTTCCTGTAACTAGTCTAGTCCAGATACATATTTTCTGTATCCAGGACTGTTTGTAAGCTTCTGAGCGGTGCCAAAAATTGTGCTCTTCAATTTTTCCTTTAGATCTGCTAGTTTTCTCCTCTCCTGCACTTTAACTAGCTTATTAGTCTAGCACTTTACCAGACTTCTTGTAGCAATTAATGCAGCACACAAAAGTGCCACTAGCACTAAACGCTCGACAAGGAAACAGCTCCAGTACTTATTATTAATGCCCACCCTTCCAGGCATGTCTAAAGGTCAGTTCCCTGTGCTTTCTCTTATTAACCTGGTGAACTTGGGCATCATGAGGCAATGTAGCTACTACCTCATGTACACTGACAATCCTCTCCTCTTACCTCCGAACACTCAGACTTGTGAGAGATGCACTTATATACCCAAAGTGGAAGCCACGCACTCTCCAGCCAAGTCTGGAATAGCTGGTCAAGAGGAGAAGGTCAACACCTGCACCACACCACATGGAACACATAGCCCTCCAGAACACACAACACTACTGCCTTCACATAAAAACACAAACCACACACCCACCTTCACGGAGCCTCTCAATAAAAATCTACCCAAACAGCAGAGGTCTCCAAGGAAGAAATGCACTCGACCACCACAACACAACACTAACCATGAGACACATAAGTCTCCTAAACAGTGTGCCACTCAACCAAAGCCCCTAAGGCAAAACAGCATGCCCAACACACTAGTCATAAGTGACTTGATAGTACGGTACACTGATGTCCCACTCACTAGACTAAATAAGGAGAAAGTAACAGTCAGCTGCCTGTCAGGTGCCAGGATCCACCACATAACGCATGCACTCAGGTCCCTCAACAACAGGTACAAATATGACTCTGTCATTGTACATATGGGTGTGAATGACCTGAGATGTACCTCCCTGGACTACATGAAAAGAGACATGGAGGAGCTCTCGGTTTATATAGCCCAGGCGGGTATGACCCTAGCCCTGAGCAGCATCCCACCATCACCCAGAATGATACCACAGTACAAGCAGAAATAATTGATTTCAACAATTGGCTAAGTTTCTGGTGTCATTCTAAGGGGATCCAGGATCTGTCTACCTGGGACGACATGGTCAACAGACCACGATGCATTGCCAGAGATGGCCTGCACCTATCACCCCTGGGATTACGGATACTGGCTAAGGCTCTTGCCACCCCTATAGTGCCTTTTTTAGGCAAGGCTCAAATGACAAATTCACCACCGTAACAGGAGCAGGCAAGGAAAAACTGAGGGTAATGCTACTCAGTGTTAGAAGTATAAATCTCAAAATGTACTCACTCGCGGCACTCCTTAAAATGGAAAACATTGAGACTTGTGCAGTGAATGAGACCTGGTTCAAGGCTCCAGAGAGCACCCCTGCACTACCAGGCTATAACTCACACCACACCTTTCAGCCATGTAACCTGGACTGGAACACCAAAGGCAGAGGTGTGTCCATATTTATTAAGGATATCCACACTGCCAGGCTAGTTGTGCAGCATAAGGCATCCGAGGTTATCCAAGTGCAACTAACTCTGGGCAAAACTGCAATTCAAATTGTAGCTTGCTACAGATCCCCCACCATGCCCCAGGATTCCCACTCCTCTTTTCTTGATATACTGGAAAATATTAGGGTTCAACCAAATACCCTAATAATGAGCAATTTAAACTATCCCACCATTAACTGGGAAAAGTACTCATGTACCAACTCCTTCGCTCAACGCTTTCTGGAATTCATAAATTCCAATGCCCTGGATCAACTTACCCTCACCCCCACCAGGGGCAACAATATCCTAGACCTAGTCATTGCCAACATGAGTGACTGGTGTTCAATACCTGAAGTCAACTCCTCGTTGGTCAGATCCAAACATAAGCTAATCACCCTAAATATCCACATCCCGCCCCCACCCCCCATTAAGGAAACCATGGTAAAAAATTTCTACAAAGCCAACTTCATGCTTCTTAAGACAAAAGTGACAAATTTTATGACACCCATGCAGATGGACAATACAGTTACGACTGCTGAATCATACACAAACACTCTATAAGCACTTACACGAGTGCATGGATCGTGCTATCCCAAACAGAACCAAGAAGCTATCCGCCAAAAAAGGAAGCTAATCTGGTGGTCCCCTGCCATAAACAAACTGTACAACAGAAGGAAGAAACTGTTACAAAAGAGAGCAAAATTCCATGAGTGGAGAAGCTCCCTGGTCAGCCTCAGTAAGAAGCTGAGACCCCTTATAAGATCCTCGAAAGATAGCTACAAAAAAAAAATTGCCGCTGATTCTAAGGAGAACCACAAAGTATTATATAGCTATGTCAAGAATCTCAAAGGCAACACCCAGATCTGCTATGAGTTACAGCACAACGGCACAGAAATTACAGAACCAACTGATATTGCCAACATCCTAGCAGACAGGTTCAGTGCTAACTTTACCCCCCACCCCCTAAACAGCCCACATCTATACAGGAAGAATGCAGAGTCCCTGTAATCAGAACTACGCAGGTAAAAGCTACACTCTCTAAAGCCAAAAACAGCATCCATGGGACCAGACAACATCCCAGGCTGTGTTTTACATGAACTTCAGAATGAACTGGCTCCCCACTTAAGCACCATGTTCAATAATAGCCTCACATCAGGCTTTATGCCACTGAATGTTGCAAAGCAACAGTTATCCCACTCCACAAAGGGGGAGCCACCACTGATTCTTGGAACTATTGACCTATTAGCCTGATGAGTCTGGTCTGCAAGGCCATGGAACGTATCATTATGGAACTCATAAACAAAGACATTGGTAACCTCAAAACTCTGGACCCCACCCAGTTCAGGTTTGTGAAAGGCAGATCATGCCTCCTGAACCAGATTGACTTCTTTGAGACAGTCACCAAAGCCATAGATGAGGGTAAGGTGGTTCACACAGCCTATCTTGACCTCGCCAAGGCTTTCAACACTATCCCCCATTCTGGAATTATAGCTAAACTCACTAAACTAGGTATAAATCCCTAAGTCACAAGATGGGATGCCAACTGGCTCACTGACAAAACCCACACTGTAAAAATTGCAGACTCCAAATCTGACTTCAAACCAGTGACAAGTGGAGTCCCACAGGGTTCAGTCCTGGGTCCTCTCCGGTTTGGTATCTACTTCTCTGAAGTACAGGCTAAGACAGAAGGCCTCTGGCTAACGAAGTTAACAGATGACTGCAAACTAGGAGCCAGATGATGTGGACATCCTACAGAATGGCCTCACTGAGATAGATGTCTGATGTCAGAGCCATGGCCTCAAGCTCAATGCCAAAAAGTGCACTGTCAATCATCCCCTTTGGTAAAAACTCTGTACCCATGAACTACCATATGGGCAGCAGTCTACTTAACACTGAATGTGTGATAAGAGACCTTGGGACCCAGGTGGACAGTAGTCTCTCCTTTGATAATCACATCACTACATTAGTCATGAAGTCCTTCTACATGGCACACCACATCACAAAGGGGTTCTCATCCAGGAAAAAAGAGGTCCTTGTTCCCCTCTACTCGACTCATCAGACCCATTATAGAATACAATGCCCCTTTTGTAATGTACCTCACAAGACATCAGCAGCAGCTGGAAAGGCCACAGAAGTACCTCACAAAGAGGATTACTGGCCTCAAACAGATGCCCGTCACTGACCATCTCAAAAAACACCAGCTTTACTCCGTAGCATATCGCCTACTCTGAGGTGATCTCTCCCTAACATATAAAACTATGTCAAACCCAGAGCTGTTGGGCATGCTACACCTAAAGAAATCCCAATCCCTCTGAGCTACATGCTCTAAGGACCTAAACCTTGCCACTACAATAAACAAGCCATGCTGGAGCGATAGATTCCTGTCCCAGAGACTTCCCATACCCTGGAACAAGCTACCAATTTATGTCAAGCAAAGTTCTACATTAGCACTCTTCAAGAAAAATTTTGATGAGTGCATGGGAAATAGGAAATACACCACGGGGATCACTTCTGTGACTCTGCTCGATAGTGGCACAGAAAAATAACTTTCTTGGGTGGCATAAGCCAGGGAACCTTGTTGGCTAGGCTTACTTAGGCCCTTGGGCCGATAGCCTAGTACCTACTTATGAACTTATGAATATTAACTCCCCGAATGGTGTCAGAACCATGGCCTTAAGCTCAATGCCAAAAATATGTCATCATCCCCTATGGGAAAAAACTCAGTTCCCATGAATTATCACATTGATGGTAGTCCACTGAACACAGAAGGCTTTATAAGAGTATCTGGGAACACAGGTTGACAGCAACCTCTCTTTTGACCACCACATTGTCACTGTGGTCAGAAAGTCCTTCTATGTGGCACATCTCATTACTAAGGGTTTTGCATCCAGGAAGAAAGAGGTTATTGTCTCCCTCTACTCTTCCCTCATTAGACCAATCATAGAGTACAATGCCCCATTTGGCATGTACCTCACTAGACAGATGCAACAGCTGGAAAGGCCATAAAAGCACCTCATGAAGAGGATCCTAGGCCTTAAACATGTCCTACATGGACAGACTCAAAAAACTCCAATTATTCTCTGTCTCATATCGCCTACTAAGAGGCGATCTCTGCTTGACTTACAAAGCCATGTCTGACCCAGCTCTGTTAGAAATGCTACATCTAAAGAAATCCCAATCCCTCCACACCACAAACTCCAGACACCTCAACCCCATTACCACAATCAAAAGAACAATCTGGAGGGACAGGTTCATAACACAGAGACTGCCCATGCTCTGGAACAAACTTCCCATACATGTCAAGCAGAGCACCTCATTGGTCTTCTTCAAGAGAAATCTTGATGAATGAATGGGAAATAGAAAGTTCATCCCAGGGATCACTCCAGTGGCTCTACTTGACAGAGGCACTGGGAAATAACGTTGGGCGGCATGATGCCAGGGCACTTCTATGGGCCAGGCTTGTAAAGGCTCCAGGGCCATTAGCCAAGTACACACCTATGAACCTACTAACACTGTCATGATATATGCGTCTCTGAATCCACCCACTCCCTACACATCACTGTTCATCACCTTATTTCACTTAACAAGCTGCATTATTTGTTTCTGAATATCCTCTATAATATTTAAGACATAGAGTGAAGTACATCTGTGTGGTACAAAAATGCGAATATGCAATATTGCATTTGGTTTAGTTTGCACATACAGTGCTAAACACAAACTGGCATAATTTGTTCATACGGTCGGCATGTAAACCTACAATATTACATGTGACATGGTTCACATATAGAAATATAATCACAAAATGGTATGGTTCTTGAATAGAGTATAGACTGTTCAATCAGTCTGTATATAAATGTAGGATACAGCACATACGGCCAGTATTTAAGTGAGCAGAAAGCTTTTAGAGTTGGTATTGTAATTTGGCAATAGTAGAATGTAGAATTAGCATTTTACCTAGTTAATACATTACATGCAGTTTGTTGGTCGAAGTAACAAATGGTTTCCGGGTATTAGTAGCAATTATGTTATAAAGCAGTTGTTAGTGAATATGATTAATAGGAGAATTATTTATAAATTTTAGTTTATGTAGTAGATAGGTGAACTTCACCACCAGGATCCCCTTTTTGGTCACAGCCTAGTTACAGTCAAACTTGAAAATACATAAAATATAGTAAATATAATATGAATAAAGACAAATTACAATATATTTAATAATATACAAAGAGCAGTAATATGCAAAACGTGATGCGACAGTATACCAAAGAATACACATACCTCTCAACTGTACAAATTTTCACAGAATGTCCAGATTTTTGCCTCATTATTTTGGTGTGTTTTTCATAAAATGTGTGGCTTTCTGGCAAATCACTGAGGATTGAAGTCACTAAATAATGACTTCACTTTTTTGAAAACCAAAAATCAGCATCCCTGAATATTAAGAATTACTATTGCTAGTGATAAACAATACTATGAAACAAGGCACATATATTGTGCATTGTTGTTTGAGAAATAAGCTTACAGTATTTGCATAATGCAATAAAATTTTCAATTAAAGGATGTCATTTAAAAGACAACAATAGCAACTCCATCTACATAATTACTTGACTAAATATATAATGACACATACCATCATCACCAAATGAGAAGATGTGTAGTAGAATTTTGTCATACATGGAAAAGTTACAAGAAAAAACACTAATTTGTTTAAGCTGGGGTAGTACATTCAAAACTAGGACCAAATGTTTTTTTTACTCCAGTGTGGAGAGTCAAATGAATGAACAGCCATTAAGAATGAGGCAGCAACAGAATCTTTTACGTTTTAAAAAGAGTGTGTACTTATGGTTTGGTGACATGGTATACAATGCTAGGGCTAATTGGAGCAAGACCTATTGTGATCTAACTTAAAGTCCTTGGCCTTAGAAATACATTGTGACATTGTAACATTAAGTAACATACCTGCTGCTGATGTTTGTGTTGCTCTCTCACCTGGACTAGAAGAATAAACAGGAAGGAGACACTAATGCATGCATGTCAGTGGTGTGTTGTATGCATGCAGCAACTATACTTCTACTGCAGAAAGTAAATGACACGTTTCACAGCTGTAGCTCTCTTTATTTATTAAGTATCAACACTAAACAGCTGTGTTTTGTAAAGGCACATCAAACACAAGTAAAATAAATATAATTGGCTGTGACATAATAGTGTGAAGCCTAGCTGAATAAGACAGATGCTTCAGGTCTGCATTCTGCTCTTATATGTTAAAATCTAGTTGGAGAATTCAGTTTATTCCAGAGGATTTCCTTGTCTTTTGTACCCAAATTCATGCTTAAACATTTATATGCTTAGCAAAAGCTTAAATCTGCTTTGTAAACTATTGTGCATTTTATCCTTAATTCAATTTTCATTGCTTTTAGAAATAAATTATGTTTAGAAAAGTACTGTTAGTACCATCAACTCTAACTACACTTGACCTGAATCAGTCCTCAGTCCCCAATCCCCAATTAACAAATAAGACAAAATGAATTAAAAGAGGACAACTACCTACTAAACTCAGGTAAATATCAAACACTAGCATATTTGCTCCCTCATGCATACATATAGATAGTTCACAATGAGTGCACGCACATGCACACGCATGCACATGCATGTGCACGTTAAACAGGAACTCGCTCACTGCTGCAGCTACGAGATATGTACTGTTCAGATCATCTTGCTGATAACAATGTACTCTCTGTACCATTGGTCATGAAAGAACTCTTAAATGTGCAATTGCACAGCAGTTATGATACCAACAGGGGAATGAAGCTTAGTGAGATAAAAAACTCAGATGTAGTTAGTAAATCCAGTTAAAGCATGAATAAACCCTCCCCAAGTCCTACCTAATGTAGAAAAAAAATAGTTTATTATTTTAAAGTCCCTTGATAAAACTGATTTTTTCCATACTTGGGTTTGTAGTATTCTAGAAAATGTCACGGTCTAACCTGCAAAGGAGTCAGTAATAAAGTGGTTAGACCTAATATTTAGACTTTGTACCTTTTAATTTCTGCATAAATATAACAAGTAGTTGTTTATCACTAGACCTAGGAGTTTGTCTGCTTGTGAACCATGGGTTTTTCTAATATAAGGTCTTCTGTTTCATTTTTCATAAAGTGTCTCATGACTAAAGTATTTTAGAAAAAATTTTTTCGCAATAATTCTAATAATTAAGAGCACACCTCTCAACTGCATAGTTTTTCACAGAACATCTAGATTTCTGCCTCATATTTTGGTTTAATCCTTATAAAATTTGTGGTTTTCTGACAAACTGTGAGAACTGATGTCGCTAATTAATGACATGCATTTCCGTATCAAGCATTGTATCCTTTAGAAAATACATACTAATACAATTTCTGCAGTATAAGTTTATAAGAGCAATATTTAAGATCTGTTTTGGGGCCTTTGTCCCCCCATTACTTTAGGCTTTGTCCAGATTTCTTGCACTAAAAGGTTGAGCGGTATGATAATCGATGTGCTTCCCTTGCCAGAACAAAATATGGGCTGTGGTGATATATTCTGTTAGTAAATAAAAATAGTATAACTTGTGACGCTAACTGAAGATGACTCTATGGTATGCAGTTTTAATTCCAAACGTCTTCCTTCACCTGGAGTGTTTCACAACCAGATTAGTCATACTTACATTTTAACGAAGTAGTGTCTGTGATAAAAAATAAAAATAAAAAAAAGCCGTATGTTGTACAGTCGTAGCATTCCTTTCATACATACTGACAGAAATATATTCATACTTGAAGAACTAACACAGCTTTTCAGATTCTCCAGTGACCCGTTCCACAGCAACATGCACACAGACAGGAGCAATGTTTGTTTTCTCATTTTACTGCAATGAAACCATTTTCAAAAACACATGAATGAACAGAAAAATCACCTTTCTTGTTCTTAGAGCCTATAAAGATCAAATGGGAACCCCTGTATTTCTATGGCTTCTTAACAATCTAGTTTAGTATAGAAAATTGCTGTGTGATATAAACATTTCACTTGAATTATGTAAACTAAACCGTGTTTAGCTGAACTTAAATTTATACACACACTCCTTAATATTAGATATTCACATAATCCCCTCAGCCATGTGTCTCAACTGTCCCAATTTTTTCAGAATGTCCAGATTTTTTAATCATATGTTTTGGTTTATTTCTTATAATATTTATAGTTTTCTGGTAAATTATTGAGTATTGAAGTCATACAATGACAGACATTTGAGTTTCAGACTTCATACCCTTTATAAAATGCATGCTAATGCAAAACCTGTTATTCTATCAACTTTCTAAAGTTTAAAACAGTAATATTTAAAAATTGCCTCAATTTTTGGGGCTTTGCTCCCCCTCCTCCATTTTTTTGGTTTTGTCCATAATTCTTGTGCTAAGAGGTTGAGATGCAGGCATTTCTCAAGGATTTAATGTTAGCTGGCTCCTCTGTGTACATGTAAAATCTTGTTAAACACACCACCCCTTCCATACCTTATTCGTTATCATGTTTCTGGATCAGCATGTGTTATAAGGCAGCACTGTATTAGTAGTCTTTTTGCAAATCATTTGTGTACTCACTTGGCTTGCTCCTTAATAAGAGTTAAACATTTACAGCAATCTGAACTTCAATCTTTGATACCTGCATATAATGCATACACATACAGATCACTCCCAGACAATGATTTTCATCACTGTTACACTGCCAGTTTTAATATCTCTTCAATTGTTGCCTGCCAATTACTGTTCTTATTACTCAATCCATATTTATGGTTTGTCATCTGAAGAGTTTTGTTTATGTGTCTGATTTGTCTGCTGAGGGTGTTGGTGTGTGTGTCTGTGTGTCTGTCTACCTGTATACAAACACATAACGTGCACATACACACAAGTGCACACACACACACACACACACACACACACACACACACACACACACACACACACACACACACACACACACACACACACACACACACACACACACACACACACACACACACACACACACACACACACACACACACACACACATATATATATATATATGGGTGTCATTTACGTGACTGAATAATAGATAAGTTGAAAGAGAAAGCAGTCGATCAAAACTGAAGTGATCACATATTACAAACTTTTTTCTGTGCATGATGATACATACTTACATACGTACATACATACATACAAATATTTCAAGCACGGGCATTAATGCCCTTCTAGCCTGCCAGTAAACCAAAACAGCTTTTCCCATAATATGTGTCCTGGCTGTTCTTGGAAATATCTAAACTAGTGCTTGCTTTAATGTAATTTGGTAGTCTGTTCCATGCATCAGCTGCTCTCTCAGAGAACCAATTAGTACACTTCTCATTCCTATGGAATCTTATACATAGGTTCCCAGAGGTAGTTGTCTCTAAGTGCCCTATATACCTGAATAAGATATCCTATTAAATATCTATATGAGACAATGTACAAGGTCAGATATTTTAGTCTTTCGTAATAACTTAAATTTTCACATCCATGGATGCCCTTGGTATATTTCCACTGTACTCTTTCCAGTTTACTTGTGTATGCTTTCTTATAAGGTTTCCATATTGTTATTCCATACTCAAGTTTGGGTCTGATGTAACTAACAAACAATGACTTCATCATTTCTAATTTCCTAGACTTTATAAATCTTTTATACAACCTACAGTTCTATAACTATTATTAACCAGTTGGTTGATATGATTATAAAAACTCAAGGCTGGATCTACCATATATCCAGGTCCTTAAATGAGTCTACAGTTTCAATCACTGTGTGCTGTATTAAATATTCACCTTTCAGTTTATGTCTCCCAAATCTGGTATGTTTAGTTTTTGATGTATTTATCAACATATTATTCTCCTGTGCCCAAATGGTCAATTTAGTCAAGTTCTTTTGCAGATATGCCCTATCTGAAACACGTGTAATTAGTTGACCCAATTTCAAGTCATCTGCAAACAGACTGTAGAACACCTCAGATGAAAAAGGTAGGTCTGAACGATACAATATAAACAAGTAAGGGCCTAGGATGGAGCCCTTTGGGACACACTGACTGTAGCCAAGAATTTCAGCTGTCCAGTTGCTGTATGATACTTCACATGTCCTATTTGTAAGCCATGCCGCTATCCATCTTATCAAGAGTACACCAATACCTAGTTGTTCTAATTTATTGATCAGTGCTTTGTGTATGACTCTGTCAAATGCTGAAGTTAAATCTATATAAATTACATCATAGCACAATTTTTCATTCATAGCTGTTATTATATTGTTATAGAATATCATTTTACAAGTGGTAATAGATCTATTTTTCAACATATGCATACTGATATATCATTCTAAGTCCCAGCCTTTCCAATTCTAACAATAACTTATCCAATATTACCTTCTCCATTATTTTTCCACAACATGAAAGTAGACTTAAGGGTCTGTTTGCCTCCGGGTTTGTCCTACTCATCTTTCCCTTAAGTGCGTGTCTGCAATCATGAGGAATCTCCCCATATTTAAATGACCTAATAAATAATAGATATGGGGTGGCCACAGTGGTGCAGCAGTTAGCATTGTTGCCTCACAGCAAGAGGTTCTCTGGTTCAATAGTCAGCTGGGGTGCCTTCTGTGCGGAGTCTGCATGTCCTCCCTGTGGTTGCGTGGGTTTTCTCCGGGTGCTCCGATTTCCTCCCACATCCCAACAACATGCTGTAGGTGGATTGGACACTCTAAATTGGCCATAGGCATGCCTTCTGTGGAAGGTTGGGCATCAGGCTGGCAACTCAACACTGTAAAACTCCACTGCCAGTCATGATCAGACAGGTGATCCGCTGTGGCAACCCATAACCAGGAAAAGACAAAGAAGAATAAATAATAGATATAACCTTATCTGTCTTTTTTAATTTCTCCATATCTTTTGGGTTTCTAATACCATGGTGGGAATGGACCCATTCCTAAGTCAAAGTATAATTAAAGTTCATGAAATTAGTATTGTTTCAATCTTTCATGTCAGCCAGAAGTGCTCTTTGCAGCACCCGCAATGTGCCCAGTAATGACTCCTTCTGCAATTCGTATGGAGTTACATGTATCAGTAACATATCTAAATATGATTGTAGATTCTTTTTTATAAGACCTGTTGCTCCTATTACTATTGGAATTGTCTGGGTATGTTTCTTCCACATTGCTCTCATTTCTGCCTGCAGCTCCTGACATTTTATGACTTTGTGTCTCTCTATACAAGACACTGTAGTCATTGGGTGTAGTGATTTCAATGATCAGTGCTACTTTTGTCTTTTTCTCATAGACCACTATATCTACTTTTCTTGCATATATCTTTTGAACTGTTGGTAATGGGTGATCCCATGTGATGTAGACGTCATCATTTTCTATGATGCTTTGTGACTCATATTTTCACTGTTTTTCAGCTACTTCAGTATTATAATGGTATGGGTCTACCTGAGACCATATGATCGAAGTTCTGAAACTTCAAACACTTTGAATTGAGATTGCAGTACAGCACAGAATGGGAGATTTGCTGTTTTCCTCAGAGTTGGCATATTTAAGTGGCAGGGGGTGTGTAGGTGCAAAAATGAAAAGGTGAAGCTTTTTCTTTAAGTTTTAGTGTTTTTGTTGTAGTTTTGAAGTTTCAAAACTTCGATCATATGGTCTCGTGGGTTTCGAAGTTTTGAAATTTCGATAAAACAACATAGACCCATATATATATATATATATATATATATATATATATATATATATATATATATGTGGATCTACTTAACTTACCCAAACACCCACATCACCAACTTTCACTCTGCAGAGCTGAATACACCAACAAACCAGAAGACCAACATCCGGGACACCGACTTCCTACTCAAAGTAAGTAACCACTTGGCCATCCCAAAAAAACAAAAAAAATCAAAAGTAAACCCACCAATGTGGGGAGCTTCACCCCCCCCCCACACACACACACACACACACCCTCCTAACTAAATATACCAACTCCGAGATCGCACTACCATGGGGGTAAGGGGCAAACTTCAACACAATGGCCAAGCGGTTACTAACCTTGAGTGGAATGTCAGTGTTCCAGATATCGGTCTTCTGGTTTGTCGGTGTATTCGTCTCTGCAAAGTGAAAGTCAGTGATGTGGGCATTCAGGTAAGTAAAGCAGACCCATACATGTATATATACATATAAATAATTTGTGGGGAGTGTACAGATATAGGGGGCTTATCCTCCGCAAAAACAATATTTACTGTATTTTTTTATTTTCATTTATTTGAGTTTTAAGCAAGTTTGCTCAATGTTTTGAAGTTCAATATCTTGCATATTCGACCAAGTGTCATATAAATAGATAAGAAGATAGATGTGTGTGTGGGGGGGGTGCATATACATAATCCTCTTTCTAGTGCCAAATGAATATTAAGTAGGAAGGTATTATGAACTACTTTGGAGATATGATGGTCAACACAAGGAATTATCAACAAGAGTCTAGATCCCTTACAGCAGTGTCTGACTGGTGGGATAAGTCACCTATATAGCATGATGTAGAGATATTTTATTTACCAGAATAATCTATACTACATTTTTTCATCTTTCATTTGAAACCATTGTCCCTAAAACAGTTGCTAACTTGGCTTAACCCATGCTGCAGAAAATGGGAGTCAGTGGAGTAATGAATAATAACATACTGTTTACAGTTGTCTACAAACCAAGACATCCACAGGGCAGAACTGCTGGCTTAAAGTTTGAGAAACAGATGCCACCTAGTACAGAACACAGCACTGAGTCTTGTGGTACAACACTGGTTAATTTATTTGCTTTCAGAAGTGACACCTGCAAATCTAACCATGAGGTCTATCAGGCAATCAGTTAGCTAATCACTGCACAACAGATGGGTTTAAATTTAGAGTTACAAGTCTGTCAAAAATGCCTACCTGAAGAATGGTGTAAAAGACCTTGGCCCAGTCTAAATGTGCTATATGCACAAAGTAACCACTATCCACTGCTTTGCTGACTTTTTCAAAGAAATTAACAACGTTAAAGAGACAGGAACTGCCGTTATGAAATGCAGCTTAATGAGACCCCAGGGTTAAAATATTTTCAATAGCCAGATTAATGAGGTCTGAGATAATCTGTTTCATAGTTTAAGATATGAGGCTAGTGAGACTATTGGGTCTGTAGTCACCACAGTCCATGTTTGGGCCACCCTTATCTAACATTATTGCAATAGCTGTTTTCCAGGCCTTGGGAATGCAAACAGTGCAGGGGAGCATGTTATGTCATTAAACTTGATTTTGGTGAACACAAAAAATGAGTGCTATTCCCCAAAAGTACTTTCACCAACAGTGGAGTTTGTTTTTTTTTTCCACTGTTGTATGACCTCAGATTTGGTATATATAATCCGGGGGGGGGGTGTAGGAGGGTGTCCCCACATGGGGGCTGCAGGGGAACTTGCCCCTTTCAAAAACAAAATTGTTGAGTTGTTTGTCAAAGGTGGTCTTGGTGAATGGTTTTATTTTGTTTTTTCCATTTGCCAAAATTACCTTCAATGACTTAGCGTAATCCTCAGTGCAGAGACTAAATTAAAGAGGTTAAGAAGGAGATACTATAGACCATAAATGCCATGGATAATCAGGCAACCTGGTATGATATTAGGGCCTAGGGATGAGGTGTTCATAATTTTTCAGAGAGCTGTGAAGGCTTGTTTCATAGTAATTATGGGAGATGGTTTGGAATATTTAAAACTCTGGGTGGAATAAAATTTGCATTGAATTTGACAGCTAGGATATTCGCTATTTCCTTTGAGTCAGAGTAGGCAGTATTATTGTAGACTAGCTGTGAACAATTCTGGGTGTTAACTCTTAAGTCCTCCACATAGCTAAAGAAATATTTGTAGTAATTTTTGTTTCATATTCAGATATGAGCCTCCTAATGGTACCCTTAAGCTCTGTGCTAGTTTAGTTAAATGTGCTCATAAGGTGGGTAGTATGACACCTCTTATAAACATTAAGTTAAGATCCTTCTCTTGTTCTATATTTTATATGAGTGTTCCACCACAGGGTTTATTTCTAAATTATATTATTAAATAAAACTCCCAAACCGATAAAACAACCAGTGAAAAAAACAAAATGTACTAAGAAAAAACAATAACACTGGTTGTAACAAGGCTAAAAACAAAAGCATTTAATGGAGTAAGTGTTTTCATGGATACACTGCTTCTTCAGACTACAATCAAACAGCAATCACATTTAAATACCTATGAACCTATGAACTACAAGTTAAACAAAGAACTACTTTGACTACCTTTATTTATTTCATTTATTTATTTATTTTATTTAAGATTTGTTTACCAGGAAGGTCCGACTGGGACACAGCCCATTTTCAGCAGAGGCCTAGGGAGAAACGGTCCAGATGCACGTCTTTGGAAAAGGTTGGAAAAGGCTTTTAAAGCTAGTCTTGATGGTTGGATGAGTAAACCTGAATTTACACCAGAGTTATCATGTACAGCTCTGCTCAGTTTGGGAAATGACCACTATTAAGTGCCTGACAAAGGTTTGCTTAAAGATGTATACAGCTAAGCATCTTATGGTACCATGATCACTTGTTTAGTACATTCATATGTTCCTGTGTTTAATAGAAAGGTATTGGGATTAGTTGAGATAGCTATTGAAGGTAGAATGGATCATAAAGGGTGTTCTAGAGTTAACAATGATGTATTAATTAAGCTTGTTTAGGGTGACTTGGACATCTATGAGTTCATATTTGGAGTCCCCAGAAATGAGTCACATGGGGATAATATATATATATATATATATATATATATATATATATATATATATATATATATATATATGGATTCACTTTATAACCTCGAAATACTGAAATATCAAATTTCAGTATCTTGAGACTATAAAACCGAATCGACAAAACACCGACACAAAAAAAATGTGAAATTCACAACACCGAAAACACGCACACACTATACCACACATACACCACAACACCCACATCACAACATAAACAAACAAAACTACACACATACACAACTCATACACACATAAGCAGGGGACAAACCCCCCTGCACCCCCCATGTGGGGGGGCTGCGCCCCCACACCCCCCTACCTATATATACTAACTCCAAGATCGCACAAACACAAAGCAAAAGCCAACTCACACACGCACATTCTCCGACCCCTCACACACACATCAAACACATCAGCACACTCACATACACTCTAACTCCCACTCAAAACCCTTAGAAAACACTTAGCTGACATAACACATACATCCACACATGGCACCGCGCACCATCAAAACACAATCCCGGACATTACGCAGCGTAAGGTCATAGCCGCGAATTTGACATATATTCCAGTTCGCGATTATGACCTTTCACTATTTTTAACATTCGGCTTTATAGTCTCGAGATACTGAAATTTGACATTTCAGTAATTCGAGGTTATAAAGTGTTTTTATATATATATATATATATATAGAGAGAGAGAGAGAGAGAGAGAGAGAGCTAATACTGATATACCCTTATAATTGCCAGTAGGTCTGAAGACATGATAGACAGTAAAGCAAGGAAAAGAGGAAGTGTTTTTCATTGCTTTTAAACCATGCGTAACTACTCATATGTGTTCAAGTTGCAGGAGGGCCTCACATTTTGGCAATGTTTAAGACCCCTGACACTGAGAAAAGCCACTTTAATGCATTCCAAGTTAGACTTTACTAGGACTGATTCCAGCAGATGTACTCTGCCTAAAAACATCATTATGGGAGCAGTAAAGATTTAGGGAGAATGTGAAAGTCATGGCAATAAAGGAGCAGACCATCATGGCAAAGGAAGAAGGTTTGCCAGCCATCTTGTCCCACACTGACACATACTACATCCTTCTAAAACATCAGCTACATGAAAGCCAGTTACCTTTTCCCTGGACCTCAACAATATTCTCGGTACAGGCAAAGTACCACTTAATACCAGTGCCTTTCCTGCCGCCTTAGACTCACGCATAGCAAGATGAATTATATCCCTCAGCATGCCCGTGTGGAAAGAGAGTATATGGCTGGTCATTCACCTTCACATGAACCACTGCCAGGTCATAATCATATTTGCCAGGATAGAGGGATCTATGAGTCCTTTTTACATCCAGAGATTGCATACTGAAAGATAGCTAACAATCATCCTATTCTCATCCAGACTGGTGATTGTGGTATCTGTATGCCTGTCAATACAGTCACCTATAACTAAAACAATTCTATAGATAGATGTATTCACAGTGAGTCTTAACTGAATCATTGTGAGGTAGCAAAAAAAAAAACTTTTGGCAAGCAAGAAGCAGTTGCTGCACTGCCTTCAAATACCTTAAGCTCTCAGGCTAGTTACATAGTACTATAAGACTATCTACACAAGGCCTACTATTATAAGATGTTTCTATTTTAAATTTACAAAACAAGGATATCCAGCAGACACAACAGAAATTTTACTAGAACTCACATTTATTAAAACAACTATTAAAACTCCAGAAAAACAATAAAAAGATGAGTGCTTTCAAGCCTATCACATGTGCTTCCTCAGATCTACACAGAAGTTAAAACATTGATTAAGTACTCACTTTTAAATCTGGGCTGGGTAAGGCCCTAGATCTCAGCTACTGGTTTTAAATGAACAGAACCATTTAAACCATTTCCACAGTCAGCATGCAGTTCTAAAATCAATTTTGTCTCTACACATTCAGTCTTAGTTTCAATGTCACCTCTTCTAATACTAGATTTAATCAGCTCCAGTACCAGAAACATAAATCTGTGAGTAGAATCAGTAACTACAACATGTGTAGCAAGGACATTTATAATATCTTTGTTACAGATATCATTATTATGCTCACGTATCCTGTCCCCTTAAGGCTCTATTCATTGTATCAACATAATAACATTTGCAAACCTTGCAGACAGCAAGATACACTAAACCTGAACATTTACAGTCCGTATAAAAGTTAAATTGGTAAATATATCCATTCACAAAATTCTTGCACTATTACTACTATTCACATACTTACACGTTACAAGATTTACATGGATGTTTTTGGCTTGATAGCAATTCATTCTTACTCTTTGCCAGTTTATAAGACAATAACTGTTTCAAGGTCTGACTATACTTAAAACAAAAATTAGGAGTATCACCCAATAAGTTTGTATTTCTCAAAAGCAGTAAGAGTATGCCAGTTCTTCACTATATTGCAGAAAATACCAACATCATTAGAATAGGTAGGGTAAACCCTAATCTTATTCATGTCTGCATTGGGTATTTATACAACATTATTAGTAAGGTCTGGCAGATTCAGACCAACATGTCAACACTGCCTTCTGTGCTAAATCAATCTTTTCTTCTGTATGGCCCCTTAATAGAAAATAATTTTTCTGATGGGCAAAAAAACTCAACATGTCATCACCATCATAACATAGCTTAGATAACCTATAAAACTGTCCTTTTAACACATTTCTGTGGACAAAATGTGAGTGCATGCTTTGTCTAAGTAAAATATTCACTTTCTTGCAAGGCTTTTTATATAAAGTCGTACTCAGACTTGTGTGAGTTTTATAGATAGTAACATCCAAGAAATCTATCATTTCATTTGAGTACTTCACAGTGAAATTAAGAAAGCTCATAATATTCTGCGAATACTCCACAAAATCTGTCAGCATATCTTGTAGACTTGTCCATATAAAAAAGACATCATCTACAAAGTGAGTATAAAAGGAGATAAACCAATGAAAAATATTCTGGTCACCCAACACATACAGAGATTCCCAATAAGCCATGACTAAGTTAGCATACCTATTGCCACACATTTTGCCAATGGTAACTCCAACTTACTGTAGATAAAGCTGATAATCAAATACAAAAACATTATGCTCTAATATAATCTCAAGTAAAGTGCATAACAATTGAATCTGTACAGTACTACATCCTGAATGGGTGATATTCACCCTCGTGACCAAACCATTCCAACCATGGGTAAATCCAGCATTACCCACACCCAGCCATGGGTTATTGCTATAATATTTCACTGTGTGTTTGTGTGTCAGACTGCATCATGATTATTTAAATGCTTAAATGAACACAGCAGGACGGTGGCCATGAAAGTCAGAATCTGCTAAGGAGTGTGTAACAACTCACCTGCTGAATCAACTAGCCCTGAAAATGGACGGCGCTGGAGCATCGGGCCCATACCTGGCGTTGCCGGCACTGCGAGCCAAGGGGGCTATGCCGCAATGAGTAGGAGGGCCACCGTGGTGGCACTCAAGCCCAGGGCAAAGGCCTGAGTGGAGCCGCCGCGTGTGCAGATCTTGGTGGTAGTAGCAAATATTCAAACGAAAGCTTTGAAGGCCGAAGTGGAGAAGGGTTCCATGTGAACAGCAGTTGAACATGGGTCAGTCAGTCCTGAGAGATAGGTGAGCGTCGTTCTGAAGGGATGGGCGATGGCCTCCATTGCCCTCAGCTGATCGAAAGGGAGTTGGGTTCAGATCCTCGAATCCAGAGCAGCTGAGATGGGCACCTCACAACATTCAGTGTGGTGATGCAAACAATCCTGGAGAAGCTGATGGGGACCCCTGGCAGATTTCTCTTTTCTTTGTAAAGGGTAGGGGACCCTGGAATGGTTTCACCCTGAGAAAGGGGCCCACTCCCTGGAAAGTGTTGCAGTTCTGGTGGTGTCAGGTGAACTCTCACCAGCCCTTAAAAATGTGGGGGAGAGGGTGTAAGTCTTGCACCGGGCCGTACCCATATCTGCAGCAGGTCTCCAAGGTGAACAGCGTCTGGCATGTTAGAACAATGTAGGTAAGGGAAGTTGGCAAGCCAGATCTGCAACTTTGGGATAAGTTTTCTTGATATAATGGCTGGGGATTTTCTGCTTCTGTGGTATCTGTGTAACCTGAGATGTGATATCTTGGTGTGGCCATACCTGTCTGCTGTACATTTTTGGCAGATTGTCTGGGTGTTTGGCTAGAGGTTTTGTCTAGTCTGCATAAACATGTGTTTTTATTGCAAGTTATTTCAGTATAATTGAAGAGTGATGTTACAAAATATTGCCAGACATTACTGTGTCAGCCTACATAGCCTTCAGACAATTCCTGCTACTCAAACCCCTCACCCTACCAACTTTCTCAGTATGTTAGGGCAATATTTACCACACATGCCTATCATTGTGCCTTTGTTCCACATTTACTTCTGCCCTTGTTCAGATATGTTGCTGTCAGAAGTTTGGTGCTATGGGTGTGGGTACAGACTGCATTGTACTGTGCAGGCATGTCCATTATATATATAAAAGCAGACATAAAACAAAGAAAAAACCCATATTGACAATGACCACTGGCAACAGTACCAAGAAGCATGATGATTCACAAAAGCCTAGCACCTCGGCTACACAGCCCTCAAGATTTCCATTATATGTGTAGTATATTCCGCATAGCACTGTGACTTACAGGTATGCTAGTGGCAGAGCAATAGGTGCCACTAACATGCATAATCATTGGCACTGCAGTTATCTGCACATGGCCCTGTGACAGACAGCTTGTACCTAAGGCAGTACAAGATGACAGCCAGAAGAACATGCTGGCCAGATCCTGACAGTATTAACCACACATGGACATAGCTCATTGACCCCTGCATATTGAGCACATGCAACATGTTTTCATGTGTATTAGGACACCCCTACCAATCTGTGTGATGCTGCTATTTCCCCTGCAAACATACATGTTACTGCATTTCTGTGGGTATATGGGGGGCACACCCTTCAACTGTAGACATTTGCAGAGACTGTGCTGATATTTGCTTTACATTTTTATTCCATTTACCATACTATTGTGCCCTGTCTTGGGGACTACAGGGATATCAGTAAAGAGCACAGGTGAGATTGTAATGGCATACATTTGCATGTCAGACTTGTTACCCTTCAGAGCCTTACTGCAACTACGAGACCTGCTGTGCTATGACTGTATGGGTCTGTAGGGAGGGGTAATTCAACATTGCTGCAGTTTGTGAAGCTTTTCCAGACATTTCTCTCTGGTTTTCTACAGCTGACTTGCTGTGTGGGTCTGAAGGGTGGGTATGGGACCCCACACTGACATCCATGGCTGTGAGCTATATCCCACCAATTAGTTGGCCACTTACATATACTGCAGTAGGATTTTCCACCTTGGGTACTACTGCATAGTTGTGGGAGACCAGTATTGGGCAGACATTTCCTGGTGACCCACATATCTGTCAGTTGTCTGCTGCTATCACAGTAGTCCACCCCATTCCCTTGCATGCATGCAATAATACCATACATATGCTAGCAGAACATACTGATACATTAATTTACTGTTAAGGCAACTGACTTGCCTTGTACCTGTGGCAGTTGTGTATATGGAGCATGAGGGGTGTCTATGTTGGATGCACACAGTACACTGCCTATACATGGTAAATTACAGGTAGTGTGATGTATGTGTCATCCCTTTTTACTGTGTGTGTGAGTAGAGAGAGGTGTCAGTCCCTGGGTGCCTACAGTGTCAGTGTGTGTGCTATGCATTGCCTCTTTGCCAAGGCCAGGCCATACAGGCATGCCTCCGTCTGCCTACAGGGGTTGGTTCAGGGGGTTCCTCATCTGAGTCTCTCTATGCCTGTGGAGACCTTAGCAATGGTGGGGGACTGTGTGGCCCTTCACCACCCTGTTCCTGCTGCAGCTGTTCCACAGGATCATATTGAGTAGCATGGTACATACTATGAACATGTGTGCACATGTGAGTGGAGAGTACTGCGAGGCTCCACCAGATATGTCCAGGCAGTGGAACCGTGACTTGAGCATCCCAAACACATGCTCTGTAATAATGCTGGTTTGTGTGTGTGCCTCATTATGATGTTCTTGCATGGGTGTGTGTGCATTTCTGATGGGTGTCATCATCCAAAGCTCCAGTGCATAGCCAGCATCCCTCACCAGACGGCCATAAGGGATATCCCCCCTGGCAAATCCCTGATACAGCTGTAAGGAATGCCAGATGTGGGAGTTGTGATAGCTTCCAGGGCTGCCAGTGCATACATTCATGATAATGCCCTGGGCATTGCACACGACCTGGCAGTTGATGGAGGGGAAACCATTGCAGTTTATGTAGACCCTACCCTGCTCACCAGGTGCTGCTTTGATGTGGACGTGCGTGCAGTCTATGGCACCCAGTACTTCTGGGTATTCAGCTATATGGTAGAAGAGACTCATATCGATGGTCAATTCCTCACAGGTGTTGGGAAAGTATATGTGGTCATGGGCATTTGATAGCATGGCATCCAGGAACTGGTGGAGTACTCTGGATGCAGATGCCTGTGACACCCCCATGATATTCCCAGCAGGTCCTTGGAAAGTACCTGTAGCTAGTATTCTTAAGGCTACACATACCTGAGTATCCACTGGGATGGGTTCCCCTCTGTTGGATCTGAGTCTGAGGTGAGGCTGGCAGAGCTTGATGAGTTGCTGAAGTATGTCCCTGCCCACTGTGTAGAGCTCTACTATCTACAGGTCATGTAGCCCCTGGTAGGTTACCCTGGTTCTGAACACTCTTCTCCTCCTCCTGAGTCTGGGGCGGTTGTCAGCATTATCCTCCTCACCATCATCAGCCTCCAGCACATACTGATATATCAAAGTGATGGCAGCCTCTAGCACTTTGTCAGTTAAAATTCTCAGGTTCACTCCAAAGGTGCAGAGTTTGTGGGAGAAGCCAGACTGCAGGGTGTTTGCATACTTTATAGTGGTGTGCTGCAACTGCTACTTGTGTGATTGAGTCTATGATAGATTCCAGCTGCCAGCTATATTACTCATGGCTTTGAATTGGCCACTGTGAGTGTTAGAGCCAATAGTGGTAATTTGTGCATGTTTGCCTTTATTTTGCTGTTGCCTTTTTTTTAATTATTTTTTACTTACACCTCCCCCCACTTTCAGCTATGCAGCCACCTGCCAGCTATATTATTATGTGCTTTTCCTGCCAATTGTAATCTGCAAAAGTCCCGTATTAGTGATTTCTACTTCATTTCTCCTTTATTGTGCTGGTGCTCTTTAATTTTTTTTTTACATCTCCTCTCATTTTCAGCTATGCAGCCACCTGCCAGCTGCATTATTGTGTGCTTTGCATGGCCCATTGTGAGTTGCAAGTGTCCCATATTAGTGATTTCTACTTCATTTCTCTTTATTGTGCTGTTGCCCTTTATTTTATTTTTTTACTTCTCCTCCCATTTTCAGCTATGCAGCCACCTGTCAGCTGTATTAATGAGTGCTTTCAATGGTGCACTGTATGTTGCAGTATCCCATATTGCTGTTTGTACTGCATTTCCCTTGTTCTGCTATTTCCTTTTAGTTTTCCTATGTCCTTACTGTTTAATCCCCAGCGCATGGCCCAGATCCATTTAGCTAGTACAAACAGCAAGAAATGGCCCTCCCCTGGCCACAAACACACTCCTCAGTTCATGGAATAAGACTATACAGCATCAGACACACACCCTCACTTAGCTGTGGTTAGCTAAACACAAACCTGGCCAGCAGAGCTCCAATGTGCTTACAGCAAGCATGACACAACCCCCTTTTCATGTTAGTTGCTCCTCCTGTCTACACGTTGGTGTTAGAGCACCTACACGATTAGGTGCAGTGTGACACTTAGAAGAAATTTGTGATTCAGTATATGTCCCCTCATTAACATACCCCCACTGCCTTAATCCCTAGTTACTGCACTACACATGAGCCTTCCCCCTTAGCAAACACTGTTCCCTGCCATTGTTTACTTTCTGCATGCCATTGACTATAATGGCAGAATGCAGTTTTCCGTAATACTCCTGTTTCCCCTCTTTTTTTTTTTATTTTCTGCCCCTTCCCATTTGCGTGCCACTTCCCACACATTCAATGGTCGAGATCGGCCAACAAAAATAAAAGTTTATTTTTTTATTCATAGGGAGCGGTTCTGCATGCCATGGCATGCATAATCGCTCTAATACATACTTTATTGAGAGCTAACATGCTTCCGTAGTGCTTTTGTAGAAATGTATTTGGTTAGTATCTGAATACGTTTCTGCAACTAACACTGTTCCTGCATGGAGACCCGGCAGGTTGGTGAATCGATAATTCACCTCATTTGCATGGTTTACACCAGCAAATGAGGTGATTAGCATCCTGCATGGATTTCCATGCAGGAACTGTGTTAGAGCGCTTGTGCACGTCAAAACGGCATGTACCTGAATCATGAGGCAGACATTTATTGTGCAGGAGCAGCTACACTGTTCCTGCACAGAAAATATTCATTTGTGAATCCCAAGGAATGTATTCCCAACCTATGAAATAATATTACCACTGTTACAGGTCAGTTACAGTGCTTCTTTGTCTACTTTTAAGCCTAGTCTTGATGACTGGATGAGTAGATACAAATTTACATCAGGGTTATCATGCACAGACGTGCTCAACTTTTTGGTGCTAAGCACAATTAAGTATTTGTAAAGCATAGCAAGAACTTTTAAATGTATATGGCTAGGCATCTTTCTGGTCCCTGTGATCACCTGTCTAGTATTCTTCCTATTTATTTATTCATTTATTGACATTTGATTACTAGGAAAGTCCAACCGGGTAGAATCCAATTTTCAGTGGAGACCCAGGAAGAAAAACTTCAAATTATTACAAAACATTTTAATAACAATAATAAAAACAAAAACATCTGCAGTTTAAATAATTATAACAAATTAAACATAATATAAAAACATTGGTTAAGAATCAATACAAGGTATATGACAATCATTTAATATTTAGAGAAATTTTAGACAGTTTGTAGAGAAATTAAAGGTAAATTAATCTCATACAAATAGGAATTACAATATTAAGTGAGGGAAATCTGGCTTATGGTATATTTAGAGAGAAAGTCAGGAAAGAGAACTCTATAGAAGTAAGGAAGTAAGTGAAGTAGGGAGAGAAAGGAGGTATAAGGAATGAAAAGGTACTTATTTACATTTAGGGATATAAGTTATCCTAGTTTTGAGCAAGAACAGAGCCAGATTTTAGCTAGGAAGTCTTTCGAAGTGGTTTTGAAAGATGGGATTGTGAGTACAGACCTGATGGATACAGGTAAGGGGTTCCAGGCCTTAGCACACTTGTGCAAACATAGACAATGCCCAGCAGATTTGCTAGGTTTATAGACAAACAGGAATTTTTGGTTACAGGATCACAATGACTGACTGAGAACATAGCTGTATTGAATGTTTTTACTGCTGGACATGGAGATGGTCACTGCATAATTTTCATAGGTGGTAAGAAGTTGTGTATATGTTAGCTGATGTGGCAGTTCTAACCAATTTAGGCTTTCTGTGCTATACAGCGATGGGTTCTGAAAGGGGTATGTTCTGCAAATTTAGCAACTTTGTTATAGCAATGCTCAATTTTCAATTTTTGTGAAGCCTGGAGGAGGGCAGCACCATAAAGTAGAGTAGGGAGGAGATAAGTAGTGGCAAGTATCATTTCAGTTGCATTAGTCAGAAAGTTTTTGTCTCTGTAAAGCATCCCTAGTTTTTGATGAGATTGTCTTATGCAATTTTGTATATGCAGGTCGAATGTAAGATTATCATCCACTATCATCACCCCTAATAGTTTGCTATGAGAAATTACTTCAATGGTTATATTATCAAGAGAAAGCACTTTATATTTATGTTTTTTTCATGAGAGAGGGATTCCTATGCTCCTGCATTCCTAGCTGCCATATGTGGTGAAGAATATTTAAGAATAAGCTGTGGTTTGGTTATAGTATGATGCATCTGGGAAGGGACAGATTGGAGGCAGACAAAATAGATTATTGCAAACTCGTGCCAAATGTGGAAAGCTTTTTAGCAGAAAATGATAGTATTATTGCTTCAAAGAGAATATGTATTAACTGATTAAAGATCAAATAAGTAGGTGGATTATGGCTTACTCATTTATTATGAAAGGTAGGAAGGAACCTGTGTCTCCCCTTTTGGAGCTGCAAGTCATTCAGACTGATTGTGATGTCCGGGTTTAGTAACACTGTGTACTAAAGAAAGGATGGGAGACTATTGGTTCACATCTTATACAATGTTTGTTGGAAAAGCTAGTGCCTGGGAAGTTGCAGTAGGATGTTAAGAAATTCAATGCTGAAAAACAGAGCAAATTTAAGGTAGGATATGACTGGAAGATGCTAAGCCAGTTTTGTGAAAAGTGAATAAGCTCAGTGACTCAGGAGGATAGATAATCTATAAGGCTTTAGGATGAGAAGTTGCAGATCTAGGCAGAAGTTTTGGCTGAATTGGAATGTGGTCATATTCAGTGAATTGGGAAGAAGGATTTAGTTAGTTAGTTAGTTTGTTAGTTAGCTAGTTAGTTAGTTAGTTAGTTAGTTAGTTAGTCAGTCAGTCAGTCAGTCAGTCAGTTAGTTAGTTAGTTAGTTAGTTAGTTAGTTAGTTAGTTAGTTAGTTAGTTAGTTAGTTATCTGTTTGTTTGTTTATAGCACATTGCTGACTAGGATAGTCTCACTAAGCAAGTAGTATCTTTTCAAGGGAGAGGCAAGGTAGTATTCATACTGACTAAAACAAATTTGGCCAAGGCACTGACGATGTTCCCCTACACTTTGATAAGTACTATGTGATCTTCACATCCAGTTGACCTACCACCAACTTAGGGAGATGAGGCCTTGGTTTAATGTTTCATCCTGAGGTGCAGACTCAGGAGTGCAACACCTCCCTTATGCTGCTCTGCAGTGTCAGTACTGAAAAATAATCAAACTATTGTGTGTGGGAATGGAACCTATAGCCTTCTACACCAAAGGCAAGTGTGCAACCTGTTGATCTACTCAGACTGCATATATAACTGTAGGCTAATTTCCTTCCAAAATACTGTCAATGACCTTTTGATTCATGCTATTCAGATAGGAGCAAGGAGGGGATTACCTTACTGAGGATGAATATTTTGGTTTTATTAAAGGAAGTATAGTAGAAATGTAGTTGTAATATCAAGGGAATTGGTGGATAGTACTGCATATGATGGGTGGAAAAGGTAGTTTACTGGATATGACATCATTAAAATCTGTAAAACTATCTACTTTAAAAAGTTTTGTGAGGTTCTGGAAGAACATAATATTACGCTTTATGTGTAACTGTCTCAAATCAGTTAATGGTAAAGCCGCAATGGTATCATTGCTGAATGAATGGATAAGTAAGATAGTGTGTTTACAACATGTTTCCAAGGATGTCTGCTTAACCCATTACTGTTTTGGCTTATAAGTAATACAGTGATATAGAGCTCGACAGGAATATCTAATGCTGGGAGACTGGAGGTGAAAGAGCTTCTTACCTTTTCACCTTAAATATCTATGTAGATGACATCACTGCTTTTTCAGGAATTATGTCTTTTCCAGTTCATGATAGATGCTTTGCATAATAAATTGTCATATTTGTGGTTGGCTGTAAATATGGATAAGTCTAAGGGGATTCATCAGGTACATAAAGTTGGTAAAATAAATACATTTTAATATCAAGGTAATTAGTTCATTATGTATTGCATATGAGTGTAAGGAGGTATACAATGCTAATATGCCTTTCTATAAGAAATGTTATTTCTCATCTAAGCCATATAAGGTATATGGGTCCCCTGTAGAAAATTGCTCCCTAGTACTGGCTTGTCAGGGCGGTAAGTAGCACCATGGTGATCAGTATCAGCACAAGCATAGCGATCTGAAGGGGCACCACCTTGACTTGTCTGCCAATGGAAAGAAAATGTTAGGGAGAGACAAACCGCACTACTATAATAAGGATTAATAAATATTTTATAATTTTAGTGTAGGCCTTATTATGTGGTGTGAGTGTGTGTGTGTGTGTGTATGTGTGTGTGTGTGTGTGTGTGTGTATTGAGGATATCACACAGAACTGACTTGCCTTTTGGTGGAGGCAACTTAGACCTTCTAGACAACATAGTAAGTGAACTGTATTGTTGTCAGACCTGCATATTTCTGTTTCATCTGCTTATCACAGCACTGACCATTTCTGCACTTCTGTTTAAAATCCAGTCATTGCATATTCATTCACTGCTTGTATGACACATTTGTGTTTTAAGTGTATTTGTAACTGTGCTACTGATATTACTACTGCTATGCCTGACATTACCATCTTTATGCCAGTTGTATTGACCGTAGGGGTATCAGTGCACTTGAGCTGTTTCGTTTTTTACTCTGTAATACTTCAGCATTTTATTGTTCAGTGCTTCATAGCCCTAAAATTACCACTGCATAGGTGCATACTGCTCTTGACTGGCTGGCATTTTGTAATCTATTGTTGCCCATGCCCTGTGTACTGCTCTGCCAAGTTCTAGCACAGCATTTTTTGACCAAGGCTATGCAAAGCAAAAAGTGAGGGTCAAGTGTAATGCTAAATGAGTGGCAGACAGAAACAGGGCAAATAAAGATGGTCTAAACGCTGTAATTAGAAACTCTGTCTTGAGACTTTAAATGTAACTTCATTCATGGGGAAGTAGACACAGTTGTGTAGGAGTTAGAATGATATGTTCGAGAAATAATTGCACTTGCCTCTACACATTGTTCGTTTTCTCGATCGAGGATAGTCTCTCTAGCTCTCTCTCTGACACTGGATGTTGCCTTTTGAGGGAGGCTCCAGATAGGTGTGGAGATGCTCACAAGACCATGACTGCATGCAAAACAGTCGAAGGTTGTGCTGATGAACAAAAGGGTCATCTCAATGTGACTACAACTTTGCGTAAACAAAAACTCTGATGGTTCTTTGGACATCTGCTCCTAACAACTATTCAAAGTGTTCTGCCTTCTTGGAGATCATCAGTGCTATTTTTAAAAGGCTGCCACCTACTGCCTTTGTAATACTATTAACAAAACTACAACACCTGTATGAGGAATAACAGAGATACTTGTAGAGTGTGATTAGGAAGAATGGCTTGCTAGACCTGAACCTGAGTGGTGAATTGTTTTTGCGTTTCTCATGGATTCTCCATCCCAAACATTATGTTAGAACACAAGACTGCTCATGACTGTATTTGGTTCCAGAGCACCTTTAGCCAAAGATCTGTCATAGACTATGTTGTTGTCAAGTCTTCAGGCAAGAAGTCATATGTTCTGCACACTCATATCAAGAGAGGTATTGAGGTATCATTTCTTATCTTATCATCATCATAATCTTAGTGAGGTAGAGGAGAAACTACTTCATGATCTGTAGTCACAGGGAGACTTTCGTATTATGAAGCCTGATAAAGGTGGGGGAGGTTAGTTTTCATTTTGTATGGTATTGAAGAATACAATAATGCAATTACCAACATTTTGCTTGACAAAACTACTTATTCCCCTGTTTAACTGACCCTTTTGGAGCTTTTCTCCCCGGACCTCCGCTGAAAAAGGACATGTATCCAGTCGGACCATCCCGGTTAACAAATGTAAAATAAATAAATAAATAATAATTTGATAATTACTTAATGGTGAGTTTGATCAGACTGCCTGGATGGTAGCTAGATAGAGCTGGAAAACCTAAAAAATACAGTGACTGTATCCTGGCAACAAATGCTTCAGCTACATGTGATGAGCTCCATTTCTAACTGGTATGATTTAGCTTGCACTTATATTTGTTAAGCATGCAGCTGTACTTTCTCAGTCTGTTTTTCTAGCTATTTCCTTCTGCTGCACTAACAAGAGTATATGCTGTGATCTGAAGCTTACATTCTTGTGCATTGCTAGCTTCTTCTAACAAAGTAATATCGTGCAACATAGCTTGAGCTAAAGTAGTTTACTTAGCCACAGCTGTATTTAAATCAACAGAAGTTTCTTACCTGTTTGTGAGTTCAGCCTCCTTCTTGTTTTTCATTTCTGGCACACATTTCCTTAAGAGTCACAAAACAGTTTTTCTGATAAGAAAGTTAAAGTTCTACAAGTTCTTTTTGACTGGTGTGAGTAGAAAAAAATGTCTAGAAAGCCATTTATACTCAACTCATCACTGCATGGCACTTTTGACTTATTTAAATGACACAGTACACCCATAGAATGGCGCACAGCAATGATTATTCTGCTCCACAAAGGAGGAGCCACAACTGACCCTGGTAGCTATCGCCCCATAAGCCTGACTAGCCTGGTGTGGAAGGCTATGGAGCGCATCATCATAGAACTCATTAACAAAGACATTGGGAACCTCCAAACCCTTGACCCGACCCAGTTCGGCTTTGTTAAGGGCAGATCATGCCTACTAAACCTGGTTGACTTCTTCGAGACAGTCACCAAGGCCATAAATGAGGGGAAGGTGGTTCACACAGCCCACCTTGACCTCGCCAAGGCTTTTGACACCATTCCCCACTCGGGAATTATAGAAAAACTCCAAACTCACAATAAAATGAAATAACTTCACAAAAAATAAAAATAAAAATGGTCCAGGCCACCAATAAAGGCAATAAACTTTTATATAAATACACAGATGAGCGCTTTCATCTTGGGGCAAGACTTCTTCAGATAAAACAGCACAAGTGCTACACATAGCTTATATAGCTATCACAATTACTGTTAATTAAAATTTAAAGCACCACACCCAGACACTGCGGTGGTGGTGCTGCAGTAGCGTTGTCGCCTCACAGCAAGACGTTGTCCAGTTCAATTCTCAGCTAGAGCGTCTACTGTGGAGACATGCATGAATGGGCATACCTTCGTTGAAGGTTGTGCGTTAGGGCCGGCAACTCAGCATGTAAAAATCAACTGCCAATCATTAGCGGACCGGAGTTCCGCTGTGGCGACCCCTAACCGGGAAAAGCCGAAAGACACAACAACACCCAGATAGTAAAATATATGAGTTAAAATATATGAAATATGTGTGTACCTATACATTTGTATATGACACTATACCATCTTATAATACAACATACAAATACAACAATATACAAATATACTAGCAAATTTTTTTTTACCCTTACTTACTTCTAAATGAATATATATGAAGGAATAGTCAAACTCTGACTGCTTTTGCTGTCAACACTGGTTTGATACTAACATGTTCATTAAGACCAGGTGGAATATTTGCCTTCAACCTCAACTGCCATTTCAATTCTCTGTTTAACAATATATTTTTCATATCACCACCCTTAAGATTGTTTTTAATAACATCAATAATGCCAAATTTAAAACCACAAAAGGATGAACATGAAACTGAATGCTTGAACAAGGCACTAGTGTCTTTTCCAGTCCATATGTCATACATGTGCTCATACATTCTACCTTTCAATGCTCTTTCTCTTTTTCCTGTATAGAATGCAGAGCACTTCACACATACTGCCAGGTAAGCTAACATCTTGGTGTTACAATTACCTCTACAAAATTTTACAACACTATTAAGTCCATTGTTCAAACATATACAATCATCCTTTAAAATGTAAGGACATTGACTACACTTGCCACAAGAACTATTGTGGCCTTTTTTATTATTTTAACATTGCTATCCACATTTTCAAACATCCTTTTGAAGTTGTTTCCTGTCCTAAAAATGAAAGTAGGTTTGGACCCTACAACATTGTACAAATCTTTGTTAGTTTTGAGCACACTCCAATTAGCTCTAACTATTTGGGTAAAAATATCTGAAAACATATTGAACTCCGTGACACAGGCCCAATGAAAATTTTTATCTGTGTTTTGTTTCACCACAGTAATAAAAGTTTGACCCAGCAATGCCTTATATTTCATACCCCAACCCCTATATACTTCATCCAATACCTCATACACTAATTCTCTGGGGTACCCCCTTTCTAAAAAATTTTTACCCAAAAAAATTAATTCTCCCATTAAGTCATTGAATTCAGAAGTCATCCTAGCTACTCTTACTGCTTGTCCTTTAATAAGACTTCTTTTCTGAAATAAAGGATGGTGGCTAGCATAATGCAGGTAGCTGTTACACCAGGTGTTTTCACAATAAATCCTGGACTTAAAACCTTTTTTGGGTTTTCGAAATAGTGATGTCGAGATAATTCACACTAACATCACAGCATGTGTGTGTAAAAGTGAGAAAACTAGTACTGGTGTTCAAATGTTGCATAAACAACTCCAAGCTGTCCATAGTCCCTTCCCATAACACAAAAATATCATCAAGAAATCTTAAATATAACCTAATATTTTCTTGGAAAGGACTATTGAACACGTACATGTTCTCCCATTCTAACATCACTAAATTTGCATACACGGGGGCACAAGCTGCCCCCATAGCTACCCCACTAACCTGCTGAAAATACTATCCCTGAAAGCCTATGTAGTTGTTGTCAAGTATGACCTCCATAAGTTCCAATATTAAGAATATGTGATCTTTAGATAAAGATGAATATTTGTTAACACTGTCACTAAAAAACTCATGTCCTTCACGTTGTGGAATGCAGGTAAATAAATCTTTAACATCAATAGTAAGAAAACTACAATTTTCATTCCACAGGTCATTAGTCAATTTACTAAGAAATTCCCAAGAATCCTTAATGAGATGTTTAGTTTTGACTACAATTTCTTTAGTAAAATGATCAACATATGCTGCTAAAGGATGAGTTTTAGAGTTTCTAGCAGATACAATAGGCCTAAAAGGAGGTTCTGTTATAGATGTATGTACTTTAGGAACCCCAAAAAAGTTTGGAATTATAGGATTAAGTTATCTCAAATACTGATAAGTTTTACTATCTATTCTGTTTTCCACCAAATATTCCTCCAAAAAAGAATCAATTCTCCTATAGGCAATATGAATTTCATTAATAGAAACAGGGGAATAAGTAGTTTTGTCAAGCAAAATGTTGGTAATTGCATTATTGTATTCTTCAATACCATACAAAATGAAAACTAACCTCCCCCACCTTTATCAGGCTTCATAATACGAAAGTCTCCCTGTGACTACAGATCATGAAGTAGTTTCTCCTCTACCTCACTAAGATTATGATGTCCTGTAGTCCATCTATTCCTTGTGTATGCTTCATATGTTTCCTCTGTAACAATTTTTTCAAACATCATTAAAGCCAGGTGAAGGGGTGGATTGAAGGTACTACTTCTGACTAGGCCCTTATTTCCACTATAGTTGTCATCTTCATTTTTTTTACAAGCCATGTTTAAATTTAACTTCCTAAGATATAGTTTAAAGTCAACCAAAAGGTTGGCTAATCACCATAATTTGACTTAACAAACTTGAATCCTTTAGAGAAAAGATTGAAATGCTGCTTTCCTAAATTACAAGTGGTGTAATTAAAAATCTTAAATCCTTTGTATTCGGACACAATACCCTCAGTGCCCTCCACTACCACTATTTCCCCTTCTTCCCCACCTTCTTCCATCTGTAATTGTTCCCATAATAACTGGATGGATGGCCTGGGTCTGAAGGATATCTGGTTTTGTTGGCCAATCGTTCTGACCTCCTTGGTACTAAAAAATGATCATGGGGCTCAGAGAATGAATCTAGTTCATCTAGAGGTCTATTAGTAGTTCCTTCCAGCGGTATGTCCCTATCATGGGTATTCACCCTCTGCTCTACAGACAAACCAGTCATACCATGTTTGTTAGTATGAAAGTTCTCATTAACCTTGATCTTATGTTTGAAATTGTTAAAAGGACCTGGATACACTTTACCAGTATTATACTGTTGCTTATCCCTCAAAAAAAATTTTTCTGCTTCTTAACAAAAATATTGTGTACCCTTAGATCAATCCTGTTCAAAACCTTTTTGTATAACTGCTCATATTCAGGGAACAATAAATCTTTCAAAATATCTTCATTAAGTTTGTTAATTTCACTCAGCAACATAACTAATATGCTATATCATTGTATTTAATCAATCTGGAAATATGTTCTAGCCCACATTCATCAAAACAGTCATAAAAGTCATGTAATATTTCCTTGGTATAGACAATACCAAAAGGGTATTTAAACAATCCTTGTGGGACAAACTTATGACTAACACAACAATTTAAATAGCGATTGTCTATCTGCAAACATTTATATTTAAACAACTTTTTTTCAAAAGAAAAAATCATGTCCTTCAAAGTGGGCGCATCAGACGAATTAGGTCCATAACTATAAAAATTGTTATTAATGTTATTGGCAGAAGAAGAAGTATCAAATTCAAGATTCCTTTCCTCTATCTGGGTGTGGTGCTTTAAATTTTAATTAACAGTAATTGTGATAGCTATATAAGCTATGTGTAGCACTTGTGCTGTTTTATCTGAAGAAGTCTTGCCTCAAGACAAAAGCGCTCATCTGTGTATTTATATAAAAGTTTATTGCCTTCATTGGTGGCCTGGACCATTTGTATTTTTATTTTTTGTGAAATTATAGAAAAACTCACCAGCCTGAACATAAACCCCTTCATCACGAGATGGGTTGCCAACTAGCTTACAGACAGAACTCACATGGTAAGAATAGCGGGCTCCAGGTCCGACTCTAAACCAGTCACAAGTGGTGTCCCACAAGACTCGGTCCTGGGACCCCTACTGTTTGGCATATACTTCTCAGAAGTACAGGCAAACACAGGATGACTATGGCTAACCATGTTCGCCGATGACTGCAAACTGGGAGCCATAATTGACTCTCCGGCTGACACGGACATTCTCCAAAAGGGCCTTACTGAGACGGACACCTGGTGTCAAAGTCATAGTCTCAAGCTGAATGCCAAAAAATGCATAGTCATCCCATTTGGGAAAAACAGAACACCCATGAATTATCACATAGGTGGCAGCCCCCTTAATACAGAAGAGGTAATAAGAGATCTGGGGACCCAGGTAGATAGCAATCTCTCCTTTGACAATCATATTGCCAAAGTAATTAGGAAATCCTTCTATGTAGCCCATCTAATTACTAAAGGGTTCGCATCTAGAAATAAAGAGGTTATAGTGCCCCTCTACTCATCACTCATCAGACCCATCATAGAGTACAATGCCCCATTTGGGCTGTACCTCACAAGACACTTCCAACAGCTGGAAAGACCACAAAAGTACCTCACCAAGAGGATTACTGGCCTCAAACATATGTCCTATGCAGCCCGACTGGAAAAACTCCGACTGTACTCAGTGGCATATCGCTTACTCAGAGGTGATCTCTGCTGACTTACAAAGCCATGTCCAACTCAGAATTGATGGACATGCTCCACCTAAAGAAATCCAAGTCAGTGCAAGCCACTCGCTCTAGTGAGCTAAACCTTGCCACAACAATAAATAGAACATGCTGGAGGGATAGATTCCTGTCACAGAGACTCCCCATGCTTCGGAACAAAATTCCTAACTACATTAGGCAGAGCCCCTCACTAACACTCTTCAAGAGAAACTTTGACGAGTGGATGGGTAACAGAAAATACACCCCTGGGATCACTTCATTGGCTCTTCTTGAAAGAGGCTCAGTTAATTAATTAGTGGGGCGGTGAAAGCTGACACACTCTGGCTAAGCTTAAAAATGCCCTCGGGCAGATAGCCTAGGACCTACCTATGAACCTATAAGTATTGTACCAGATCAGATTTCCTGAATCCTTCTCATCTGAATATTGTCTTGTCTACCTTTCACAAATCTCTTAAGTTGTGTACTATATATTTTAGAACTTCCTTCGTCTCTTCATTTTCCATGTCCCAAGTGTTCTTGGTCAATAAACCGTTGTTCATGAGTTAGTTCATTATTTTAATGAAACTTTTTACAGGGTTTCTTCAAGTATTTTTCTTTCCGCTACATTCTCTCAGAATCTTTTTGAACACCTGACGAGCCTGGTCTGCATGGCCATGGAACGTATCATCATGGAACTCATAAACAAAGACATTGGTAACCTCCAAACTCTGGATCCTACCCAGTTCGGATTTGTGAAACGCAGATCATGCCTCCTGAACCTGATTGATTTCTTTGAGGCAGTCACCAAAGCGGTAGATGTGGGTAAGGTGGTTCACACAGCCTATCTTGACCTCGCCAAGACTTTTGACACCATTTTCCATTCTGGAGTTATAGCTAAACTCACTAAACTAGGTGATCCTATGTCACAAGATGGGTTGCCAAGTGGCTCACTGACAGAACCCACACTGTAAAAGTTGCAGACTCCAAATATGACCTCAAAGCAGTCACAAGTGGAGTACCACAGGGTTCAGTCCTGGGACCTCTCCTGTTTGGTATCTACTTCTCTGAAGTACAGGCTAACACAGAAGGCCTCTGGCTAATGAAGTTCACAGATGACTGCAAACTAGGAGCCATAGTCAAGTCCCCAAATTATGTGGACATCCTACAGAAGGGCCTCGCTGAGACAGATGCCTGGTGTCAGAGCCATGGCTTCAAACGCAATCCCAAAAAGTGCAGTGTCATCCCCTTTGGTAAAAACTCTGTACCCATGAACTACCATATAGGCAGCAATCTACTTGACACTGAATGTGTGATAAGAGACCTTGGGACCCAGGTGGACAGTAGTCTCTCCTTTGATAATCACATTGCCGCAGTAGTCAGGAAATCCTTCTACTTGGCACATCTCATCACAAAAGGGTTCTCATCCAGGAAAAAAAAAAGAGGTAATTGTTCCTCTCTACTTGACACTCATTGGACTCATTATAGAGTACAACGCCCCTTTTGGAATGTACCTCACAAGACATCTGCAGCAGCTGGAAAGGCCACAAAAGTACCTTACAAAGAGGATTACTGGCCTCAAACAAATGCCCTACACTGACCGTCTCAAAAAACTCCAGCTTTACTCCGTAGCATATAGCCTACTCCGAGATGATCTCTGCCTAACATATAAAGCTATGTCAAACCCAGAGCTGTTGGACATGCTACACCTAAAGAAATCCCAATCCCTCCGAGCTACATGCTCTAGGGACCTAAACCTTGTCACTACAATAAACAGGACATGCTGGAGGGATAGATTCCTGTCCCAGAGACTTACCATAATCTGGAACAGGCTACCCATCTATGTCAAGCAAGGTTCTTCATTAGCACTCTTCAAGAAAAATCTTGATGAGTGGATGGGCAATAGGAAATACACCCCGGGGATCAATTCTGTATCGCTGCTCGACAGTGGCACAGGAAAATAACTTTCTTGGGTGGTGTAAGCCAGGCAATCTTGTTGGCTAGGCTTACGTAGGCCCTTATTTAAATGTATGATTGCCTATGTAGTAAGTGATGGCTTAATAAAGATGTTTCTCATTTTAAAAAAAGGCAGGGATTGAACTTGTGTAATATTGCTTAGGTTATATGATATATAGCAATATATGTGAACTATGGGTGGCCGCGGTGGTGCAGTGGTTAGCATTGTCGCCTCACAGCAAGAGGTTCTCAGGTTCGATCCTCAGCTGGGGTGCCTTCTGTGCAGAGTCTGCATGTCCTCCCTGTGGTCACGTGAGTTTCCTCCTGGTGCTCCGGTTTCCTCCTACATCCCAAAGACATGTGGTAGGTGGATTGGGCACTCTCTAAATTGGCCCTAGGTGTGAGTGTGTGCCTTCTGTGGAAGGTTGGGTGCTGGGCTGGCAACTCGACACCATAAAATTCTACTGCCAATCATGAGCGACAGGTGATCTGCTGTGGTGACCCCTTACTGGGAAAAGCCAAAAGATGAAGAAATGACACAGAACACCGGGGGAGTAATTAGCTGCTTCTGGCAAGCTGTTTCTCTGAGTGGTCACCTGCTCACCTAAGCTTTACAGAATTTGTGTTAGATATTACTGCACTTATAAATACCACATACGACTTCTACGAATAATTGCAAGCAATAAATGCACAAATGGCTAACTTTGCACAGGAGTTTTCACTGAAATGCAAAATATTTTTTTCGACATAGCAAATAAAGTTCACACAATGGTTACAAAATAAAACTACAGCTCTTATATCTAGCTCTGCTTGTTATAATTAAAGGTTTGTTGGATTGCCTGAATACTGGGAAATATGACACTCCTTTTTGTATTACACTTGTTTTGTCATTGCTGCCTTATTAAATAAAAGTATTTCAGAAGTAGAGTCTAAGTGTAATATTGTTGTTGTTGTCCACTGAGTTGAGCCTGTGAATCCTAAACCAAAAGAAGCATACCTCTGAAGTGTCCAGATTCTCACAGAATAATCAGATTTTTGCCTCATATTTTGGTCTGCTCCTCATAAAATGTATGGCCTTCTGGCAAATCATTGAGGACTGAAATCACTAAATAATGAAATACATTTCTTAAAGTCTTTATATCCCCCAGAAAATGTATGCTGATGAAAAACCCATTATTCTCTTAACTTTTTAAAGATTAAAAGTGCAATAATTAAAATCTGTCCCTATCTTCAGGCCTTTGCCCCCCCATTATTTTGAGCTATGGTTAAATTACTTTAATACAAAAAAAAATCAAGTTCTTCAGGAAACCTTGAAATGAGGAAAGTAACAACAGATCAAGCCATGGTATCCATATCAGGACTTACCATAAGGGATTGTTATGAAAAGGGATTTGCTTGCAAATATTACAAACCTTTTGCTTACATATAGACTCAAATCCAGATTGTATGTCCTGCATGTTACAATTTTGATTTAAAACATAGCCTGTTTATTCCAATCCTCCAAGGAGTCTGGAAGTCAAACTTAAAAGCATGGGCCTTATATAATTACTGCCTTCCTTGGAGCAAAGGTTTGGTGTCATTCTTGATATGGCCGATGATTATGTTTAATTGGCTTATTTTTTGTACCACATTATACATTCATTCATTCATTCATTCATTTATTTGTTTGGTTTTATTTTTTTTTTTTTGAGTTTGTGGGAGGGAACCTGGCTGCTGCTGAATATTGAGATATGAGGAAACTGAATTTACAGGTTTTGTTTCAAGGGGTAGAACAGGTACGTCAACCACTCAAGGTGAGTTTGTGGGAGGGAACCTGGCTGCTGCTGAATATTGAGATATGAGGAAACTGAATTTACAGGTTTTGTTTCAAGGGGTAGAACAGGTACGTCAACCACTCAAGGTATCCAGTTCTTACAATCTCCCCACCCATCCTATTTTAGCATCCTTTGAGAGAGTTTGTGAACTCGATATTAGAAATCTGGGTAGCAAGTTTAGAAACAATAGTTTCAGTAGTAATTTAACTAAAGAAGAGAGAGATGAGCTTAATTGTTTAAAACAACTATATGGCGTCAGAATAATGAAACCAGATAAAGGGGGTGGGGTTGTCATTAAGAGAACTGATGACTATATCAACAAAATGAAATCTATATTGGAGACAGATACTTACTGTGAAAGTTCCTTAAATGAGTTAAATGGCACATACAATAGAATAAGAGGGTACATCCAGGACTTATTTATTGATGGTCTCATTTCAACCCACAAACTACTCTATCTGACAATGGAATTTCCAATTACACCCACAATTTTTGGTTTGCCGAAACTCCATAAAAACATTCAACAACCACCCATGCATCCCATTGTTCATGTCGGGGATCAATCATGCACCCCTTAGCCAAATTTCTGGATACTGAACTGAAGAAGTTACTTTTGGATGAACCCCACTTATGTATTGATTCCTGGGACTTCTTAAGGAAAATCAATAACACGTGTTTTAGGTCCGACTTTTTATTTATTACAACAGATGTAGTAGATTTATATTCTGTCATCCCACATTCCATTGGGGAGGAATAGTTTTGTGATTATTTGTTTTCTAAGGGAATACCCTAGAACAAAATCAATATCTACGAACAGATTTTGGATATGGTGCTGAGAAGCAACTTTATCTTGTTCGACAATCAGTATTATTTACAAATACAAGGGGTTGCTATGTGTTCAGCATGTGGGGGGCTGAACACCAATATTGTCATGTTGGAATGGGGAAAACATACTTTGAAACAATCAACATATTTCCGATTCTGTCACACTTACATGAGGTATTTGGATGACATGTTTATTTTATGGGAAGGCCCTAGAGACCAAATTGTTGAATTCATTAACTATATTAACAACTTAACATCCTTTTTGAGGTTCATAAATAGTGTTAATGCATGTGAAATTTCCTATCTTGATGTTCTGTTAAAGAAAGATCTGGAACAACAGAGATTTGTGGCTGAAATTTTCAGAAAAGAAACCTACTCCAATAGTTTTCTGCATTTCAACAGCTGCCACACATTCACTCAGAAACATGCAGTTAAGGGGCAATTTGTGCGTGCAGCACAAATGGTGACAACTTGGATAGGTTTCACCAGAGAATGCCTTAACTTGAAGGAAATGTTCTTGAGAAGAGATTATCCCCCCAATTTAATTGACAACATCATGAAGGAGGTTAGTGAGAAAAGACAATGTGGGTATTTTGCACCAATTTTGGGCACTCCTAATATTGACCACCCCGATTTGACTGGGTTAAACATAACTGTAACAGTCATGGACACTGTTGTGAATGACCAAACAATTGTCCATAATCAGGAAATATATAGGGGGCACCATTCCTCTGGGTCTGAAGTAACTAATTACCACACGAGGTTTTCAACTGTCTTCTCAAATGACGCATACACTATTAAAGATATTCTGTGTAAGAATTGTAATTTGTTGAGTAGTGACAAAGGATTTTTTTAAATCTTAGGAGAAAAACCTGTGTGTGTTTTCAAGAAGGGCTCTAATTTGAAGAACATTTTTGAACATAATAATTATGGAATCAATAGGAAGGGTCAGATGATTAAGTGCAGGGCATATAAATTTTGCCCTTTCATTTTTGAAGCCAGTGAATGTGAAATTAATAGAACAAAAATAAAAATACCTGAGAGGTGTAGTTGTTTAACTGAAAGAGTGGTCTATTGTGCTTTATGTACCTTTTGCCCATGTTTTTATGTGGAGAAGATGGAACATAAGCTTAAAAATAGGATCAGTGAGCACCTTAGGAATATAATGGATGCTAGTAAAGTGGATGCACTTGCTAGACACATTAGTGAGTACAACAATCACCAGTTCAAATTTGTAGTACTTAAAGTCCAAAAAAAAAAAAGACATCATAGGGGGGCTGCCTGGCCAGATTTACTTGAAAAAGCCGAGTTGCTATGGCAATTATGACTTGATGCCACTCATTGGCCAGGTTTAAATGACAGCCTTTCCATAAGCAGTCTGCTTAAATTGAGGGCTCTTGAGAGGTGAAACATTCCCTTTAGATATGGATATGGTACAAAATGTTTTTGTTTTTTTTTTTTAAATGGCCTTCATACCTGTTATATGTACATATATGAAATTTATTCATCTGTTCCTAATGGATTTTTAAATGTATGCATATTTTACTTATATGCTTTTATATACATACATATTTTTTTCAAAAGCATCTTAAAAGTATTTATATATATATATATATATATATATATATATATATATATATATATATACACATATTTACATATTTATTCTTGTGTTTATAATACATAGTTTAGGTTGTTGACATTTGCACAATAAGTTTTTATATGTATTTTTATATATTTTTATATTTTGATATTTATACTGTTTTGTGCTGAGACATTTATATGTAGTGTTTCAGACTTCTGTTCCAGAAGACTGTTTCAGACTTGGGAGTGATGTTCACTAATCCAGGAAGTGATGTCATGTAAGATTTCCTATTTAAAACAGTTTATTTCCTTAATTTTCTTGTATCTGATGAAGTTCCTGCTTTTATTTTTGGAACAAAAGCGCTTATACCTTCTTGTTTGTCTGAATAAAGAAAGCAACCTTGTACTGAATTGTACTGAACTGGACATGTTGGCTTGATTTAAAGCAGACATTGGAATATTTCAGGGCTCATTGGCTCTCTTTGTCTGCATACTGCTTGTGCGAAGATTTTCTTGATAATTAAAGGTTTGTTGGATTGCCTGAATACTGGGAAACACGACAATCCTTTTTGTATTACACTTGTCTTGTTGTTGCTGCCTTATTAAATAAAAGTATTTCAGAAGTAGTCTAAGTGTAATATTGTTGCTGTTGTCCACTGAGTTGGGCCTGTGAATCCTAAACCAAAAGAAGCATACCTCTGAAGTGTCCAGATTTTCACAGAATAATCAGATTTTTCCTTCAAATGTTAGTCTGCTCCTCATAAAATGTATGGCCTTCTGGCAAATCATTGAGGACTGAAATCATTAAATAAATTTATACATTTCTAAAAATCTTTATATCCCTCAGACAATGTATGCTGATGAAAACCCATTATTCTATTAACTTTTTAAAGATTAAAAGTGCAATAATTAAAATCTGTCCCTATCTTCACGCCTTTGCCCCCCCCCCTTATTTTGAGCTATGGTTAAATTACTTTAATACAAAAAAAATCAAGTTCTTCAGGAAACCTTGAAATGAGGAAAGTAACAACAGATCAAGCCATGGTATCCATATCAGGACTTACCATAAGGGATTGTTATGAAAAGGGATTTGCTTGCAAATGTTACAAACCTTTGGCTTACATATAGACTCAAATCCAGATTGTATGTCCTGCCATGTTACAAATTTGATTTAAAACATAGTCTGTTTATTCCAATCCTCCAAGGAGTTTGGAAGTCAAACTTAAAAGTATGGGCCTTATATAATTACTGCCTTCCTTGGAGCAAATGTTTGGTGTCATTCTTGATATGGCCAATGATTATGTTTAATTGACTTATTTTTTTGTACCACTTTATACATTTATTCATTTATTTGTTTGTTTTTATTTATTTATTTTTTTGAGTTTGTGGGAGGGAATCCGGCTGTTGCTGAATATTGAGATATTAATGACACTTAGGATAACATCCATGAATATTAGTACTGTAAAATTGTCAACCACCTGCTGTATAAGAAAACTGTACTAATTTTCTTGTTACAGAAAGTTCATTTCACATAGCGAAATAATATCAACAAGCTTTACAATAAAAGGAAGAGAATTTCCACAAAAAGGAACAAGAGTATTTCCTAGAATGTTACAGCACTTATCATTGAAATAAATAAACAAATCAGGAGCTTAATAAAATCCACCAAAACCAAGTCCGAGACTGAAACAGCTACCCAAGCCAAAGACAATCACAAGGCCTTTTCTTAGTTATGTTCATAATCTCAAGAGCACAATGCAGCAATGCCCTGAGCTGATTGTGAATGATGTTACTTACACTGAGGCTGAATAAAAGTAAACCTATTGACTGATAAATTTAGCTCTGAATTTATCCCTTTCTCCCATCCGTCTGTCCCTTGAGATATACCTGAAACTGGCTCTCCTCTAGCTATCACACAAGGTCAAGTCCTAAAAGCTCTATCAAAAGCTAAAAGTACTGCACTGATAGGTCCTGACAATGCATTTTAAATAACATGAAGAACAATTGCCACCCCCCCAACTACACTGTTCAACCTCAGCCTCCATGCAGGTTTTGTACCAAGTGAATGCAGAACACAGTCATTCCCCTGTATAAGGGAGTACCTTCCATACACCCAGAAAATTACAGACCCATATGTCAGACCAGCCTCATATGCAAAGCCATGGAAAAATTTACCATGGAACTAAGCAAAAAAGGACATTAGGAACCTCCAGACACTGGCCCCACCTCAGTTTGGATTCATCAAAAGCAGGTCATCCTTACTCAGCCTGGTAGACTTTTTTGAAAAGGTCTCCAAAGCAATGGATCAATGTAAAATGATACACACCACATACCTCGACCTGGCCAAAACCTTTGACACAATCCTCCACTCAGGTATAGTAGAAAAGCTAAATAAACTGTGAATAAACCCCTAAGTCTCACTAGATTGCCAAATGGTTCACAGATAGGATACAGGAAATCAAAATAGGAGAAGTTACCTCCACAAAGGGACCAATCCCCAGTGGAGTCCCAGGGTTCTGTGCTGGGGCCTTTTCTGTTTGGCATATACTTCTCTGAAGTAAAATCCAATACCTAAATGGTCTGGCTAACTAAGGTGCAGTCACTGAATCCACAAATTATTTAGCCATCCTGCAGGAAGGTTAGTCCCAAATAACTAACTTGAGCCAAAATTACGGACTGAAATTAAATGCCAAAACATGCATCATCGTATCCTTTGCCATCTACCCAAGCAAACTATCATATTGACAATATGTCCCTAAGAGTTTACCCAGTTGTTTGGGATTTGAGAGCTTATGTGGACAGTGACCTGTCTATCAACATGTGTTCATTCATTATCTTAAGAAAGTCAGAAAGTCCATCTAATTTGCACAACTTATAAACAAAGGTCTAGATCTAGGAAGGTCATTGCCAACTTTTATTCAACACTCGTTGGGCCAATCATTGAATATAATGCCTCATTTTCCATGTATCTGTCCAGTCTGTCCAGACATTTGCAACCACTGGAATGCCCACAAAGATACCTTACTAAAAATATACAAGATCTAAACAATATGTCCTACTGGAGTGTCTCAAAGTCCTTTCACTGTACTCAGTATCCTGCAAACTTCCAAGAGATGACCTGTGTCTTGCATACAAGGCATCCTATGACCCACTAGTGATGGATTTACTGCACATTAGCAAGTGAAATAACATCAGAAATATGTCATCTAGGGATCTAAACCTCTTCTACAACATCAGCAGAATGGTTTAGATGGACAGGTTTATCTCACAGAGAAGACCACTGCTCTGGAACAGACTCCCCATGCATGTAAAACAAAGCTCATCCCTGTCTATATAAAAGTGTAACTTGGATCTATGGATGAGAAACATAAATTTTATCCCTAGACTGCCTCCTCCACTAATAATGGACAGAGGCCACTCCTAATTGTTTTATCCCATCCATGAGTTCCCTCAAATTATCTATGGTATTATCCCTGTTATTCAACTCACTAGGAATAATACATAATTATCAGACATGGGATGGATAAGGCCAATTTAACACCAAGTGTGATAGATTACTTCAAGCACAAAAGGTGAAATTGGCTCAGCTTACAATGGCCAATAAGGGCAGCTAGCTTAGCACCTACCTATGAACCTTTGGCTCAGCTTACAATGGCCAATAAGGGCAGCCGGCTTAGCACTTACCTATGAACCTATAAACCTATTCAAATACTGACAATTAGTATTAGAGAGGTACTATTAAAAAAAATGTGTCTGTTTGGTATATATTAGTTTTTATTCTAACATATCTAGGGGGATTGCAATATTGTTTTATAAGAATATTTTCTTAGTATTATATGTTTATAAGGGCAATATTACATGTAATATTCTAGTAAAGATGCAAGTTAGATGGCTCATCATTGTTCCTGGTTCTGTACATGCTCCATTTGAAAATTGTTCAGATTTAGTGAAGTTGATAGTTACAGCACACAGTTTGGCAGGTGGAGATTAATAAAAATAACTTTATTATATCACTTTAATAGGAATTAGTGCATCATCCATCCACTTTAACAGACTCTGAAATAATTATAAATTACCATTTTTTAACACACACCAATACCTTTTAACCAGTCAAAATATCCCAGCAATTTAGCAACAAAAGCACTTAACTACCTAAATTAGGGTATTTCATCATTTCAGGGGAGGGAGACTAAACTATTAAAATACAATAAATCATACTTAAAAAGGCATACTTAATAAATATAACCCTATTTTATAACAATCATAATAAATACATATACTAAATATTTCATTAGTAGTTCATTGTTTAAGCTCTGAGGTTGTGAAGCATTTTAAGAAAATATGAACCATGCTTCTTTTTGCAAAAGTACCGGGAAAAGCCAAAAGACACAACAACAACAACCTCAAAGACATTTAGAAAGAAATCAGGGTTAAAACAAGCAAAAAAAATAATAACACTCCTTTGTCCTGATTATGTTTTTCAAAAAAAAAATGTATTTATTTATTTATTTTTCATTTGTTTACTGGGAAAGTCAGTCTGGACACAGGTCCTTTTTCAGTGGAAGCTCAGGGAGAAAAGCTCCACAAATAATTTTACAGAATAGTAATTCAAGAACAGTGTTAATCAACATTTTGTTACATGCATCACAGTAAATTAATATCATTCAACATTCAACATTAATAGCATTCAGCATTCAACTTTAAATAAATATGTGACATAGCAATTTAACAGTTATGAATTCCTACAGTTTAGTAATTGAACTCAGATAGATGTCTGATAGGGTCTTAGTATTAACCTGGACTGTCACAGTTGTAGAGCGATGAGGTCAGTAAATGTAATTTTAATTGTTTCTTAAATTCATGTATTGAAGGTAATGCAGTGATAAGGGGTGGTAGTTTATTCCATTGTTTGGCAATGGTGTTAGAGTAGAGGGATGAGCCTGCTGCATTGTTGTCTTTAGTTAGTTTGAGCAGAGGTTTGCTTGTGGAACAGAGGTTTTTGGTACAGGAGTATGGACTTAGTTGTTGTAGAGATGGGTTTTTTTCGGGATGGTGTAGAATTTTATGGGTCAGGGTAAGCTGATTGTAAAGAAGTAGATTTGGAAGTTCAAGCCAACTAAGTTGTTTGAGAGCTAGACAGTGGTGTGATCTGTAAGGATTGTTAGTAGCGAATTTGGTAATTTTGTTGTAACAGGCATCGGGTTTGGATAGGTTGGATTTTCTAATATTAGTGAGGATTGGACAGGCATATAGTAGTGTAGAGATGAGATGAGTGTGTGCAATGGTGGCTCTAGTAGAATTTGTTAAGAACTTTTTATTTCGATATAGAGTACCTAGTTTTTTTGTGTACTTTCTTTATGCTGAGGGAGATATGCATGTTGAATTTCATGTTATGGTCAATTATAACCCCTAAAAAATGTGTGTGCATATCAGGAGATATGATAGTTTTTGTTACTGGATACAATGATGAATGATAGATCAGGCTTGGTTTGTTGGGTTGGATGGGAAATGCTAAGTTTTGTTTTACTAGGGTTAAGTATTAGTTGGTGGTCATTGAGCCAGGATTCAACAGAGAGAAAGGAAAAGTACAGTTTTGTACCTACCATAAATGTAGATGTTCGAGGATCCACATTGCTGCAGTCCTTACTATTGGGTAGTCCGCTGTCCAGTCGGCCCGAATACCAGAGTATATGGCTGACGTCGGTCAGGGCGCATTAGACTGACGTCAGTACGTCAGGGTACTAATGCGCATGACCGACGTCATATCCTCAGTCTTTTCTTGCCCCAGATGTCAGAAGACCCTAAAAAGACAAGGCCCAAAATACCTGCACCAAAAATATGTACAATATATACAAAAATATATACAAAAATATCAGCATATAACCTCACCTACACAACCACCCCTAAACACAGAGGGGAAGGAGGGAGGGTAAATTGGACTGCAGCAATCTGGATCCTCGAACATCTACATTTATGGTAGGTACAAAACTGTACTATGTTCTTCGTTCCACATTGCTGCAGTCCTTACTATTGGGTAGAATCCCAAAGCAGAGGTAAGGGAGGCTGGCAAATCATAAAGAAGTAGGAGCTGACAACATGCCTTGCAAAACAGCTGTGGCAAAACCAGCCCTAGACTTAGAGTAGATAGGAAGGTGATAATGCTTAGAGAAAGTATGCACTGAACTCCAAGTAGCTGCCTCCAAAAGATCCTTAGTTGCCACCCCCCTTAGAAATGCTGTTGAAGTGGCAGTAGCCCTAGTGGAATGAGGCCTAATCCCAGCTGGAATCTCCTTGCCATGATGGGAATAACAAAATGCAATGCAAAACCCAATCCACCTAGAAATAGTTTGTTTTGACACAGGCTTGCCCTGCGAACTCAAAGCAAAAGAAACAAACAACTGCTGAGACTGCCTAAAATCCTTAGTCCTGCTTAAATAATAACGCAATTGCCTGTGTACATCTAAAGTGTGCAAAATCTTTTCCCCTTTATTTTGGGGGTCTGCATAAAAAGTAGGCAAATGAATAGTTTGGTTTAAAGCCACACTAGAAACCACCTTAGGCATAAAGGAAGGATTAGTGCGTAATGATACCCTATCCTTATGGAAAATCAAAAGGGCTCTACTGCCATAAGGGCCTGCAACTCAGACACCCTTCTTGCAGAAGTAATAGCCAACAGAAAAGCAGTCTTCCATGACAAGTATTTCAATTCAGCAGTAGCTGCAGGCTCAAAAGGTTGTAGAGTAAGTTTTTCCAACACAAAATTGAGATCCCAAGCAGGAGTAGGAGCTCTCATTGGGGTCTTATATTCTTTGCCCCTCTAAGAAACTGCTTGAACAAAGGATGCGAAAACAATGGTGGGTCACAATCATAGTGAGCTGAAATTGCTGCAGCATGAATCTTAATGGAAGAGAAGGACAAACCTTTGTCCAATAACTCAGTAAGATATTGAAGAGCCACACTCAAATCAGGCTCAGAAATCTCCAAATTCTTTGCTGTACTCCAAAATAAAAATCTCTTCCACTTTTCCGCGTACACTTTCCTTGTACTAGGTCTTCTAGCTTCCATAATCACATTTAAAACTTGTTGAGGAAGTTGAGACCTGCTGTGTTTCAACACAGAATATGCCAGGCTGTTAGATGAAGAGAGTGAAGCTTGACATTGAGCAGATGACCGTCCTTCTGAGATAACAGATGAGGAATCAAAGGTAAAGGCCATGGAGGCTTCCTTACCAGACTCCTTAGTAGTGGGTACCAGTGTTGCCGAGGCCAATCTGGAGCTATCAAAATCATCCTTGGCTTGCCTTGTCTGACTTTTAATAGCACCTTTGGAAGAAGAGGCAGAGGTGGAAAGGCATACACATGAAGGTTTTTCCAACTGAAAGACAGAGCATCCACTTTCCAAGCTGTGTGATGAAACCCCTTTGTGCAAAACTTTGGCAGCTGGTGGTTTAGTGGAGAAGCGAACAGATCTATGTCTGGAGTTCCCCATGACACTGTCAATTTCTGAAATACATGAAGATCCAGTTTCCACTCGTGGGGATCCATGATTTGTCTGCTTAACACATCTGCTAAGGAGTTCTGTGCTCGGCAGAAACCTTGCCTGAAGAGTTAGTTGCAAGCTTAGCGCAGTCTCCCATAAAATCATTGCTTGCCTGCATAGAGGATAAGAATGTGTTCCCCTTGCTTGTTGATGTACCACATGACAGTTGTGTTGTCTGTTAGAATCAACACCTGCCCTGGAAGAAGTAACTCCTTGAAAGCCATTAATGCAAACTGGACTGCTAACATCTCCTTCATGTTGATATGTAGATGCTGTAGTCTGGCAGGCCACTTGTCTTGTATCCACTTTCCATTTAGATGAGCTCCCCAAGCAATGTCCGAGGCATCTGTCGTTAAAATCTGACTCGCCTCTGGCCGGGTCACAGAGAGTCCCTTGTTTAGGTGACATTCCTGAGCCCACCACAAAAATTCTTTTTGAAGGCAAGGTATTATTTGAATGACAGTGTCCAAATCCTGGCAGTGCTGTGTCCATACATTTTGAGATACCATTGTAGCTTCCTCATATGCAGTTTGGCATTGGGAAGCACCAGAATACAAGATGCCATGAACCCTAATGCTTGAAGGACTGTCCTTGCAGTCAGCACGGACTGATGAGATAGTTGATGGAAGTAAAGTGATAGACTCTTTTGTTTGTCCGGGGTTAAAAGGCCATCTGGGCTGCTGTATTCAGTCTCACACCCAGAAAGCACATGTCTTGAGAGGGTACTAGACTGGACTTTATTTCATTCACAGAATACCCTAGGCATCTTAGCACTGCTATAACATATTCCAGATGCTGTAGAAGGTCTTCCTTTTCTTGAGCCAGAATCAGGCAGTCGTCCAAGTAAGGATAGATTTGAATTCCTTTTAGCCTGAAGTAAGCTATCACTGGAGCCAGAACCTTTGTGAATATTCTGGGCGCAGTAGATAAGCCAAAGGGCAATGCAGAGAACTGATAATGAGAATTTCCAGCTCGAAAACGCAGATACTTCCTGCAACTTAGTCTTATAGGCACATGAAGGTAAGCTTCCTTGAGATCTAAAGTTACCATCCATTGATCTTTGCCCAGCAGAGGTAAAAGCTGTTGTAACGTCAACATCTTGAACTTGGGAATGTCCAGATAAGTGTTGAGGATAGATAAATCCAAAATTGGTCTCCACGTGTTCCCCTTCTTTGGTACTAGGAACAGGCGAGAATAAAATCCTAGGCCCCTTTCTGATACAGGGACTGGCTGAATGGCCCCTATTTGGAGTAACAGAGAAATTTGCTTGTGAGCCTCTTTCCTTTGTGGAGGAGGAACATCTGGCATGCCTTTGAAAGGAGGCAATGTATGGAAATAAAACCTGTAACCGTGGTGAATGATATCCAACACCCATCTGTCTTGAGTAATTAAATCCCAATTTCCTTTGAAAAGAGACAGTCTTCCTCCCAAAGGAGCTGCCAGACGAGAATCTACTGGCAGCTGAAAAGGCAGGTCATTGGGTCTGTTTACGAAAGGACTGACCCCTGCCCTCACCAGAAGTCTGAGCAGGTGAACTCCCTGTTCTAGGCCTAAAAGAACCTTGAGCTCTGCCCCTACCACGTCTAGACCTACCCCTAGACTGGGAATCATAAGCAGGATATGTCCATCCCTTAGTAGGCCAATTTCTACTAAACTTGGTGGCTGCACCTGCAAAAATCTTTAACAGTTTCCATAGACTTAGCTTTGTCCTCCATTTTCTTTAAAACTGCTTCCACAGGCGAACCAAACAACACATCAGACTGTAAAGGAGCATCCAAAATCCTTGTCTTAACATGCTCAGCTAAATTCTGATCCCTCAACCAGGCATGCCTGCGAAGAACAGAACTAGTGGCAGCCACCCTCGAGGAGGCCTGTACAGCATCAAAACCACATTGCAAAGAATGCTTACCCACTTGTTCAGACACATGAACTAAATCCAGCAACTCTTTACACTCAATACCTTCCGCCAAAGCATCCACCTTAGATTTCAGTTGTGAAAGGAGATAATTTTGATATTTAAGCATGTGAAACTGACAATTCAACGCCCTCATGGCTAAAGTGGAAGAAGTATACACTTTCTTTCCCCATCTATCCAAAGCCCTTGCCTCTTTATCAGTGGGAACAGGGTTTTTAACCACAGAGGCCTTAACACCTTTAGGTCCCTGAGAAACAGTTTCCGGGTCTGCCCTAGGACTCTTAAAAAGATACTTATGAGCTTCAGGCACCCTATAGTACCTATCAGGTTTAACAGGAGCAGGAGGCAAAGAATCAAGGTTCAGGGAAGCCTCTGCAAAAACATCTTCCACCACATTCAACACAGGAGGTATAGCTAAGGGCCTATGCTGGGGCAAAACAAGAATTCCCTAAGCCTTTTCCTGGAATCAGAGTAATCCTGGCCTTCCCATTTAAAGTGCTCCCTCATGGAATGCAGAGTCTCTGAAAATGAGAAATCCTCAGGAGGAGAAGCTGTAGGAGTGGAATCATCCACATCAGAATCAGAATAAGGAGGATACTCCTGCAAATCTTCCGCAGAAGACTCAGAAGCCTCTGAACACTGTTCAAAACTATCAAACTCCGGTTCCACCCTAGGCCTCTTATCAGGAGGGGGCATAGAACCTCTAATCAAAGTAATCAAATCTTCTGCCATTTTAAGCATATGTTTCTTAGGCACAGAACCTGAAATGCTAGGAGAAGCCCCCACTGAAGCTGAACTTGGCCTACCTCTCAAAGAAGTTTTGGCAACAGAAGGAGAGGCTCTAACTACCTTGGGAAGAGAGGGAAGAACAGGTACCTGAGAAGCCCCCTCAGCCTGGCCTACCTCCTGAGAAGGCACATCCTGTAACAGTAAAGTCTCTGCCTGAGACTCCAAAGAAACTCCTGGCAAAACCTCTGGCTCCACTGAGCCTTCCAAAGAACCGACGTCCGGGACTGCCGGTTCATCAACCCTAGGCTTCGCTGTTTTGTCCTTGCGCTTCTTGGACGAAGCGGGCGTCGGAGCATCCGACGGCATTTTATAATTGCAACGCTTCCCAAACACTAACCTGGCACAGTCTAACCGTCTCTTAATAGTGCGTTTGTTAAACCTAGCACAAGAGCGGCATCCAACAACGTTGTGCTCAGGCCCTAAACAAGGTATACACAAGGTATGGTAATCCCTATGAGGTATCTGTTTCCCACAAGAAATACAGTTATTCACTTTTTCTGACATCCGGTTAAATACTGAGGCAAGAAAAACCAAAATGTTCCCCAACGGGGTACTTAGCCAACTCTGATTCGGTCTGAAACTCCGGCTTCGGAAATATTTCAGAACGCCAACCTGCACTCGCAAAACTGCTTCTGCATCGGACCATGCGGCAACAAAGACTGAGGATATGACGTCGGTCATGCGCATTAGTACCCTGACGTACTGACGTCAGTCTAATGCGCCCTGACCGACGTCAGCCATATACTCTGGTATTCGGGCCGACTGGACAGCGGACTACCCAATAGTAAGGACTGCAGCAATGTGGAACGAAGAACATCTTATGTTTGCTGGTGTAGTTCTTGGAGAGAAGAGGAGGCACAGACTAATGTGGAGTCATCTGCATATTGGATGACTGAGAAGTGGAATGCAGAGGTATGAAGGTTATTTGTGAATACGATAAATAACAAAGGTCCAAGAATGGAGCCTTGTGGAACTCCTGTTGTAACAGGGAGCAGAAGGGATAGATTCTGGTGCCATTTAACTGCCTGCTGTCTCCTGTAAGGTAACTATGAAACCAATTGATAGTAGATCGGCTAAGATTTAGTTCTGAGAGGGCTTTAATTAGCTTGCTATGATTAACCATATCAAAAGCCTTGGAAAGGTCTAGGAAGAGAGCTGAGACATATTTGCCATCATTTCTGTGCTCATTAACTAAGTGGGTGAAAGACATGAGAGCAGTAGTTGCTCTGTGGTGTGGCCTGAACCCATGTTGGATGTTAGTGATCAGATGATGTGTGGTGAGGTGTTGCATTATTTGAATGTGACTACACCTTTCCAGAATTTTTGAGAGGGGGACAATATGGCAATGGGGCAGTAGTTTTTCTTTTGAGTTTCCCTTTTTATGGAGAAGAATAATATGAGAGACTTTTCAGAAGTTTAGGACTGGGTTTTTGGAAATGGAATGGTTAATTAGGATGGCCATTAGATATGCTATTGCTTCAGCTGCTATTTTCAGATATTCTGCTGGGAGTTCGTCTGCTGCCAGTGTGGTTGGTTTTAGTTTTTTGAGTAATTTTTTAATCAGGGAAACAGGGACTGGTTGAAGGGTAAAGCTTCTTTCATTAGTTATCGGATCTTGTTTTTCATTTGGGTCTGGGGGGGGGTTGAGATTTTGCTAGTGCAAGTATGGAATCTGTAAAGAATTTGTTAAATTGGGTGGCCATATCAGTTGAGGTGTCTTTAATAGTAGGGGTTAGGTTCTTAGATTTTCCTGGCTGAAGTACATTATTTATAGCTGTCCAAAATTGTCTGGGATTATGTTGATGTTTACTTTGTATATTATGGTAATAGTTTATCTTGTCTGATCTGATCATTTTTTTGGATCTGTTTCTGAGCTCAAGATATGTTTGTTTTGCGTTCATCGTTTTAGTTTTGTACCAGTTGGACAAAGCTTTGTCTGTTGCATAAAGCAGAGATCTGGTTTCTTTGCTCAACCATGGAGCACAGTTAGATTTTATTTATTTATTTATTTATTTAACATTTGTTGACCAGGAATGTCTGACTAGGTTCCATAGAGCCTGTTTTCAGCAGAGGCCCGGGGAGAAATGCTCCAGTTAGATTTGATTCTAATGCTTCTAGTGGGGGCATGGGAGTTTAGTATGCCCAGGAAAATGGAGTTGAAGTACCTAACTGCTTTGTTAAGGTTGTGTTGCAGGCTAGAAGTGCTGAGGTGAAGTTAGATGGGCTGAAGTTCTTTTTACTGCAAATTTGTTGGAAGGTGGTAGGTTTTTCTTGAGTTGGGCAGTGTCTAATTATATAGGTAGGCAAGTGGTCACTCAGACTGTCAGGTAGGCAACCAGATTGACTTATGGGGGAGGATTTGTTAGAAAGTATCCAGTCTAGTATAGACTGTTTGTTGATTTGTCATTTCTAGTTGGGGAGTATTAGTTGGTTGAAACCATGGAGGTTGATATGAGTAGTGGGTATAGTTGTGTTACATGGTGTCCAGTCAATACTGAAATCACCTAAAATAATGGTTTCTTGGCAGAGTGTATCAGATGCCCAGTGGAGTAAGTTCTCTAGGGTGGGTAAGTTATTTCCAGGTTGGAAATAGCATCCGATTATATTGATTGTTTTCCTGGTATTGATTTTTAGATTAGATAGCAACATTTCTGCGGTACCTAGGGCTGGGGTTGGTATATCAATTATGGTTACATTTACATGGTCTTTGAATAATAAATACGTATACTAAAATGCAGCATTATTGTACTAGTAGAAGACATCTTTGATCTCCGTAATGTACCTCTATATTAATTTTCTAACCTGCATGGCTGTTTGTCCTATATACTAATTATTATAAGTGTGCAGTTATAGTATTTACAATACAGAGAGTTGATAAACTAAAACAATGCATGTTTTACACAGTGTGAAAAGATCACAGCCAGAAAGAAATAGTCATCATACTAAAAAGAGAATAATGTGTGATCTAATATTGTCTTTTCTGTCCATTCTTCAATGTATGGGTCTGGGATACAACCTCAGATCTGGCTCCAGCCAGTTCTACTGGCCCCCCACCTGTAATCCCTACGTAGAGAGTGAGCTGCCGCCGATTACATTTGCCACTGTACACATTTGGTGGATCTTGGTGCTCAGGAATGTGTTTTAGGAAAAGTCTCTAAAATAGATAAGTACTATTCTTGTGGGCGAACTTTTTGTTATATTTTGTACTCCTCTTCCTCTCTTTTAGCACTTCTGCTTATTATTCCTCACCCTTTTTTCTCTCTTTCTCTCTCGCTCCTTTCTGGGGCTTAATTTAAAAAAAGTATATATACCATAGTTGAATTTTGTTTCTTCGAGGGTAACTTCTCTTTTTGGTATGTTTTGTTTTTTTCCACTCTCTCTATTGTCCATTAGGATAGCACCTAAGCACTCCGGAATCAAAAAATGCATGGCTTGTTCTCACAAGCTACCAAATTCAGATGCACATGATAAGTGTATGTATTGCCTAGGGCCTTTGTATTAGACATCACCCATTCTATCTGCAAGGCTTTTGGACAATGAGGTATTGCGGAAATAAAGAATAAGCTCATTCTAAAGGGTCTTCTCCTGCCTATCACAGGAGAAAAACACTCTGCTGGACTGTGAAAAATTGCAGCTGCTTCTTCTTCCCCTTCTCCATTATCCACTTCTTCAAAACAGGGGTTGTGAAAAACCCATAGATAAGAAAAAAGAAGGGGAAAGAGAAAAAAAAGACAAAAATAGATCGAAATCAGCAAAAAGTAGATCTCTGGATGCTATACCTTAGTCAGCTCTGTAAGATAATTTCTAGACATTTGGAGCCAACACTTTTTCAGATCTGATAGTTATTAGATTAATTACACTGCCTAGATTTTCTCCTGATTTTATCTCCCTTAGGCTCTCATCTCCAGTTTTGCGGAACAGACCCCATTGCCCCTCCAGGTTACCTTCCTCAGCTTCTTCTCTGTGGTTGGCTAAGTCTTCTTGGAGCCTCTCTGAAGCTAATGTGGGCAGAATGATGATGGTATTCCATTGGACCCAAATCCAATTGGGAGTACTCATTATCTGGCTATTGCCAGATCCTGAAGAGCCACATCTTCCCCTCATTCCTTAATGGCTTCCTCTTCAATCTGGACTCTCAGATTGGAGCCCCTAGATTTGCCTCTTGCTCAAAGCAGATTTGCATCAGAGCTGAGGCTCCATACTTCCTTCACTCTGATGATTTCTCTGACAAAGTTGGTTCATACCTTTTTGGAGCCATCAGAGTTTCAGAGCCAAACTGTCAATGTCGACTCTGACAGGGAAGGATCAGATCTGAGATCTAAGGATCCTTTCCTCCCTCTATTGGCATTTGCACTTGATAATTCAGCTGCACTGACAGCCTTGAATCCCAGATGAATGGCTTCTAGGACTGAGCCACCTTCAGGAGTTTCAGCTCTGCCAGCTAGGCTCCCCTGATCAGTGTCAAACTTGGCATTTGAGTATTTTAAGACAGTTTTCTCACAACCTAGAGAGAGGCCTACCTTTATGGAACTTGATGCAACCCTCCCTCTAGGATTTTCCAGGATCTGCATGCTATTCTTCTTGTCTCATTAGGACAGCCAATTTGTGGGAGCCTCAAGTATGTTTTCCCAAGAGAGAGGTGATGTCACTTTCTGAGTCCTCTCCTGAACAACCCATAGAAGAGGTTCACAGGAAACACAAGTGTAAGAGGAGACGTTTGGATTCCCCTGAGGTATCCCCTACCACTGATGCTGATTTTGATGAGAGAGAAGGTTCTACCAGATCCCCACTTGAGGGTGTCTCATTTGGAGAGATTCTTGAACTTCTCAGACAGAAAGGTGGTGGGTCCTCCCAGGTGCCTTCTCTGGAGGACTCAGTTTTTCCTTGAGGCTTTCAATTTTGGCTATTCTACTTCTTGGGTAGTCCCCCTAGTGGATGAAATGGTAGACCTGATCTCGTCCTAGGCGTAGTAGGAAATGGCCACAGTTGAGTCTATTCCAAGAAAGCTCAGCAAGTTTTTGGTTGCTGAAATTCACAAACACCAACAACAAACTGTAAAATCCACAATAAAAAGTGTCAGGACCCAGAAACGGCAACTAGTCCAACTTTATTCACTAAAGATGTGAAGACTGGTAGAGAAGGGTGAAGGCTGCCAGCCTAGTCAAATAGAATTTGATACATAATTCTGGCATTTGTAAATATAAATATGAAATACAGGCTTGTTTCTTAAATGAAAGAAAACACTGTCAAATGTGAACTTCAAGATTGTAGCAACATTGCCATCTGCTGTAAGGAAAATTAAGCCAAGCATTTCAAATGTTCTTTGAAATTAAAATTATGTTTTGTATCTCCTTTAAGGTTAACATTTGGAGTCAATGAGTCTGGAGTAAGCATCCTGCCTATTGTTTTAAGGCTAAAGTTAATGACCAGAATTTACATATGGGAATGTCCTTTATTGCTCTAAGTGTAAAAGAATGTAAATGCAGTTTCGGTGGGCCTGGGAACTAGGAAAGTGTAAACAAATGATGTAATGCTTTAGCAGAACTGCAGTTTTAATTTAAACAGTGAAAACCAAAAATTATTAAGCATTTTTGTCTGACTATCTAACTTAGTGCTGCCTTGCTCTATGTAAGTTACTTTAGAAATATGTTTTCTTATAGAAATAGCTAGGACTATAAAGATTAGACTAACCCCGGGATTCATGAACCTTGCGCCAGGCGCCAGCATAGCGTCGGCGTTATAACGCCAAATATGGCTGCTTAGCGATTCAGGTATGAATGAATTCCACGTGCACTACCGGCGTGCGCCGGACCGTCCCCGCCCCTGGCGTAGGTATGCAAAACACACTGTGTGCGGTATTGCACCATGCAAATGAGGGCAAATAGCGATCCACGAAGTGGCGCAGGCGTAGCGTATACGCGGCAATGTAAACCAAAGACGGTTTACATTTACCCAAACATACCGGAGGAGTAACGGAAGGCTGTCAAAGTCAGGTATCATATAGGTGCAATATGCCAATGTGGAAAGGCACCGAGAATGTCCAAAGAAAATATGCACAAAATGTAAAAAATGACATAAATGGCACGTCGTAGAAAGAACAGCAGACCCCCGGGATGTGTGCACAGAAGTTGTAAAGCAATGAAATAATATGATAATGTCTGAAAAGAGCATTAGAACACAAATCAGCTGCACAGCCACCACACACCATAGTATGTATGTAAAGCTGCAACCCCAGCGCAATGGTTGTCAAGGAGTGGAGGCGGTGTCCGCGCCCGTAACCAGGTATTAGTAGTCAATTCCATGCAAATGAGGCAGATAATAGTGAATCGCAAAACGGCGCCAGCGTAAGGATGGAGCAAACGGCGTGGCGGTACTACACCGAGGAGTGGCCTACACGAGATACATGTCAACCACACAGGGTGTGCCACTGTAGGAGGAAGGATATTGGAGGACAGCAAATCTGGGCTGTACAATGCACATCACAGCATCATGACTGGCGTGTTAGGAAATAGATGCGCTGACAGTACAGAATGCGCGTACAAATGCATGTGCACGAGGATGACTACGTTCCCGAAACCAGTCATGTGACGGCCTCACCGGCAACAACCAGGGATATAGGAAGGTAATGCGGAGAATACGAGGAAATGCGGAAGCAGTGTAAATGTATCCGTAACGAGCAATTAACACCAATCAATGCAGGAAGGGCAAACGCCGGCAGCTGATAAGTCTGCATGCAGACTCCTGCAGAACGGGAAAGGGGAGGCATATGAGAGCAAAGATAATAGGGGATGTAGTAGAAATGCAAAGAGCAAAGAACCGAAATAGCACAGCCAAGTACAGAGGTAGCATAACTGCGGCCGCAGATAAAATGCATCATATGCCATGTGCCTGCAGGATGCAGTAATGTAAGATGCCAGGCGAAGGCAATGCAGGCAACTGTAATGTAACACTACAGGCAGTACCGTTGCAGCTGCAAGCGTAAAACCACGGAAATAATCCATGGATAGGGCCGCACAGACACACCCAATGACATCACCGGTATACAGCACAACAGTAATAAATGTGAATGCGCACAACACACAGCGATTTCCCAAACGCCGCACCGTAGGGTGTAAACAGACGGGAACTTTTAACATGTATATGCTGGGTGCCGCCGTGGCGTGATGCATAGGTATGTGGCAGAGACAGACGGAGTTGCGGAGGGTGGTGCCGACAACTACCGTAGGCCTCACAGGAGAAGGAGAGTGTTCAGACCAAGGGTGACCTACCAGGGGCTGCGAGACCTGGAGATAGTAGAGCTACAGGGTGGACAGGGACACGTTACAGCAAATAGTGGAGCTGTGCCGGCCGCCTGAGAACAAGAGACAACAGAGGGGAGCCCATCCCAGTGGACACAAAGGTATGTGTGAGCTTGCGAATACTGGCTACAGGTACCTTTCAAAGGCCCACCGGGGACATAATGGGCATCTCACAGGCATCAGCATCCAGGGTACTACACCAGTTCCTGGATGCCATGTTACCACATGCCCATAAGCACATAAAGTTCCCCACATCTCAGGAGGAGTTGGCTAGCAATATGCACCGCTTCCACCGTGTGGCACAATACCCGGAGGTCCTGGGTGCGATAGACTGTACGCACATAGAAATCAAGTCACCACCTGGGGAGCAGGGTAGACGCTACATAAACCGCAAGGGATACCCCTCCATCAATTGCCAGGTCGTGTGCAATGCGCAGGGCATTATCATGGATGTGTGTGCTGGCAGCCCTGGAAGCTACCACGACTCCCATATCTGGCATGCCTCACAGCTGTATCAGGTATTCGCCAGTGGGGACATCACACAAGGTCACCTTGTGGGGATGCTGGCTACGCACTGGAGCCGTGGTTGATGACACCCATCAGAAATGCACACACACACATGCAAGAACGCCATAATGAGGCACACGCACAAACGAATAATCATAGAGCGTGTGTTCGATCCTGAAATCACGGTTCCGGTGCTTGGATACATCCGTGGAGCCTTGCAGTACTCTCCAGGCACAAGTGCCCACATATTCATAGTATGTTGTATGCTACACAATATGATTCTGCGGAAACAGCTGCTGCAGGGACATAATGCCGGAGGGCCACCAAGCCCGCCACAACTGCCAGGGCAAGCACAGGCACAGGGCGGCGGCGCCACGGACACACTGAGCCAGCCCCAGTAGGTAGACAGAGGCGCCAATATGCCTACGCCCTGGCAAAGAGGGAACGATAGCACATACTTTGACAGTGTAGGCCCCATGGACTGACACCTCCTGACCTGCACACACAGTAAAATGGACGCCACACAAACATGTCCGCCCGTAATGTGTACCGTGTGCGGACGTATGTGTGACTCCAACAAAGGCACCGCCAAACACTGCACACCCAATAGCCAGCAGAGCATGGAACGCCAACACCTCAACGCACGCCGGTTCAACAGCACACGGCGTAGCCATATGCTGCCACTATCGCTGCAAGTCGACCACACATGTACGCATGTGCATACACAGATACGGAAATACATATCAGTACACATGTAGAAATATATGTACGCATACACAGATAGAAAGGACAACAGGGTAACATGGAACCCAGGGATGCAAGTTCACAGATAAGTAAGACGCGAAATCACCACATATTAAACATAGTGACCGACAACCCGATCATCCTGGAGGGTGGGCAGGGCAGGTAACACCAGCCATGGAAATGTTAACCTGCAGCAATACATATCCGCGTGTCGGGATGGTCACCGGTCCACGGTACAGTAACGGGATATGTGTAGGGTCACCAGCTGTCGCACGTTGTGAGGGACAGTCCACCTTTGGGCAGTTGTGTCCAGCAAAACATTGACAAAATGGCAAATGTCCTGAGATTGTAGGACAAAACCATTTCCCATAATTACTTTATTAGTTGCAGAAAACAGTTATTTTGTAGAAGAAACATCTAAATATGATAATAAACAGAATAAGCAACTGTAATGCTACAGCTTTGTATTCCGTCAAAAAAGTCAATCTCTGTCCTTTGTACTGGCCGTGGGTATGTGTTGGCATGCAAAATCTGACATTTCCACTAAAATGTCCCACTTTGGCCATTTGAAAAGGTGGCAAGCCTACATATTTGCGTGTCATATGAATAGGACATCAGTGGGGAGATACACGCCGCCACCGCGATGCGCCAACGTAGGTATTGTGTTCAACCGTCGGTGCGAAGCGAAAGCATACCAGTGAAGTGTACGACATTATGAGGAACGACCTCATCTGGGGTGTAAAACAGTGCATGTTCCTCGCAGTTCCTCCAAGTTCCACATTGAAAATGTCTCTCAAACAACCATTGTTAGGAATGTATATAAATGACATCCTGGTAAATAGAATGTACTCATAGTAAGTTAGTAAAGGTTCTTCACTGTAAGTAAATCAGCATATCATAATCAACCTATGACCTACTTAGCTGAAGTTGTCACTATGCCATTACTATGTGTTCCACATTATGCCCATGTGTTCCACATTACTACTGTGTGTGTTCCCCACTCCGAAATAGAAGGTTGACAGCCATGGCGGCAATATGTGTATGTGTGAGGTGAGGTTGTCGTGTGTTCCGCTGTGTGTGTGTAATGTGTGTGCCAGTGTAAACTGTGTATGAAGGTGACATGTCACAGCCGGAGTGTAATAACAGGCGAGGCATACAGTACAGGAACCATAGGCGTATGTACAGCAGTACCCACAAAGTAGTACTGACATCTCCTCAGTGGCTATGCACGTGGCGGCGTAAAATGATGCAAAGCGCAAATGTCCCAAAGTGTACCACAGGGCCATAGCAAACAGGAGATGCAAAGGACGCATGTACAAACCACGACCGTAGGTATGGCGGCCATAACGTACACTCCACACGGTCCGTCGGCAACGCTACACAGCATCAGGCATGTACGGCGAAAATACGAATGTGCCATCCCGGCACCGATCGTGAACAGTCACGGTCCGGTAAATACCGCGGTGTGTTCCACGACCGTGACGTAAGCAAGCGGCACACGAATAGGAGGCTACCGGTAGCATACAGTCCGCCCCAAGTATAGGACCACAATCACCGTAACTATCAGCGACAAAATGCCAATGGATGGTAGGCACGGACGAACATCCGCAGATATATAACCGATGTGAAGGAGGAATATGTGCAGGAAGCACACATGCAGGCGATACCGACAGCAGACGACATCAACAAAACAAACATTCCCGAACAACACACAGGTAACCCGCAGCTCCCCAAGCACGGATGGAGCACACACACAAGCATATCTGGTATGTATAAATGCAAGACTCACAACCTGCACTGCCACCCACATCCGCAGATATACCCCATTGCACATATCAAAGGGATAACAGCTAAAACCGTAGCAAACACATACAGGCAGTGAATGACAGCGGCATACCCACAACAAGCTCCTGGGAAACACTAGCAGCGGCTCATGCATCCATGCATTCGCTATGTACAGGAAAATAACAGCCATGTAACACATTTGAATGCACAACGCCATCGACAGACGCCGCCAGGACACGGGACCCACATGTCGAACACAATACCATACCCAACACACACAATCCACGGCTAACACCACAGCAAAATGTACCCGACAACACACATAGCGGATGCAGTCACACAAACATGATACAATACATACCATCCTCACGAAGGTATTGCAAATAACCAACGGCCACACGAGGAAAGAACCATGGCCTAGTGCCGACGCCAGAACGAACGAAAGGAAGGGGATCACCGCTGATATGCGCATAAGTACACACCGAGGAACAGCTATTGGCCTGATTAACCCACATGCATCAGGCGACCGAATATAAGGAAGACTCCTGGATATTCAAACCGTATGTTCATACCGAACGCATACAAAGTAGAGAAAGAGAAACAGGGAATAGAGACGAACTCAAAACAAAAGGCGGAAAGGTATGTCGAACCCACGACATGTACTGGTGTGTAACGCATACGTATGACTTAATCTGTACAGTATGTGAACGGTGTGTGTAGGTAAAGATACCTGTCCATCAGGCAGAGAGAGGCGAAGGTTGGATATGTAATGCTAAACGCGCAGCATACCAACAACTGTGGACAACGTGTGCACAGCAGTGGGACAACATGTAAACACCGCGATAACCCCAGGGCGGCTTGCCACCCTTTCAAAAGGCCAAAGTGGGAAATCGCCGGGACACACTTCAGATGTTACAGGTGGACACATACCCATGGTCAGTACAAAGGTTAGAACTCTACTCTTTGCATAAAGAAAAGTGTAGTCTTGTAGCAGTTCAGTTGCTTATTGTGTGTCTTGTAACAGTTAGGAATGTACATACATAAATAAGTATGTTATGCAACTCTTACATAAGAATGGGATATAGTGATGTCCCACAATCTCAGGACATTTGCCATTTGTGATAAATTTGTCAGGACACAACTGCCCAAGGAGGGACTGTCCCTTGCAAAGTGGCACAGGTGGTAACCCTACCCCAGGTCTGCCATAGGGGTTGCAAACACAGAACAATGCCACCACCCACGCCGATGCTGGCAGTGGATATCCAACACTGAAGTGCCACAGCACGATAGGACATTTATGTATAGTGTCACAGCACACATGTGCATGGGCATATACCGTCGATGTCATACGGAATGTGCGCACGACGTGCACCTATCCCACGCAGTAAGGGCGACTATGTCAATTATGTGTAATGCAAAGCTGGCATGATGGATATGTTCACAAATCATAGACAGTATCACAGGCATAGCATGCATGATGGAGCGATGGGCTAATGTTATATACATACACAACATATGTATGGCCTGCACATATGGGACAATGTAGTAGCAGAATAGGTACCCGAAATGGAGGTAACAGCAAGTGACCATGTCCAAACGTTCCATAGCAGGTGCAATGTGTGCCACAATGATGTCCAGCAGGGCCGTGTGTAAACACATGTGCAATGTACACAGTACTGACACCCCCCCCCATGGTAGTGTCCACTGAACGGCAGAACTGGATGTCAACTGTCATGTCTATACAATACGTCCGCTGTGGTGGTACCATGGGTGTGTGTCACCCACCAGCAAGGCAGCTATCACATGACTAGTGACACAGTGTGCCCCTGTGGGATGTGCACAGGACCTATGTCCCACAGCATGGTGTGTGTCCAGTCTGTGGATGTCACACAGACGCCTGGCTGAGCAATGTGGCATGTGTGCACACATGCAGGACTGCTCCTCCCCTGCCCACAGCAAACGCCATGTAGGAGTACTACATGCATCAGTACTGTGGAGAACATGGCCCATGGCAGAGTACATTACACCCCTGTGTTAGTGGCATGCAGGTGAGCACAGATGTGTTACATGACTGTCATTTGCATATGTCAACTGTCTGAGCTGGGTAGAGAGCACAGCATGACTATACTGAGACATGTAACGTTGTATCCATTGTGTAAGGTACACCACACATGTGTCATTGTAACACGCCTGCGTGTACATGTGTGTATGGCACAGGTACAAGGGCACCCAAGGTATCAGCTAGACATACGGTCCAGAAATGTGTAGTCCTGCACATGTGTACCCACGCTTATGGTGTAATATGGCAACCACAGCACCATGTGGGCCATGTGTGTGTACATCAACCATGTACAACGTGATATGCCTGTATAGGGACAGTATCCATGTGATACACACCGCATGACTGTCAGTATGCAAAGGTGATGTGTATGCACTATGTGTGATGTAACTGATGCAATGATATCTACATGATATATCTGCCACACTGACACCTGTATGGGTGTCAGCAACATGAGTAGGATGAGCTAGAATGCTGCCAGGTATGTAGAAGTGGTACATGTAGGCATGTACAGTACTGTGTGACAGCAGGTAGTGTACGATGCAAATACTGAGCATGAGGGCCACATGTCTGAGGAACGTGCAATGCCACACGACCCTGAAATGTTGTAGTCAGCATGATATGCCTGCACCACTGTGTGAACTGTACAGAAGGCACATGGCGTAACATGCCGATACATAGGGTGATCTGATGCTGGATGTGTACACTGTCAATAGCATAAAGTGGAATGGTGCTGAAGGGCAAAGAGCGGATCATGTCTGATGTGATACCCTCTGTACCACCCCAACCACCCATGCAATAATATGACAGGTGGCCAGCATGGGATGTGGTGTGCTGTGGCACAGAAGCCCAACAAGGGTGCCAGGAAAGGCATGCAGGTAGTCAATGAGTGTGTGAAGCATGTATGTCAAGAAGTGGCCCAGTGCCATACTGAATGGCCCAGTCATGGGTGTAGAGATGCAGCCCCATACGTGCAATGCAGTACCATCCATGTGTAGTGTGATAGATGTGGTAGTGTGGTGGTCAGGGTGCACAACGACATGAATGGGCTAGCAGTCACTGGCGTGTGCTGCTGCAGAGACATGTAACAGCCAGGTTGGCGGATACAACAACTACGGCGGTTGGAGGTGACATTGGGACTGTGTTCCCAGACATAACATGTGCATGCCAGTACTATGTATGTGTCCACAGGGTTAATACAATGTCCAGCCAAGGATTGGAACCCTGTAGTGAGTGAGAGTGTGTATTGTTGGTAGGTACCCCATTGGCAGGCAGGATGCCAGCAACATCTGTGTCGTCAATGCCTGCATGACCGTGGTATGCTGCATTGAATGTGGATGTAGTCAAACAGCAGAGACATACCACCACACTGCGTGAGGGCCCACACTGCAATGTCTGGCAGTCATGTGTAGGTAGCTAGCTGTGGAGTATGTCATGCACCAGCAGGACACACCATGACTGTCAAGTGACACACAACACACAGGTGAACAAAACTACCGTGCAACAGCCTGCACATGTGCCCATACAGCACGTGTGCATGGAACAGGAATACCACTGTGGCGTCTGTGAAAATGCCAGCACCACCATGTCTCAGTGTGGAATAGCATGGTCCCTACCAGTGTGTAAATGTAGCAGAAGTGCACTGTGATCACTGTTGGCATAGGCACATAGACTGTCCATCGGACGGGGTGCCATGCCCTCAACTACCTCTGTCAGTGGATGTCAGTAATACCGGCTGTAGTGTGTATGTACCATGCATGCTGCTATGGTTGTGTGCTTAAGGTGTGGCTAGCAGGGATGGTAAGCATGGATGTTCAGCAAACAGAGGGGGGAGGTGTGTAGGCCTAGCATACAGACACATGGAGGTTTGGTGCATGCTGAGGGTAGTGTAGGTATGGTATGTGTCGTGTAATGTGTCACCCAGCTATGCGTACTGCATGGCCAAGCATGTGTGGGTACGGGAGTCCATACTAGGGAAGGTCGTGTTGCTGGCAATACATAGCAGTAGCAACTGTCCCAGGTGCAATGTACAGCATGCCAACCCGACTGGCATGTAACCTGTGGTGTACAGTGTCTGCACTGTCGCGTGTCACAATGTGTGTAGTGGCCACAAACATGGGTATCTGAACATGGACTACCTATGATGCAATGTGTCATGGGAAAATACAGTATGTGTGTAAATCACGGTGGTGTGGGAACCACCCACCTGTGTGTGTTGCAGTCCAGGTATGTGACTGGGAGGTATGATCTGTGTACAATCTGGACTGGCAGGTGTGCCGTGTAGGGCATGGAGGCAGGTCCCAGGCACCGTAGCTAAATGACATGTGTGCTGTACTGTGTGTGCAGTGCTAGTGTACAGCACAGTGGAGGGTGTAAGCATTGTCACACATCACTGCATGCTGTGCCTACCTGTGACAGCCCTGCCAGAGACAGACATGTGACACCGCTGCACAGGCAGCATAGCATGAGAAGATGTACATGTGGGCTGCACACCTTAGCCAGATGTCCACACGTCATGTGTGCCACGGTAGTGTGGTTCAACACGACTATCAGACTGGACAAACAGCACATGCCTGCATAACAACAGTATGACCATAGTCAACAGTCCCAGTGACAGAGTAGGCCAATGTAGACTATCCCTGCATGCAGACCAGTGGCTACTGGACACCTGGCTAGACACACACCTGGACGGTTAATTCACCATTGAGCCATCACATGTCCACGCCCATGTGGGCCGTACAATGTCATCACAGGGTGGTCACAATAGCAGGTGGCAAGGCAGACACGGTGTACCAGGTGATGTGTCATGTGTGCATATGTTGAGTAGCACAGCCGTTCACATGTCTGCAACATACTGGTGCACGATGTATACTGTTACGTGATGAATGGAACTGCACTGTCACCCACTACAGGGCCAGCTGGCACAGGTGTGGTGTGACTGGTGTAACCCATGTTTGCACAGGATACACACTGCTGTTGTAGGCAGCCATGCTGGTGGCCACCAGTGATATATGCAGTGGTCATACAAACATACCGCATACAGTGTTCAGGCAGGAATGTCAATTGTCGTGGACGATGTGCTGCTATGTGAATGTGGGTGTTTGTTGTGAATGTCACACATCCAGAAGACACCATCTGGTGCAGTCATGGTTGTCAACACCGGTACACACATCCACAGCAGTCAGAAACCAGTCCCGACAATGTGTGTCAGTCACCCTTGTACCGTGTGACATATGTGCACATGGCGGAACACCTCCCACTGTCATCTAAGCTGGCTACATGATGGCTGGAATGTGCTGTAGAAATGTACAATGCTGGTAGCCCAATGAAGTACCTGGAATCAGACACAGTACACTATGTCAGCCATGTAAACCATGCACAACAATGACTGCCCAACAGACACAAACAATGCATTGACACATGGAACATGTGCTCATGACAACCCCACTGAGGTATGTTGCACATATAGATGTACAATTGTCATCTATGGCCATAGCATGGATGCAGACACACATACTCCACAGGTAGTACCATGTGATGTAGGTAGGGGGCATTGCTTGTGTATATGTCACAGTAGATGTACACAGACATGTCCTGCATAGCCGTCATGTAGGGGTAGCTGTGGTATGTCACTACTGGACATGCCCATACAGATTACCATGTCCCGCAGGAGATGTGTTAGGTGTGTACCACATGTGACATGCTGACAACAATCTGCGATGTGTATGGCTGCCGGTGTACCTGTGTGACAATGTCTGTGATGGGTGCAAAGGCACATAGTATCGTATTGTATGCACACAAGCCCCACATAGCTGCATAGCCTGAACATACAGTACAAGGAGTGTGTGGGATGATAGCAACCCACAGGTGGAGATGGGTATGGACGGCGGCCCACAACCACATGGGTGTGTACGGTGTTCACGTCCACGACACATGAGCATCTGAGAGGCTAGCGTCACAGTTGTACAGGGTCGCATGTACATATGTTCAGCAACATCCCTGTATGTCCCACCACTGGCCTGTGGACCGATGGACAACAAGCAAATGTGCAGGTATGAGATGTGCACAGCACATCACAGATGCCTACCGTAGAACAGGCTTACCATGTAGACATGTGCACAGTAGGTCTGCGCCACCTGCAGTCAAACACGTTAGGTGCCAAACCACACCAATAGTCCGGCCAATGACACAGATGGGCGTGCATGCCTCTGTGTATGTATGTCTGTGAATGGCTCCAGCATAGCAATATAGCCGTGTCACCATTGTGAACAACAATATGAATGGGTTGTATGTGTGAGGGGTGCATCATATGTGTATGGTCAGATCGACGATACCATCAGTGGGCCTGCTATGTGAACATCCATGTCCCCATACATGGATACCTCTGCTGAGGCCAACACCACATTCACACAGAGAGGGATGGCGGTGTGTAGTGCAGCAGCAGACATGTGGGTGGCAGCGGGCAATGTATGTACACATATGTGTTACCCACATCAGTTCAGGCAGATATCCATGTGCATGGGATAGCGGTGTGTGTACACATACAGCACTGTGTCGATCAACATCCCAGCACATAGCACCTGCCAGGGCTACAGTGTATGCATGGATGTGTGATACCTGCATGCACCACACACACCCTCAACAAGCAGCGCAGCATACCTCGCTGGAGGACAGTGTCCACACCATGGTGATAAACATGTTGAATGTCCATATTCACACAGCTATGACAAAAGCAATGGACAGCCACCCTGCCAATACCGTCAGCCCCTGGGTGGGTCACACCCATTGCCATGTATGTGGCATACCCTGCCATATCATGCAGAGATGACCAGCAAGGCTGCATGAGCTATCACAGTCCCACATGGTGCAATGGACAAAAGGCACTCTCACTATCAACCATACACAGTAGTAATGTGGTGGCGATGCACCCTGTCATGTTACAGGTGCTGTGTGATGCTCTGCACAATGTGCGTGTACATGCTATGCATGGCCTTTCCTGCTGATGTGTCATGGTTACACATTGCTCCATGTCTATCACATACGTAACACAGGTGAGCTGGGGCAAGTTGTCCAGCACCGGTACAGTGCTGTGTGGAAGTACATGGCACAACACATGCATGTGCAGGTGTCCATGTGTATGTGTACAGTGCCGCTGCTGACGTTCACAATGGACACAGATGTGATGTGTACTGACATATACACAGCGTACAGGTGAACAGTAGCACAGACGTCACATGGGGACATATGCCAACTGATATGGACATAGGTGCAGCCAGGTACACATGTCCATGGCAGGCTAACATCTACATGGTGCGTGCACAGTGTGATGGGGTGGCACACAGATATGATGTGACACCCAGTGCTCAATGGTGTGAAGCCACAACATCGGCTGTGTCACCGCCACGATGCCCTTCACAGATCACTGTGCAGATGTCGTACATGTCATAGCAATGTATTTCCAACAGTATGCCAGCACAGCAGTGTGAATGTGACCTGCCACCATCATTATGTCTTCCAGATAATGCCACGTGCCCGGCTTCCACCATTTAGCCGACAGGAGGAGGAGGTCATCATACCATACCTCCAGAGTAACTACAACGCCCTGTTTAGCCATGTGCCACAGCAGGCACAAGAACGGCAGGAGATGTGGGAGGAGTTGTGCAGGAGGGTGAACAGCGTGGCGGAACCAACCGCAGCTACCAACAAATCCGCAGGCACTGCACAGACCTGATCCGCATGCAAGACAGCGTGCGCTGCAATCGCCAGGCAACAACGTGGGACAGGTGGTGGGCCACCAACACAGCCCCCACTCACAGCTACGGAGGAGCTCCTGGCCAGTCTGGGGACACCCACGGAACAACACGCAGAACCACTTGCGTCCATCGTGGAGGTGGGTGTCTCCCGAGCTATGAGCCTGGAGCTGCATGGTAAGTCAGTGTTGCATGTTTGTATGATAGGCGACGTGGGTGTGGGTGTCATAGTACAACACATGATATAGCAATACATGCCAGGTATATGGCCACACAAGATGCAAACCATTGTATGCTATGTTGTGTTAGCAGACATGTGCATAGCACATGCAACCACACACATGCATGATGTGTCATGCACAGTGCTGACCGTGGAGATAGTAATGGCTAATGTGTATACCTTTGTGTAATGCCTTTACAGGTACGGCTGGCGGTCGCAAGGACAAGGGTCTGTTGCAGGTAAGTCTGTTGCCAGTCAAACGCATGTTCTGCTGTATTGATATTCCCCATGTGTCTAGGCATGACATGCTCACCTGTGTGTGCCCCGCCACGGTATACAGCTCGCACCACCCGACATACACACCACCCATGTACAGTAGATACACCCGTTATCAGAGTGGTATGACACCACACAACCAATTGGTGTGTTACGTGCATTCAGCTATGCATACAATGGTGTAGGTGTTACACAATGGCTGCATGTGTAGTATGCATTGGTATGCCAGTGCAGTATGGACACAGTACCACAGAGTGAGCTGTGATCTGGCCAGAGCACAGGTGTTACCAATGTGACCCATGCCCCTGCATCGCGTGCACACGTTGTGACATGGCGCATGCCATGTCCCATGCACGTGGATGTCTGGCTGCAGCATTGTCACACCATGATATGACCTATGCACAACATAGCAGACATACACACTGTCAGCATATCCAGAGAATGTGACACGTCACACTAGTATGGGTGTATGTCACATGGGCCACCACAGGGCCGTGTGCACAATGTCTACCACACACAATTGTCAATGAGTCAGACAGACAAGGCCATGGTTGATATCTACAGGCATGTTGCCACACAGCACATCCACAGTGGGTACTCACCATTGCACCCTGTACACACATAGTGGGTTCATCAATGTAGTGGACCCCCTGGACATCTGATGTAGTACACCAGTGACATGAAATTCCTCTCCACAGCTACTACAGGTGCCTCCAATGTCCACCATATATGTGCTGCTGAGCAGCTGAACTGGCTTACAGACATGGCAATGTAATGCGTCCAGGTCACGGATCGCACAGACACATAGCTGTGTCCTGCTACTGTGCAGTGGCACAGAGCCCGCACCACACACCGTACAGCTATGCACACAGCTCACAGCAAACGTACCTACACAGACATCACTGTTACACATACATTGTATCTGTACACTGTACACATAACACTGCACCATGACAGCCATCGTGATGTGGTGCATGCGGTGGGACACCATCTTCACACGCCCACATGATACCGCACATGTTTGCGGTGTACATTACATAGTGTTGGCAGCCATGTGTACTCCCAACTTGCCCGCGGCCACACGGTGTATCACGCTGATGCATGCAAACTACCATGAATGTGTGTACTGCATGCCTACTAAATGACACCTGCCTGTTGTACTGTCCCCACCAGGGCAGTGTACATACTGCCACTATGAATGTCTGGTCTGCATTCACTGGTCTGTGTTGTGTGAATGCTGCATGCCACCTGCATAATCACATGCATGCTGTGTGTGTGTGTGTGTGTGTGTGTGTGTGTGTGTGTGTGTGTGTGTGTGTGTGTGTGTGTGTGTCTGTGTGTGTCTGTATTGTAACCGATGGTATGTCTTTGTATTGACAGGTGCTGTAGGTGCGTTCCCCTCCCGCGGTCAATCTGATGCTAGTGTCCCCACAGATACTAGTGGTGATGAGCATGTGCATGAGGCACAGGCAGGGTCGTCACAGGCAGAGTCTGTGCCACTGGAGAACATCACACATACGTCCCTTTCATCCCTGCACACGGTTCAGATGCCGACACATACCCCAACACCGTTGCCCATAGATGACGGTCAGTCAGCGCCTGTTGTCCCCGAGCAGGAATGTGTGGTGGCTGCAGAAGGTGTGGGTACACACGATGTTGCCAGTGTAAGGACTGGTGCAGTGCCACGCAGGCATGTGGCAGGTGCTGCCCGTAGGGGAGCACCGCTAGACATACACCTGCCATTCAGGGTGCAGCAGCTGGTATAACCAGACGCATGTTCCAGACTGTAATGGCGGCGCAGGCACGCGCCGAACGGCAGAACCAGGAGGGGCAGAGGGTGCAGAGGTCCGCAATCCGAACCTAAATGACAGCATCCAGGCATTGGCGAATGCACAACAGCATCTTGCCGATGTTCTGGATAGGAGATTGGGCGATATGGCTGGTCTCATCGACCGAGGCTTGGCCATCCTTGAGCGTGCGCAGTCCGTGCAGGAACACCAGGTAGGGGTGAGGCATAGGGCACGTGGGCGTGTGCCAGCAACACCACCTGCTGCAGGTCAGCGTGTGCGTGCCACCTCCCATGCCCACACAGACAGTGATGGTAGCAGTAGCACTGCAGCTGCTACCACACCATCCACACCAGGACAGAGCAGGCCACGTGGACGTGGCCCTGGACGGCCCCGTCATGGGCACGTTTCCAGCGGACATGTGACATCGGAGAGTGGACAGTCTGTACCTCCACCCGGTCGTGCCGTCTGCGACCCCAGGCAGGCGCGGGTCACTTCGCCGCCGGCAGACACAGTGAGCTGTAACACCTGCACTGTACAGTCAGGGGCTGCCAAGCATACCCCGTGTAGGCATCACAGATGACTGAACTGTGTACACACACACCCACACACAGCAGACACAACTGTAGGGCTCCACCACACCCACATGCAATCTACATAGTCATGCCCACTCAATGCACTGGCCCTTACACACACACATGATGTCATCCATTGGTACAGCCCATGCCTGTGGCACACATATCACCCTGTGCATATGATTAAGTCTCTGCCGCATAACTGTGAGCCACACCATCAATGCACGGTTAAGCTGACATATTATGATGCACAGGGTGGACACGATAGTGAGAGGTGTATGTGATACCTGTGTCCGCATAGTACGTGCTGTGTATGTTGTGGTGTGTGTGTATGGCTGGTGACAGATGTGTATGTGATGTGTGTTGTGCACGGACATCATGCAGCAGACATACCATGCAGGACAGGTGCAGCATTCATTGATATGTGTACACAGTATGTGTGGTGGTTACATGTGTAGCACCATGTCGGTGCAGTTAACCCGTATGATACTGATGGTGTACTTGCACGTGCCTACTGGGAGCACTGTACTTAGTTCCCCACGTGTAGTCGTGGGGTACCCACAGGCATGTCTGGCAAAATCAGCATAGCACAGTTACCCACATCCGGCATGGACCCCTACATAGGTACATAGGCACACATGAACGTGACAGGATATGTGCCCTACGACATGTGTGGACCTAGCATGACTGTGTGTGGCATCTAACACCCCTCAGGATGGGGATGCCATATCCATCAGTCCCCAGTCCCTGGTCTAGCAGTGACACACAGAGGTTGACTGGCGCATAACTATAGTCACACATCCACACGTCATTAGCAGTCCTGGACAAAGGCAGTCAGGGCCTTTCCTTCACATGGCCTGGCACACCTCCCCGTGTTGTAGTGTGTGTCTGGCCGTTACCCTGTTCCCCCAGCACGTCCCACTCATCTTTGGGTTGAGGTGTCTGACAGTCGCTTCTGTGCCCGTGTTCGCATGGGGCCTGGGAGGTGGAATGTGCCCATGTCACCCAGGTCAGACATGGCCGTGTATGTCAGGCACAGATCACCATGGAGCAGCTGTGCTGTGAAGATCCACAGCCGGTGTCCCCTTGGCCGCACCTTGTGACACATGGCCTAGGACCGTCATACGCGTGTTGTGGAACGTTTGCGGTCCGTCCGAGTCCTGCAGGCATCAGGTTAGCTAGAGGCCACATGTGCCATTGCACGCAGTCATTGCACTGGTGTGTGATGTGTACAGGGTACAATGAACACCCCTGATGTGGTTGCCATTCCATCCAGACCAGGAGGCCACAATGGAATGTCTTCACACCCACATTGCCATTGTGTGTGTTGACAGAGGTTGCCAACAGGTGTGGTAGCCATTTCCTGAACATGTCCACCATCTTTAATGGCGTACCACCTACATGTGACATTGGGACGAACATGTTCTTCACACTGGGTAGGGCTGCACCTTCTCTGGCATTTGGTAGCAGGCCATGGCTCTGGCACCAGTCATCCATGTCTATGACGCCCTAGGTGGATGTTCGTGTAACATGGGGTGCTGGGTATGTCGGCCGGTGCGTAGTCATCTGCATACCTTGTCTGCTACAATACCACTATGATTGCATGCACATTGGAAGGTCGGATGCCATATGGCAGGGGGCACAGGAGTGAGCCCTGTGGACCTCCACTGGGTCCAGATATGAGTGTGACAAGGCACCTTCAGCACCAACCCTGTGTGGTGTGACCTCCAACCTGTGTGAGAAGCATCGGGTGACATATGTCCCCACATGTATGCTGGCGAGCCTTTACATGGGTCCCATGTGTAGTGTGCTCTGAATGCTCCCACCAGGTAATGGTACTGTGTGCAAACCCACATATCCCCATCAATGGCCTTGGTGAACACTCCAGACTGGACGAGCAGGTTCGGGAGGCAGGATCCGCCCTTGACTATGTAGTTGTGGGTATGTTCCGGTATTGGCTGTACACCGCTATCTGTAACCATGACCACCTGTATGCACCTCCACACAGCTTTGCAGACAACACTTGTCAAGCGTATAGGGTGTGGCTGTTGACAGTCCATAGGAGCACTACCCTGGCATACTGGGACCACAGATGCCATATGGCATCCATTGGGGACAGAGCCCATAGTAAGGCTAACATGACACAGTGGCCGCATGTGTGGGCCGAGGGCCTCAAAGAGGATGGGTAGCACACAGCCAGGGAAACCATCGGTGCCCATTGCTGACGTGTCAAACGCCATAGAGATATGGGATCACTCCAGGCCATATGACATGTTTGGGAGGATACACTCTGGTGGGATGGATATGTTCCCTGTTGGGGGATGTATGCATGGAACATGTCCTGTGGTATGCAGACAATGTCTGTGGGTGCAGTGACTGTTGTACCATTCTGGACCATTTCCAGGCAAGTCTGTGTGCCCCCAACCATGTCCTTACCACAGTTAGGGAAGGCCCTGTGGTTGTCTCATGTGCCCTCTGCAGTACCACTCCCACGAGCGGACCTGGATGTTGGTATGTGGGGCCGTATGGTGACGCCGGTATGAATGGGTGATGGTTTCCTGGTACTGTCATTGCCCTGCCATGTAGTAGCTCCAACTGTTGATGTACAGGTAGTCAGTGGCTGCGTCCACCACACCATGTGCCTACCTGTGGTGGACAAGGTCCTGATGTCATCATGTTTGCCTGTTGCAGACATGCATGTGGGTGGTCGGGAAAGGCATTCGTTAGGCGTTTGCCGGTCTGGCCTCTGTTCAACATTGGCATGGAGGACATGTAGGGTACCACACCGGTCATATGATGTGTGTGGTTTTCTGTGGAGAGGTCATCACTGAGGTCCCGCATGCTGGTGTTGGTTACAGTGAGTGGATGACCAGTGGATCCACTATACGGTCTTGCATCACCATTGAGGGCTGTACATCCTGTGTGGGGCATATCCTCACCATGCGTGATGGGCAGAACTGTCAGACATCCCCTGGTATGTATGGTGCATGGCTGTTTAACAGTGGCCAGGTGTGTGAACACCTGGCACTGCTGGCGCACTGTGTTGTGCCATGGGTAATGTTCCCAGGCTATGTATGGGTGGTTCATGTCACCCAAACGGTGCTGTTGTGAGAGCATGCCCACTCACCAGTGTCCTCAGGACATCTGTGAAGGTATCCTGTGTTTGGGAGGGTTGTCTGTAGCATGCAACAAACTGTAGGCCAGTCCTACACATGGTTAATTGCACCTACATATTCCCCGCAGCAACAACAACGCCTGTGGCATGACCGGTTACTGTTGTGTGGCGGACACACAGGATGCTCCGCATTCCGCCACCCATGCCGCCGCACCATGTGTATGCATGTCTGATCTGTGCCGACTCTAAGTGTCTGAGCATGCCCAGTAGGCAGCTGTGTAGATAGACACACAGCACACTGCACACCGCGCCGCCTGCAGTAATACCCCGGTGCATGCCTCTATCCCCACGCAACGCCACGCCTGTGGCATAGCCAGGTTTCTGTTGGGGGGCTGGACACACACGGGGGCCCACATTACCCCCCCCATGCCGCCGCAACATGTGTATGCATGTCTGCCCTGTGCCGAGTCTAAGTGTCTGAGCATGCCCAGTATGCAGTGATGTACTGATCAGTAGTTACTTGTTATTCTCGACTGCAGCACTAACGTGTTAGTGTACGGCGACCTTGGGATGGTAACAGACTGCGTGACTGCGCACTCTGTCCGAACACCCGATCGGGCGCATTGCCTTTGCAAATGATACCACTCACGTAGGGGTATGCCTCCTGACAGCGCTCTGCTCAGTAAACTCGGTAGCTCGTTCTGTAAATGCTTCATACTGTAGTGTGTTCATGTAGATAGGCGTAGGTTCGTCCCCCGTCCTTTCCGTGTGTGTGTGTGTGTGTGTGTGTGTGTGTCTGTGTCTGTGTGTGTGTGTGTGTTTCCAGCTGCCTCTGCGACTGATTATGCTTTTAGACGCCCAACACATGCCTTCGCTATCCCCAAGTATTGCCCTGCGGGTGACGCCAGCAGCCTACAAGTATGTCTGTGACAGGGCTCTGTACACCTAACCCGCTAGCGCGTTGTGTGAGTGCTTCATTCAGTTGTGTGTTCATGTAGATAGTCGAGGTTCGCCCCATCCCTTCCGTGTGTGTGTGTCTGTGTGTGTGTGTGTTTCCAGCCGCGTCTGCGACTGATTATGCTTTAGACGCCCGCAACACATGCCTTGGCTATTGCCAACTATTGTCTTGCGGCTGACGCCAGCAGCCTACAAGTATGCCTGTGACAGCTCTGTTTAGCAAACTCGGTAGCGTTCTGTAAATGCTTCATACAGTAGTGTGTTCATCTAGATAGTCGTAGGTTCGTCGCCCGTCCCTTCCGTGTGTGTGTGTGTGTGTGTGTTTCCAGCTGCCTCTGCGACTGATTATGCTTTTAGACGCCCGCAACACATGCCTTGGCTATTGCCAACTATTGTCTTGCGGGTGACGACAGGAGCCTACAAGTATGCCTGTGACAGCGCTCTGTTTAGCAAACTCGGTAGCGTTCTGTAAATGCTTCATACAGTAGTGTGTTCATGTAGATAGTCGTAGGTTCATTCCCCGTCCCTTCCGTGTGTGTGTCTCTGTGTGTGTGTGTGTTTCCAGCCGCGCCTGCGACTGATTATGCTTTTAGACGCCCGCAACACATGCCTTGGCTATTGCCAACTATTGTCTTGCCGATGACGCCAGCAGCCTACAAGTATGCCTGTGACAGCGCTCTGCTTAGCAAACTCGGTAGCGTTCTGTAAATGCTTCATACAGTAGTGTGTTCATGTAGATAGTCGTAGGTTCGTCCCCCGTCCCTTCCGTGTGTGTGTGTGTGTGTGTTTCCAGCTGCCTCTGCGACTGATTATGCTTTTAGACGCCCGCAACACATGCCTTCGCTATTGCCCACTATTGACTTGGCTGTGACGTCAGCAGCCTACAAGTATGCCTGTGACAGCGCTCTGTTTAGCAAACTCGTTAGCGCGTTCTGTAAATGCTTCATACAGTAGTGTGTTCATGTAGATAGTCGTAGGTTCGTCCCCCGTCCCTTCCGTGTGTGTGTGTGTTTCCAGCTGCCTCTGCGACTGATTATGCTTTTAGACGCACCGCAACACATGCCTTGGCTATTGCCAACTATTGTCTTGCGGGTGATGTCAGCAGCCTACAAGTATGCCTGTGACAGCGCTCTGTTTAGCAAACTCGGTAGCGCGTTCTGTAAATGCTTCATACAGTAGTGTGTTCATGTAGATAGTCGTAGGTTCGTCCCCCGTCCCTTCCGTGTGTGTGTGTGTGTGTGTTTCCAGCTGCCTCTGCGACTGGTTATGATTTTAGACGCCGCAACACATGCCTTGGCTATTTCCAAATATTGTCTTCCGGGTGACGCCAGCAGCCTACATGTATGCCTCTGACAGCCACGCCAGTTAACTCGGTAGCGCTGTGTAAATGATTCATACTGTACTGAGTTCATGTAAATAGGCGAGGTTCATCTCCGTCCCTTCCGTGTGTGTGTGTGTTTCCGTTGCTTTCCACCATACAACTGAATAAGCAAATTGTTACAGTGTTCACAATCAACAGTGTGATATTTAAAATCATGTTAAGACTCACATTGTTGTTTGTGAACATTCTTAGACATAGCATATTTCCTGCACACGTTGTGGAAACAACGAAAACGTTGCATGTTTTAATGAACTGTTCAAATGTTACGAAGACTTGTGTTGTGTCGAACTACGGGGACTATTCTTGCTGCAGGTTTCCGGTTTGTTTGTGTTGCATAGTACAATATCATGTAATACGTGTGTTCATAGTATGCTTTCTGTGATGTTGACATGTGTGTGTTTCATTAGCAGTACGTCTCTGCTTTCTATGCTGTGGCTACATCTCCATTGCTCGCATAGAAAGTGACAAATGGAAGTGTAAGGGTGGACATTTAAAGCCTGGATACTTCCATGTTATGTGTAAGTCTCACGGACCAACGGGTGATAGCGCATACATGTCTATGAAGTACCTTTGGATACCATATGCGACCTGTCGTGGACGAAATGTTTATGTTGACTGTTCCATCTACCTATGTGTGACATGGTTTGTGGCCATAGGGTGCCAGCAAGTCTTCCCTGTTCATTGGGTGTTTGCCATGGTGTATTGACATCAATCCTATTAATTCACCGAAGGATGTCTTTCTTTGGTGTCAACGCCATAGTTTGACCATCCTATGTCATTCCCAGCAGACGTGGAGATTGTGCCATTGGTATCTTTACACAGGTGACCCATCTGTTCCACTGTATGGAAGCGTGTGATCCCCATAGATGTGCTGGCACATGGAGTGTTGTGTACGCCGGTATCTGCCCAGCGGTCTTTCTTTGAATGGGGAGTGTGTACTGTACACCGTATCTGTATTCCTGGGTTATGCCTTGCAACAGCTGTGGGATTCCCCCAGGTATGCAGCTATGGGTGCCATCTTGGCCGTACGCTTGTCCATCCATGGAACTGCCTACTGGACACTAGTATCGGGCTGTCAACATTTCACAGCTGCATTCTCCATTTCCGTGGATGATCGGTATTAGTATTGCGGAGTAACGATATGTTATGGCCACGTCCCGCACACGGGGCGGGACGATGAATCATCTGCCAATCCACACCAACACCCATATATGCATACCCACGATCCCATGTCTGCAACCGTCGACAGTACCCCTTGCACACCCTTCATGTGTGCGGAAATGGGATGTGGAAGTACGTGTATGGATGCAGCAGCCTGGGGAGTCCTATTCATATGTCCTGCATTTCATGGACGGCTGTCATCACCCTTGAAGACACCTGTGGTGCATATATCTACCTGTGCCGTAGTCACGGCTGTCACCTCTTCACACTATGTTGCTCACACTCACTTAAGGAGTAATATTTGGGTCCTGCAATGGACACCGATGTGCATATGTAAAGTTTAGGACATGTTGGACTGTGTCCATTCGTCCAGTGGGTTTGACTGCCGCCGTATGTTCCCCATTCCCGGATGTCTGTCCGCCTACCCATATTATGTAGTGCTACGTAACCCGTGTCCTTCCACAATTTACCCATAGGGTGTTACTGTAGTCCTGCAGGTTGGCAACTGCTTTACATAATCCTCACAGGTACCATTGTGAACTATCCGCCACTGTATTGTCAGTATAACACAGCCGGTACATGTAGAACCTATGTATTCATGACAGTATGTCGGTTATGTGTGTGAACTCCATATTTTAGCGATAGTATGACCTTCCTAGTTGACGTTGTTGGTGTGCCATTAATATGTGTTCCACAGGTCGCAGGTATGTTCCGCAGAGTGGAGGCGGGTGATCCCCACATACTGGATAGCACCTTCGCTGCTGTGTACGCTGGGATTCGCATGGCAGGATGGATGTCTACTGGGTGTATGTACTGCTGTTTCCATCTTTATGTCCTGTGTCATGCCCTACTACGGCTGTGTGATTCCACCAGGCTTGCTATTATGGGTGCCATCTTGTCCGTACGTTTGTCCATCCTTGGGAAATGCCTACTGGACACTGATGTAGGGCTGAACACATTTCACACATGCCTTTAGCATTACCCTATGGGTGCTTTGCATCCTTACTGGGGACTAAGGCACGTCCTGTACCCGCAGCCCTCCCACGGGGCGGGACAATGGATTATCAGCCAAACAACACCGAGACCCATTTTGCATACCCAGGATACCAGGGCTGCAACCCCCACGGTACGCATGACACATCCTTCATGTGTGCGGAACTGGGATATGGACGCATGTATGGACACGGCAGTCTGGGGACCTCTGTTCATATGTCCTGCATGTCATGGGCAGGTATCATCAACCTTAAACACGCTGGTGGTGCATATGTCTAGCTGTGCCGTAGTCACGGTTTGTACCGGATTGGCTGTTCTTGGCATACTGGCAAAACAGTCAGAATTTTTGGAGTCCTACAATGGACACCGATGTGCATTTGTAAAGTGTAGAACGTGTTTGACTGTCCCCATCTGGCCAGTGGTATTGACTGCCGCTGTATGTTCCCCAGTCGTGGATGTCTGCTTGACTACCCATCGCTTGTATGACATGGCCTATCTATATCCACGTGCCAGTATGCGTAAATACAGCAAACCTTGCGTCCTGCCCATCTTCATAAACGACATTATGGAACATATATCGGCAGAAACAGACACTGTCAAATACGATAGACTCCACAGTGAAAGGATACTGAGCTCTCTCAACTACTAACATGGGGCACCGTCGGAGTACGGATGTCATGACATAGCCGTCCCTAATTCACTTCCTTCAGAGTCGGTTTAAAGCGAAATAATCAATAAACCTGCTCATAGTTAGGTGGACAGTGCTCCAAGTCTTGATTATAACGTGACATATACATATCAGTGTTGCATGCCTTACTTCATGGAAACAATAATACGGCAACAATGTGTTAATATATCTACAATATTGGTAAATACAATCAGTATCCGGACACATAGTTGATAATTGGTGAGAGTGCACCTTAGAATGTAGTGTGTTGATCAGGTTATTGTATATCGATGTGTATAATAGTAGCATTACGATAACAAAGCATGGAATCAATAGGTACTATTTAAGCATATATTTGACAATTATGAATGTAAACGTGTGGAGGAGACATCCGTAACCTTCCCTGGTTCCACTGGATCACACACGCACACGCATACCGCATGTCCGGATTGTGGGTTACGCACGCCGCACATGCATATCCGTAGTCCGTTTATATATGTTTACAGTGTCTGTGTGGTTACGTGTTTTGCGTTACTTGTGACTATTCCGGTAACATATGTCTGATCCAGTTGATGGACGTGTGCAGAAAGCACTTACAGCTTTATATATGTAACAGTCTTTGCAGCATGGACGCTTTACGTACACGTGCACATCTATATGTTCTATAGTCATAATTCCAACATGACTGCAGTCACGTTTGACTCTTACTGTGACCAGTGCACGTTAGCTGTTCGTTGTCATTAATATGCATACCCGTGGTACCTATGTACATTTACATATCACCCCCCCCGCACACACGTCACAGGCATCCATTCTCCTGCTGGGAAAGGTGCGGTACTGCATGTTGAACATTCCTAATTCCCCCTCGCTCATGGCCCAGGATGCATATGTCGTCACCACAGGGCTGTTCAGATGACAGCTGCTTATATCCCATATGCATACAGGCCTTCGATTGTCAGGGTGTTGCTGTGGTGCTTTGGGTTTGGTCTTGGCCGCCCACTGTACGGGACCGCCCTGACCCTGTACGAATGTTAGATGAGTCACATGGGCACGTTTTGTCCGTGTCCATGGTACCATGTCACGGCCCCCCCCAATTAGTCTTAACCGTGTGCGCCGATTGGCCGGTGTATCCGTTGTAGATCTCGTTATACTAATTGCACACGGTCTGATCGAACTAACCTACTTCCATTACTAACCCTCCGTATGTATGGCCTGTGTCGCAATATTACAAGGGTTTAACATTGCGTGCCGACTTTCACTGAGCCACAGACATGTCCGTTGCTTTGTTTGGCCCGGTTCCGCTGTGCTACACACATTTAACATGGCGTAACAGGTTGAACAGCTCAGACACGAGGACATCGGGTTGTCCGTCGTTGTCTATTATTGACTGTCTCTGTGGAGTTTGTTTCACAAAGCGACACATTGTCGGCATTGTTAACGGACATCTCTCTGAGTACGTCCGCACCGACGCGGGTGACGTATGTCTGCCTTTGGCCGGCGAACAGGCATTATGCTGTGCCATTATGTCTGGGGATATATGGTTTCCTTCCTTACGTTGATGATGTGCCATACTAGCAATGACCCTAGCGATGACCAGCGTCTGGGTGTGGGTACTGCTGTACTACTTACGGGAAGAGTGGCCTCAGGCTAAGTGGTGACCTAGGCAGAGGTTGCCACCGATCGTCACCCGCTACCCTCCTGGTCTACCTACACCAAATAGAGTCTGGAAAGGTGCCCGAGTAGAGCAACACCCTAGACGGCTACCTACTTGGCCTATGCCTAAGGCCGGCTATGTGTGTGGTCCCTTGGGCATCGGACTCGAACGTGCACGCCTGCCGTTGGTATGTCCAGCATTACCCACATCCAGCCCCAAGGCAGTCAACACAACATCCATGGGTCCACATGGTGTCCCAGCTGTGCACTCCAGGAACTCTATGGGGAATTTAACCCACACTCGACAGCTGTGTAATCCTAGCCTCACCTCAGGATACGTACCTGAGTAGTAGCACAGGGCGACTGTAGTCACACTCCACATAGATGGTGCCTCCACTGACCCTGGGTATTACCATACCATTAGTTTGACAAGCCTTATCTGCAAAGCCATGGAGATGGATCATAATGGGACACATAGATAAGGACATAGGGGACCGCATACTTTGGATACAACCCAGTTTAGCTTGGTCATAGTCAGATCATGCCCTTTACACGTGTTTCACTTTGTAGAATCAGTCACCAAGGCCATTGCTGAGGGTAAAGCAGTCCATACAGCCTACCTCAACCCGGCAGAGGCCGTCGACACAATACCCCTCGGGTATACTTGATAAACCCGTCATCTTGAATGTAAATCCATACATCGCCATATGGGTTGCAAACGGGCTAGGTCACAGAACACACATGGCCATAGTTGCTGGCGCCATGTCATACTCACAGCCAGTCACAGGTGGTGTCCCATGGGGCTCAGTCCTGGGTCCACTATTTCCAGCATCTACGTTTCCAATGTACACGCACACACAGGGGTTATGGGTGACAATGTTTGCATACGACTGCAAACCGGATGCCAAAGTCAGACACACATCTGACACAGATATCCTTCAGGAGTGCCTCACAGATGTGGATAAGTGGTACCAGAGACATGTCCTACAGCTAAATGCCAGGAAATGCATAGGCATACCCTTCGGGATGAACAAGGTTACTCCGAGCTACCATATAGGTGGCAGTCCACTGAACACGGAGGGGGTTACCAGTGATCTGGGGACACGTGTTGTTGTTAACCGTTCGTTAGACACACATGTTGCTAACATAGTTGGGTAGACCTTCCACATTGCCCACATCATCATGAAGGGATTCACATCTAGATCAGGGAGGTCATTGTCCCCTTGTACTCATCACTCAATAGACCTATGATTGGGTACAATGCCCCGTTCAGAATGTATCTGACCCAACACCTGCAGCAGCTGGAAAGGCACCAACAGTTCTTCGACAAACGGATGCAGGGTCTCAGGTATATGTGTTATACTGACCGACTGAAAGGATTCCAGCTGTATACAGTTGCATACCACTTGCCCAGAGGTGACCCGTGCCTGGCATGCACGGCTAGGTCGAACCCAGATCTGATGACTATGCTTCACGTAAATAAGGTAGATGCCTCAGAACCACAAGGGCAGCTGACGTACACCTTGACACTGTCATTAATCGAACGTGTTGTTGGGACGGATTCATCACCCAGACACTCACTATGCTGTGGAACGACATCCCAGTACATGTGAGGGCAAGCACCTCGCTGGCCTTCTGTTAGTATTTACACATGGATGTCTGGATTGATTTATTTAAGTAACCTTCTAAATGAATGTTACATTAGCACATTGTGAATCTTTACATTTCGTTGGTCTATTTTACAGTAGTCATATTCATACGGTTTATGTGTATATATTATGGTTCATTCATATTACTAGGTGTCTGCAGTTCTGTTAATATATTGGCACAATCCGTAGGACATATATATGTAGCTTACACAGTCAGACATTTGGAAAACATTTTATGTTGGTTCATGTTTCATATATGTACATATATTTCCATTTTCCGATGAAGACTGTACCTTTCGTAGCAATGTCTGATGTCCTCACTGTGTGGGATGTGTAACCCAAGTAAGGTTTGTTCGCTTGTCTGCCTTTAAGGCATGTAATTAGTACCTAGCACATCTAATGTACCAACCAATTAATGCTTGTAAATGTAGTAGGTTGGACTGCATTGTATGTAGTCTGAATAAGTCTGCTTATGAAGCAGACGAAGTGGCTCCAATAGACTATGGTGACTGCCTTTAATTCTTGGTGTGCTCTGGTTGGTCACTGACGGTCCCTGCAGTACCTCGTCTTTGCTTTGGACTTCATCGGCTGGTTGTCTGTGTTTCTTGTATGGGGAATGTCAACTGTAGTCCCTATGTGTATGACTTGTGTAATGCCTTACTACGGCAGTGTAATTCCACCGGTTTGCATTTATGTGTGCCTTCTTAGTCATACGCTTGTCCATCCATGTGAATTGCCTACTATACACTGGTATAGGGCTGTACACATTTCACACCTGCATTTTGCATTCCCGGAGTATGGTGTGCATTATTAGCGGAGAGTGACGCATGTACGCACACGTCCCTCCCACGGGCGGACAAAGGATTGCCTGCGAAACAACACCGAGGCCAGATTCTACATACCCAGACTCCCTTGACTGCAACAGTGGACAGTACCCATTACACATCCTTCATGTGTGCTGCAGTGTGATGTGGACGCAGCTGAATGGACCCGATACCCTGGGTATTTCTGTGCATGTGTGCTGCAGTTCATGGACAGCTATCATCAACATTGAACACGCTTGCGTGCCTATGTGTACCTGTGACGTGGTGACGACAATTAGATCACATGAGTAATGCAGGAAGCTAGCAGGCATTCTCTGAACAGAATTTTTGGGTCCTACAATGGACACCGATGTGCATATGTCAAGTTAGATGTTGCTGGACTGTGTCCACCTGCCCAGTGCTTTTCACTGCTGGTGTATGTTCCCCAATCGCGGATGTCTGTTTGACTACCCATTCCACATGGTGCTACATAACCAGCTGAGTTAGTACTGTGAACAAATGACATACATCCAAAGATGCTGGTTACCAACTGCTTCATATAAACCTCAGACATCCCAATGGGACATATCCGTCACTATATTTCCAATATAACACCACCGGAACATGTTGCTTACCTATGCATTCATTTAACCATGTTGTCTTCGTAGGTGGGAATGCCATAGTTTACACATCCTACGTGACGTTGTGTGTGTGCCATTAGTATGTGTTCCACAGGTCGCACATCTGTTCCGCTGTACGGTAGCGGGTGCTCCTCAGTCTGTTGCTGGCAGACTGAGTGCTGTGTACGCCGGTGTTGGCACGACAGTCCGGCTTTGTATGTGGAATGTCAACTGTGGTCCCTATGTGTATTTCCTGTGTCATGCCTTACCGCAGCTATGTCATTTACCCGGGTTTGCAGTTGTGGGTGCCATCCTGGCCATACGGGTGTCCATCCATGACAATTGCCTACTGGACACTAGTATAGGGCTGTACACATTCCACACCTACATTTAGCATTCTCCGGAGTATGGTTTGCATTATTAGCGGAGAGTAAGGCAGGTGCTACGCACACATCCCTCCCACAGGGCGGGAGGAAGGATTGCCTGCGAAACAACACCGAGCACAGAGTCTACATACCCAGAATCCCTTGACCGCAACAATTGACAGTACCCATTACACATCCGTCATGTGTGCGGAAGTGTGATGTGGATGCAATGCTATGGACCCGGTACCCTGGGTATTTCTGTGCATCTGTGCTGCATTACATGGACAGCTATCAGCAACATTAAACACGCTTGTGGTGCATATGTGTACCTGTGACGACAATGAGTTCACTTAAGTGTTGAAAGAAGGCGGCATTCCTGTCTTTAGACAAATTTTTGGGTCCTACATTGGACACCACTGTGCATATGTAAAGTGTAGAGCTTGTCGGACTGTGTCCTTGTGAGCAGTGGGTTTCACTGATACTGTGTGTTCAGAAATCGCGGATGTCTGTTGGACTACCCATTCCACATGGTGCTACATAACCAGGTGATTTACTACTGTGGACAAATTACATACATCCAAAGATGCTGGTTAGCAAATGCTCAATTTAAACCGCAGACGTCCCAATGGGACATATCCGTCACTGTATTTCCACTATAACACCACCAGAACATGTTGCTTACCTATGCATTCATTTAACCATGTTGTCTTCATAGGTGGGAAAGCCATAGTTTACATATCCTACTTGACGTTGTGTGTGTGCCATTAGTATGTGTTCCACAGGTCGCACATCTGTTACGCTGCACGGTAGCGGGTGCTCCTCAGTCTGTTGCTGGCAGATTGAGTGCTGTGTACGCCGGTGTTGGCACGACGGTCCTGCTTTGTATGTGGAATGTCAACTGTAGTCCCTATGTGTATTTCCTGTGTTATGCCTTCCCGGCTATGTCATTTACCCGGGTTTGCAGTTGTGGGTGCCATTCTGGCCATACGGGTGTCCATCCATGACAATTGCCTACTGGACAGTAGTATGGGGCTGTACACATTACACACCTACATTTAGCATTCTCCGGAGTATGGTTTGCATTATTAGCGGAGACTGAGGCAGGTGATACGACACATCCCTCCCACGGGCGGAGAAAGGATTGCCTGCGAACAACACCGAGCACAGAGTCTACATACCCAGAATCACGTGACTGCAACACTAGAGAGTACCCATTACACATCCGTCATGTGTGCGGAAGTGTGATGTGGATGCAGTTCTATGGACCCGGTACCCTGGGTATTTCTGTGCATCTGTGCTGCATTACATGGACAGCTATCAGCAACATTAAACACGCTTATGTGCATATGTGTACCTGTGATGACAATGAGTTCAGGTACGCGTTGAAATAACACATTATTCGATTCTTTCCACAATTTTTGGGTCCTACAATGGACACCACTGTGCATATGTAAAGTGTAGAGCTTGTCGGACTGTGTCCTTGTGGGCAGTGGGTACTCTTTATGCTACCATTTTGATATATATCTGGGAAATGTTTGTCCTGAGATATCAGGACATTTGACATGTGTTCGGTTTATTTACAGGACACGGCTGGCCAGAGAGGGCATATCCCTCTCAGGGTGGAACAGGTGTTTACCTTGGAACATATGCATCGGATTTTCAGCGATTACAATGTTTCAGTAACGGTATGTTGCCTAATATACCATCAATGTCATATTTATTACCCCATTTTGCTGCGTAACTCACATTATGTGCTCTCTGCGATTGCATATTCTTCACGTCACCCGTCAAATGCGGATCACATGATCTGTTGCTTCAATAATCTCCCATATCCTCTACACGACTGCTACGTACCCTTCTGTCATAACACGTGTGTCTCCTTCCCTGTATCCACTGTAGTGTCTACATTCACTATTTACTCTGCTGTGTGTTCCCTGACCTATGTTCAGATTTAACAGTATGTGGGTAGGTCTTCAACCCGATATCACTACTGTTAACAGAAACACAATGTAGTCTGGTCCCTGATCTACAATAGACACAAAAAGGCAGACCCTCCTTACCTGGGCCTCCTGTTTAAGGCTGCACGTTTTCTTCTTGGGATCCAGTTTTCCGCTTTTCAGCCACAGATCAGACAGTCAACAGCCTCTTTACACACAACAATTCAGTCGGAGGTCTTTTCATTCAAGAAGAACCATTTATGCATATTCTCCGGCGTACATGTCTAACCAGCCATGCACTCTGACCTGTAGCTTACCAAGGGAATTCTGGATTACAAGGATCACGATGTGAAATAAGTTGTTACAACCAGACTTTAGTTATCAGTAGACTTTTCTAAGTGACAGCCGATAACACAGGAGGCTCGGGTTCGACAGTTTTAGTAGTGTACACAGGCAGGCTAAATAATGTACAGTCCAAGTATGGGAGTTTTGTCTGACTCTATACAGTAAGCAGTTTCTTTATATAGTGTTTACAATCAGCATTTGCCCAACTTACTGACGTGGTCGGTCACAGGGCATTTCCATCACTATGGTCCGCAATAGTCTATACATACGTGGGTGCTGGGCTCGTGCTTTTAAATTGTTTTCTCATGGGAATAACACAGGCTTGCAAGGCACCTTGTACATTACAGTATCCTTTTGTGATTGTAGCTGTTTCAAGGACCCTAGACTGTTACGATACAGTGGACAGTTAATTTCTTGATACGTTGCTTTGTCTGTCTGGTAGGGAGTTGTACTGCTATCTTCCATTGAGCTCACAAGGCCATCCTCCTCTGGGGAAGGAGTGCTGTTATGCATGTACATACATTTATTGTTCTGTAACCCAGCAAATAATTAATGATGACAGACATGAGCCTGCTGTCCTGCTTACTGCCAGGTTCAGAATTCCATCGCAGTACAGCTTAGCTTCACCAATTACATGCAGGCTTAGTTCTGCTGCCATATTGTACGGTACAATTCAATACATTATATAGTATTTCGAGTGTAAACTGGAACTTCATATGTGTTTCTATATATTTTACGAACAACATCCATCCAGCCATATGCATGTTGTTCCATCCTTTACCTTGACCGTGTGTATTTGTCCGTCCAGCCACGCTCATCTCCACATGTGATGTCCCAGTTTCCCCTTCTTTGCCTGTAGCACCCTGTTAGGATGTCCTGTGTGTTAGGCACCTGTTCCGCTATATGTGATCGACTTCACTGCAGAGATGATCGTCGATGCGGTGGTCCACCGACCGACTTGTCCACATGTGTACACTTATGTGCACCGTGTCGTATGCAAACCTAGATGGTTTGGACGGGTACATACTACATGCCGGATGTACACATTCTGCTGACACATTCACATGCAGCCATTTACATATCTGTACCTGCGGTGGGTTGCTGACATGTGGGTACGTATTTGCCAGCGTGGCATTGCCTAACACAAACATCTTACCACAGTTCAGGTATGCACATTGTGTGTGGTTGTATAGCTGCACACGGATGCTAGCAGGTTTGGGTGCAGGGGTATACATGGGTGTGACTGACATGTACAATGAGGCTATTGTGTAGTACATCCGAATGCATGTGTTCTGCTTCTGGATATTACACTTCATCATACACCATCCGTGTATGCAACAAAGATGTTGCTGGGTCTGGGATATGTTGCTATGCACATGTTTGCCTGTGTTTGGGGTATCTTGCTTCCTTACTGTTGTTATGTCGGCACAGCTACCCGGCTATGTACTGTCACTACTGCTTGTGACCATTATGGTTGGCACCTTTTCCAATGCCCATGGTGGGGCATGTTATGTGGACACTTCGATATTTGCAGGACTACACATACCCAGGGCTAGTGCAGTAGACAGAACTTCACTTGTTTGCCATACTATGAGCCTATTCTGTTAGCGTTTGGGTTCCTTATTTATTTTCTTATGCCATGTCTGTGTTCCATACCGTAATGTATATGTTTTATGCTACTATTTACATGTATATTGCGGAATTTGCGTGGCAGGGGATCGCAGGTCATTTTCCATTTTACGATTGTTGCAGGGACACGATTGTCCAATCAGGGACTGTCCATGGCACTTTGGGACAGCAGGTAACCCTGGTGACCATGCCCATGTCGCTGCTGGGGTTTCCACCTTTTCCATTTTCCGATCTGGGATATTTCCGGGACTCACATCTGCCTTTACAGGCCGACACATACAAACGGTCACTATATAGCATAGAAATTCACTTGTTTGCCTAAATAATTTGCTTATTATTGTGGCAATTTCCTTGCTTATTCTGTTTATTGTGTCATTTCGGTATTTCTGTTACAGAAATAACCAATTCATGCTACCATTACATTACATACGGGATATCATTGTGTCCTACATTCGTAGCACATCGGCCATTTCTAATACGTTTTTCGGGACACAACTGTCCATGGAGAGACTGCCCCAAACACAGTGGGACAGGTGGTGACCTTAGTCGCTGCTCCTATGTCGGTGCGGCGCGCTGACATGCGGCTGTACACCTTCTCTGAGTGTAAACACTGACAGTACATTGCGGACGGCGGTCTTATCGTATCCTTTGCTCCTTGAACGGGTACACTTATGCCTTGGTGGCTTCTATTTGCTTCTCCGTTGCGTACTGTACGTGCGTTTCATTCTGCACGGGACCTGGCTGCTGCCATTACTATTGTGGGCGGACCGTGGCTGTCAGCACATTAGGTTGCTCACCTCCTGCCGGCTTAGACACGCCTCCAGACGCATCCTACCTGGGCTCGCTCACGTACACTACGCACGTGTCTGTGATTCCGGTGCACTCTCATTAATATGTATATGGCGCTACTGCACCGGATATTCCATGCACCGCCGGCGCAGGCCTTACGCCGGCCTTGCGCCGAGCTTCATGAATCCCGGGGTAAGTGTTTTTCTGTTATGTCAGAACTGTACTACAGAATTATTTTAAGTTTCTGTGTGATCTCTGAACTCTTGAATGGCACTGTGGTGTAGTAGTATTGTCTTGTGTTTTAATTATTTATTATTAAATATTTTAAAAAAACTTTTACCTGTGGCTGTTTTGTGTACAGATAAGTTAAGCTCTAGAGTACATTGCATATTTTATTGTACAAGGCCACACTAATAAGCCTTGACTGATTAGTCACACTTACCAAATGGATAATAATATTGCACAGTAATAATTGAACACCCTTTTAAGGGCCTTTGGGTAGCTGATAATTATTAGCTGGTGGTGGCAGTAATTACTACTGTATAGTCTGAGTAAAGGGGCACAGCTGGAGAATCTGTGTCAGCCTTTTCCAGGAGTGTCTGTGAAGTTGTATAAATAATTTTCTCAAAGTGTGTGCATGTGTCAGCTACTTGGGCAGGGACACAAAGCACTAGTTGAACAGAAAGGTTACTGGAGGTTAGCTTGCCAGCTAGGCTGAGATCTGGACCCTATAGCCGTGCCAGTGGGGAGGCTTATTGGGGACCTGGGGAGAGGGAGCAACCAGCCCCATACTGACTGTGATCTCTGTGTGCATTTAAGGGAAATTGTACTTTCTTGTGTGTATTTATTATCCTTTCCTCTTATATGAGACACCCTCTCTGGTGTTAGTGGTGAGGACTGAGGCTCCTTGATTGCTGGGCCAGGGCGCGGGCATCACAAAAACAACCATGATTAGCGCTTTCATCTGTAATAAACAAACTTCATCAGATGAGATTCGCTTGAATAGTCCACCATATTTAAAACACATCTCATTATCAAGTGACCTCCAATGTATCACATTTAAAGAGCCCACACACAATTATAAGCATTGTAAAATACATTACATAATACTAGCAGAACCACTTAAAAACATACTTAAAACAGATGAAAAAATGAAAAATATGACTAAACAGCCATTAAAATAATTAACAAAAAAAAATATACATATATATATATATATATATATATATATATATATATGAAAAAACTCATCTCACATTTAAAGAGCCCACACACAATTATAAGCATTGTAAAATACATTATATAATACTAACAGAACCACTTAAAACATACTTAAAAAAGATGAAAAAAAGGAGTAAACAGCCATTAAAATATTTAACAAAAAAAAATAAATATATATATATATATATATATATATATATATATGTATATATGTATATATATATATATATATATATATATATATATAAATAAAAACACTCATCTCTGAAAAGCTGAAGAGGTATCAACTCGTTTAAGCCTGGACTCACACTTGCATTATATTTCAATTGCCACAGCAGTTCCTTTTTGTCCAAATGCAACCCCTCTTGGATTTTCAATTAACTTCTACAAAGCAATGAATTTAAAACAATCCCCTGGATTCTCAAAAGCTTGCACGGAGTGCAAGATTAGTGTAGGAGCTCACACAGGCAATATGTCTGCCGTGCGATCCAAGAACAGCCTGCAGGGGTGTGCACGAGAGATCTTGCACTAATCTTGCACACACTAAGCCCTGGTATGCAAATCACCCCATTTGCAGGAGAAATCCATGCAAATGAGGTGATTTTGCAATCCAGGAAGCTTGCAATAGTCCGTGCGAGACTAGTGCTATCTGCAGAAATATACTTGGTTAGTAACCGAGTACATTTCTGCAAAATCAAAAACGGAGCTATGACAGCTCCAAATAAAGGCTGCATATCACTGAGTAAGCATGCCAATGGCCAAGTATAAGGCAATTAGCATTGCAAACAATAACAAAAATGAAAAAAACAACTTTTTTTTTCGCCAATCTTGTCTGTTTAAGCAGCGGCGCGCAAATGGGGAAAATAAACTTAAAAAGAGCATTTTAACTAAAATCAGTATTCTGCCATGCAAGTTAATGGCAGGCAGAAGACAACCTGGCCAGTGAGTAGTGGTTGCTAAGGGGGGAGACAAGTTCTATCAGTGTAAGAGTATGAATAGCTGGGTGCAAGACTAGGATAGGTGACATCATGGGGGGGGATGTCAGGCATACTGTAAGCAGACTGGAGTCCTGTGGCTCGGGATTGCTCCTAGCTTAGCACAGCTAAGCTAGGGGTGTGTCTAAACCTGCCTAGCACTCTTTACAAAGTGTAAGCGGGTGTGCGCACCACACACCAGGTTTTACAGAAAGAAAAAAGTTAAACCAGGAAATACCAGCTCTGTGCACATTTAAGCACTCCGTTTGCACAGCGTGCACACAGGCTTAAACAGGAAGGCAATGGGAAGAGAAAACAGCAGTAGGAAGGTAATCAAGGAGAGCTAGCTTAGCTGACAGGTGAAATGTATCAGAATCAGCCAATCACACAGGCAGCAGACCAGTCTAGCTAAGCACACCACTATAAACTATGCAAACACCTTTCCCCCTTGTTTTTGCTAAAAACACTGCACCACCGGTGTATGCAAACGATGAAATTTTACAAAACGAAAGCAAGAAAAAAAATGTTAAGGGCTGCTTTTGCTATCATAAACCAGCATGTGCAAGAGGCTGAGGGTGGTGAGGATGTGAATGCTGCTGAACAACCCACAGTGAGGAGACGGAGAAGAGTGTACAGACCCAGGGTAACCTACCAAGGACTACATTTGATGTAGATAGTGGAGCGCTATAGTGTGGACAGGGACCTCCTACAGCAAATTGTTGAGCTGTGCCGGCCACGCCTCCCACACAGAACTAACAGAGGGGAACCCATCCCAGTGGATACCAAGGTATATGTAGGCCTAAGAATACTAGCTACAGTACCTTCCAAAGGCCAACTGGGGGTATGATGGTGATATCACAGGCATCAGCATCCAGGGTACTCCACCAGTTCCTGGATGCCATGTCAGCACAAGTTGGTGAGCACGTATATTTCCCCATCACCCGTAGCATTGGCCAGCAATATGTGTCTCTTCCACCAAATAGCAGAATACACACATATGCATCAAAGCACCACCTGGTGAGCAGGGTAGGATCTACATCAACCGCAAGGGCTTCCCCTCCATCAACTGCCATGTCATGTGCAATGCCCAGGGCATAATAATGAATGTGTGTGCTGGCTGCCCTGGAAGCTACCACGATTCCCACATCTGGCATCTGACACAGCTGTACCAGAGATTTGCCAATGGGGACATCCTACACAGTCACCTAGTGGGGGATGTTGGATATGCACTGAAGCCATGGCTGATAAAACCCATCAGAAATGCACACACACCTGAACAAGAACTCCATAATGAGGCACACGCACAAAGACAAATCATAATAGAGCGTATGTTTGGGATGCTCAAGTCATGGTTCTGGTGCCTGGACACATCTGGTGGAGCCTTGCAGTACTCACCAACTACATGTACCCAAATTGTCATTGTATGTGCCATGCTACACAATATGATCCTGTGGAAACAGCTGAAGCAGGAATAGCATGGGGCAGGGCCACACAGCCCCCCACCATTGCCAAGGCCTGCACAGGCACAAAGTGACTTGGAGGAGGAACAACCTGAGCCTGCCCCAGTAGGCAGAAGGAGGTGTGCACAGTATGCCCTGGCCTTGGCAAAGAGGCAATGCATAGCACATGCACTGACACAATAGAGACCCAGGGAATGACACCTCTCTCTGACTCGCACATACAGTAAAAGGGATGCCAAACATGACACTACTTGTGCTCAACCATGTATAGGGAGTGTACTATGTGCATCTGACATAGGCAGCCCTGCAGCACTACCCTCAATACTGGGACACCCACAAGGTAAGTGACTCACACATGCCAGTTGGGGGGTCACATACCCAAGAACAGTTGCAGCCAACAGGATAGGTGTAGACAAACACAAACAAATGCTGTACTGTGGCCTCTGAATGAGCCCTATGTGTAACCCCCCCAGGCCTACACAGACAGACTACAGCAAGCCAGGCAGTTGGATATAAGATGTGAAGGCTAGGAAGTCAGAAACTAATATGTAGGTCATTAAAGCTAAGATCTGTAGTACACTGGTATGCCTCTAGCCAGCATGATAGGTAAGACTACAGACTGAAATGGAGTACCTGACATACCAGTATAGCCCTATGTGTAAAAGTGTCAGGTGTGCCCCCCATCTTATGTACACTTATTGTAATAGTCAGGTGTGCCCCCCCCTCTCCTGTGTAGAAATGTAGAAACAGTAAGGTGTCCCCCCCGCTATGCAGAAATGTAGCAACAGTCAATGCCAAATGACCAATGGATACCCTGCAGACACAGCATGCTACCTGTCAGTGTACAACACAAAGGTCAGCACCGCAGTACAAACTACCTGGATTTGATCCACACATGCAATCCAGATGGCCATACTGGGCATGCTCACACACTTAGAAGAATGAAGGCAATGTCAGTCAACAACATACTGAAAGGTCATACAGGGCATGCTCACACACTTAAACACATGAAGGCCATGTCTGTAAACACCAGTGGACCAGACATATCTGGCAGTTGCAGTTCTTAGTGCAGACACATGTCAGTATGCACCACTCCTGCCTTGCACACACAGTGGATAGGAATACAGACATATATGTAAGGACAACACACTATAATAAGCCAAAGGTAGATGGACATAGATGTGTGGAAGAGGGTGACAGTGACAAGGAGCCATCCGGGCCTGTCTCACCCAGTACACAGCCAAAGTGCCCCAAACACATGAGGTGCAGATGTCACTCACTGCAGATACTAGACACCAGTATCTGTCAGCATGACAGACTATGTGGTGCTCGTGCCAGCTTTGCAACATGACTGTACAAGGAATTAGTCATCTAGTAGCTGTATACACGTACCTGTGACATATGACCCCATGTGTGCCCACATGTGGCATGTCAACCCCTACATGAATGGGTTATGGCCCATGCACACACAGCCCTCCTCATAGCAGTATTATGACAAGCCTACTGAGGTCATCCAATGTGAAATACACCTTTGTGAGAGCAGTAGCTCAGTAATCTCCATGGTGAGTGCCATAACTGTGCACTGCTGTAGTGATAAACTACTTAGGTAGTAGTTCTAACCCCAGACTTGGCAACTGTGTGAGTTTGTGTATGTGAATGTCTGTCTGTCTCTGACTGTGTAGAGAGAAATGCTTTTTAGGCTACTCACACTCCGTACAATTCATATACTCAACTTTGGCAAGGCTGCTGATGTCACTCACCAAGAAATACACCTCTGGGAAAGTCATAGCTCATTAATCTTTGTAGCATGTCCTGTAACTGCATACGGCTGTAGTGAGATAAAGTAGTTAGGTAGGTGTTCTAACCCCAGACCTGGCAAGTTTGTGTGTGCGTCTGACTGAGTAGAGAGAAATGCGTTTTAGGCTACTCACACTCAGTAAAATTCATATACTCAGTTTTGGCAAGGTTGCTGATGTCACTCACCTAGAAATACACCTCTGGGAAAATCATAGCTCAATAATCTCCATAGCACATCCTGTAACTGTGTACTGCTGTAGTGTGATAAAGTAGTTAGGTAGGTGATCTAACCCCAGACCTGGCATCTGTGTGTGTCTGACTTAGTAGAAAGCAATGCTTTTTAAGCTACTCACACTCCATACAATTCATATACTCAATTTTGGCAAGGCTGCTGATGTCACTCACCTAGAAATACACCTCTGGGAAAGTCATAACCCAGTAATCTCTTTAGTGTGTCCTGTAACTGTGTACTGCTGTAGTGTGATAAAGTAGTTAGGTAGGTGTTCTAACCCCAGACATGGCAATTGTGTGTGTATATGACTGAATAGAGAACAATGCTTTTTAGGCTACTCACACTCTGTACAATTTATATACTCAACTTTGGCAAGGCTGCTGATGTCACTCACCTAGAAATACACCTCTGGGAAAGTCATAACCCAGTCATCTCTTTAGTGTGTCCTGTAACTGTGTACTGCTGTAGTGTGATAAAGTAGTTAGGTAGGTGCTCTAACCCCAGACCTGGCATCTGTGTGTGTCTGACTTAGTAGAAAGCAATGCTTTTTAAGCTACTCACACTCCATACAATTCATATACTCAATTTTGGCAAGGCTGCTGATGTCACTCACCTAGAAATACACCTCTGGGAAAGTCATAACCCAGTAATCTCTTTAGTGTGTCCTGTAACTGTGTACTGCTGTAGTGTGATAAAGTAGTTAGGTAGGTGTTCTAACCCCAGACATGGCAATTGTGTGTGTATATGACTGAATAGAGAACAATGCTTTTTAGGCTACTCACACTCTGTACAATTTATATACTCAACTTTGGCAAGGCTGCTGATGTCACTCACCTAGAAATACACCTCTGGGAAAGTCATAACCCAGTCATCTCTTTAGTGTGTCCTGTAACTGTGTACTGCTGTAGTGTGATAAAGTAGTTAGGTAAGTGTTCTAACCCCAGACTTGGCACTTGTGTGTGTGTGTGTGCGCGTGTGTGTGTGTCTGACTGAGTAGAGAACAATGATTTTTAGGCTACTCACACTCTGTACAATTCATATAGTCAACTTTGGCAAGGCTGCTGATGTCACTCACCTAGACATACACCTCCGGGAAGAATGTAGCCCAATAATCTCTGTAGTGCGTCCTGTAACTGCGTACTGTTGTAGTGTGATAATGTAGTTAGATAGATGTTCCAACCTCAGACTTGGCAATGGTGTGTGTGTGTTTGAATCTCCATGTCTGTGTGTCTCTGTCTGAGTAGAGAACAGTGCTTTTTAGGGTGCTCACACTCCTTAGAATTTAAATACTGAACTTTGGCAAGGCTGCCAATGTCACCCACCTAGAAATAGCGTGTTCTGTAACTACGTACTGCTGTAGTGTGATTTAGAACTGTGGTAGGATTCCATCTCCACCCATAGCAGTTCTGGATGTTTTGTGTGTGTTTCAATGTCTGTGTATGGAGCAATGCATTATAGGATACTCACTCACAGTACATTTCAAATGCCCTACTTTGGCAATCCTGCTGATGCAATTCATTGTGAAATACAGCATTGGGGAGAAAGTTCTTTAGTAATCCCTATGGTGTGGTCTATAACTGCTCTATGCTGTAGTACGATATAGGCTTTGGGCAGGGGTTCTATACCCACACATGTCAGTTGTGGATGTTTTGTGTGTGCCTCACTGTCTGTGTAGGGAGCAATGCATTTTAGGCTAGTCACTCACAGTACAGTTGAAATGCCCTACTTTGGTAATCCTGCTGATGTCATTCATTGTAAAATACACCTTTGGGGAAGAAGTTCTTTAGTAATGTCTGTGACTTGTACTATAACTGCGTAGTGCTGCAGTGAAGTAAACTACATAGGTAGGAGTTCTACTCCCAGACATAACGGGTGTGTGTGTTTGTAACTTGATCCTGTGTAGAGGTGGTTATGTGTGTGAGACATCTGTGGGCAATGTGGAGGGGGTTTTGCTCATTTCATTTATGGTGGCCCTACTTTATATAACAATGTCAACCATACATTAATAACAGATGTAAATTAGCTGAGAGGCTGGGGTGCAAAGCCATACCCAGACATGTGACATCAAGGCCAGCCAATCACAGTTAGCAACCCCACTATTACCCAGAGCACACACACAACTCATGTGTCATACGCACACACATGCCTAGGCAACAGCCAGTATGTGGGTAGTCCACTGCATATTGACCACTGATAGTAACTATGCAGTGATAGCAGTGGGCTACAGAGGGCATGTCACCCTGCCCATCTGTCCAATATGCACGTACACATAGACAGTGCACCTCCACCATGTTCCCAAATGGACACCTGCACCACCTGTACTGCCTTCACATGTGACTCCAATGGACATACCATGCCTGACAACATGCCCTGTATGGACAGATGACACTGATATCAGGGAATGCTGTTAGCATGCTATCAAGGTAGGTGCAGGGTAAACCTGCTGCCCATTACCAGTTCCTGCCACAGGTGGGCAAGACTGGCACATCTGATGATAATCTATGTTCACAACATGGGCCAGACACCCCAGGTACAGTTTCACATGTCACTGTACATGCATGTGGGAGGTGTGCACATCCCAGACACCATCCATGTCATGGACTAAGGAACACATACATGGCATGTGATGTACAGCATTGGCCACACACAGTAGTCACCCAGGTGACTGGATGGGGGATGCAGTGTGGGCAAATGCAGAAACTACAAGCCTGAGCCACAATACAGACCATTGTCATGTGGCCTGATGCCAAGGTATACCCATCGCCTACCCTTGTACAGCCTGCTGGCACAGATGACCACCACACACCCATGCAGACATACACCCATGCATGTCAGAACTGGCACCCTGTGTGTACGTGTGTGTGTTGTATGTTGCGTATGGCCACATCCACACTCACTACTACCCCCTGGGGCATACTGAAGCATGCTGTCTGATGTCTGACACCTCCTTATACTCGTTGCCCATACGACCTCCGTATGACCCATATGGTGCATGTGATAACCTGCACATTGATGTGTTGTGGCAATCCCACTAGTGATGAGTTGCACTCCTGGCCCTGCCAAGTGTGTCAATATGTGTGCTTCCCTGTGTGAGTGTGCCTGTGTTGACGCTGGCACCTGTTCATGCAGACAGGCATGTATACATCACCTACGTATATCTACCGTATCCCTGTTGCAGATGTCACCCATCATCACATATATGTTCTGAGTACTCCACAGCAAGTAGCCCATGTGGCGCATCTAATAACTGCACCAAACTGTGATAGCACTACATAGTTGTCGGGGGTTTGATACCCTGTGCTGGTAGGTGTGTGACACAAACATACTTCAGTTTTACTCTCCCACCCCTCCCTGACATGTATTTGCCTGTCTGCCTCCCCCACTCCCTCTCTGGTGGATGTGGAGACCCACACCTGCTTTGCTTAAGCAGCAGCATGTGTATTTTAAGCGATGCTCATGATCAGCTGATGGCCTCTGCATGAATTACTGTATACCAGTCGTTATGTGTTATACCTATCTACATGGCTGTCTACATCCATATTGTCAGGCCTGGTACACATGTTGTGCACTAAGGGATTATGTGTATATCTCTGGACTGTAGGGTGTGTCCAAAGTTCCACATATATTGACCAATATCTCTGCTGCACTCCACAGGGGAATTACATGCTAGCGGCAGTACTTTACAATGATTTCCTTAAGATGTCTGTCAGTAGCCAAAGGCACATATGTTATAAGCAGATGTGACCTTCCACACACACCATGTCTGTGAAGACAATCCCAATGACAGTAGCAATAGTCTAGTAATATACCTGCTATACATACCTGACATCCCCTTGCACTACAACTTTGCGACTATAGGGGCTGGGGTAGGGTTACACTCCATGTCCAGGACATATGGTGGAAATATATGTACATATACTTATCCAGATAGCCATATGTATATAAAATTACACATGTGTACTAGTTCCAATTACCACTGTCATGGCAACCACCCACTATAAATCCCTACAGCATGTGGGCATGGTCCCTTTACTTTTCCTGTGTGATGGGCAGCCTTCCTGTGGGTGGGCATCAGGGTTACAGACAGCAGGTAGCAATACTTCTCACAGGAGAACCTGCACACTCAGAGCAGCCACATATCTGTAGGAGGATCAGGAACTACAGACAGACTGTGAGTACAGTTGTGTTATGCTTTGCATAGTACTGGTGTCACAGGGTGTGTGTGTGTGTGTGTGTGTGTGTGTGTGTGTGTGTGTGTGTGTGTGTGTGTGTGTGTGTGTGTGTGTGTGTGTGTGTGTGTGTGTGTGTGTGTGTACATACTAGTGTACCTTGGAATGCAGTCTGTCTGCATAGCTCACTACTGTGGGCCTATCCTCTTGCTGGACAGAGGCATGCCTATCGTGTTGTCCGTCCACCACACAGGTCTTGTGTCAGCTATTACACTGGCAGTGTGTGTGTTGCATGCTATCAGTCCATGGCTACATCCATTTCTGTTTCTAACCTCAATTCTCTGACTAAGGGTATGTTGCAGACTATCCTGTAACACCAGCACCTTGCTTAGTGTATGGCAACAGTGTTCCACATATGTGCCTGTGTTCCAGCCTCTGTCCTCCATCTACATACCAATCTTTGCACATATGTCATGCTGTTGGGGGCTGTTCTGTAATGGGCTGTGAGTATATCACACTGCCATTGCTGCCATTAGTCCACTGTTATTGTATCCCCCACACATACAGTGGGGCTGGGGCCATATATGTGTGGGTGTCACCTCACAATACATGTGTGCCCTTATGGACTCCAGAGGCCAGTGTATGTAACAGTGGTATATGGGCCTGTATTAATAAGTCTAGGTGGGGAGCACCATAAATGACCTAGGCTGTTACAAAATGTGGGGACATCAGGGGTGAGCTGCCACAAGGTATCTAGATATACAGTACCGTATACTTCACCTATATTGACATTACTTACATGACTTGGGGTACTGCAAGCCTACTGCCTCCTGCCATACAGACTGTTCTGTTTGTCAGTGTGCTCATCATGGTGCCAAGTATGCCTTGTTATGTACCAGTTACAACCCATTTGACCACAAAACATCTTTACATAATTCACCTCAGCAGTGTGCCTCACAACAGCCCTTAAGGCAAAACACCATACCTAACACGCTAGTAATAGGAGACTCTATAGTAAGGCACACGGATGTTCCACTCACCAGGCTGAACAAGGAGAAGGTTACTGTCAGCTGCCTGTCGGGTGCTCGGATCCGCCACATAACACAAGCACTTAGGTCACTCCAGAACAAGTACAAGTATGACGCTGTCATTGTACATGTTAGTGTGAATGATCTAAGACGTACCTCCCTGGACTACATGAAAAGAGACATTGAGGAGCTCTCTGATCATGTAGCCCAAGCTGGTATGACCCTGACCTTGAGTAGCATACTACCTTCACCTAGAATGATACCACAATACAAAGACAAAATTATCAATTTCAACAAATGGCTAAGCTTCTGGTGTCATTCTAAGGGGATCCAGTGTCTGTCTGCCTGGGATGACATGATAGACAAGCCTCGCTGTTTTGCCAGAGATGGGTTGCACCTGTCACACCTAGGTTTTTGAATACTGGCCAAGGCTCTTGCCATCCCCATAGTGCCTTTTTAGGCAAGGCTCAAAGGACAAACCAACCACCGTAATCAGCACAGGTAACCAAAAACTAAGGGTAATGCTACTCAACGCCAGAAGTCTCAACCTCAAAATGCACACACTCGAGTCTCTCCTCAGCATGGAGAAAATCAATGTTTGTGCAGTGACGGAAACCTGGTTCAACGCTCAAGAGAGCACCCCAGCACTGCCAGATTACAATTCATATCATACTTTCCGGTCTCAGTTACTGGATCGCAGTACAAAGGGCGGAGGTGTATCCATATTCATCAAGGATACCCATATCTCCAGGTTAGTAGCGCAGCATGATGCCCCAGAGATCATCCATGCACAACTATTAGCAGGCAAAACCACATTTCAAGTCGTAGCTGGTTATAGATCGCCCACCATGTCCCAAGATGCTCACTCTGCATTCCTTGAGACATTGGAAAATATAAAGGTCCTAACCAACACCATAATCTTGGGTGATTTCAACTACCCTGGTATAGACTGGGTGAACTACCAATATTCCAACTCCTATGCTCAGCGATTCATAGAATTTATAAATTCAAATGCCCTTGAACAACTAGTATGTTCCCCCACTAGAGGGGACAACATATTGAATTTAATCATCACAAATATGGGTGCCCACTGTACCACACCCGTTATCACTCCCTCCTTGGTCAAATCCGACCTCAAACTGATAACCCTGGACATCCTCACCCCTCCACCTCCCCCAGTCAAAAAAAAACATAGTCAAAAACCTTTCCAAAGCAAATTTCAAACTACTTGCATCCGACGTGGAAAGCTTCACTATTCCCTTGCAGAAGGATAATGATATCCAGGATGCGGAATCCTACACCAAGGCACTCTATATGCATCTTCAGGATTGAATGGACCGTGCTATCCCAAATAAAACCAAGACTCCTTCCTCAAGCAAGAAGAAATCAGTTTGGTGGACCCCGGCCATAAGCAAACTTTACAATAAAAGGAGGAGACTTATACAAAAAAAGGCCAAATCTCAAGTAGAAAAATCAGCCCTGATCAGCATTAGTAAGAAATTGAGGGCCCTCATCAAGTCAACTAAAGCTAATTTGGAAAAGAAAGTTGCCAAGGATGCCAAGGATAACCATAAGGCCTTCTATGGCTACGTCAAAAACCTAAATGGCAATGCTCAGGTCTGTTCTGAGCTAGTACAAAATGGAACAAAATACACTGACCCTTCTGACTTTGCCAACATCTTGGCTGACAGGTTCAGTGCAAATCCCCCCCCCACCACCACCTACAGGGCCTATTACCATTCCAGGGGATTGTGTAAGTCCAATTATTACTGATACGTTGTTTAACAAGGCTCTATCTAAAGCTAAAAACACTGGCTCCATGGGACCAGATGGTGTCCCAGGCTGTGTCATACGTAAGCTCCAAAAGGAATTAACCCTGCATCTTAATACCCTGTTCAGTCTCAGCCTCTCCACAGGATATGTGCCCAGAGAATGGCGCATGGCAACGGTGGTCCCGCTACACAAGGGTGGGGCCACAACTGACCCTGGGAACTACCGACCAATAAGCCTGACCAGTCTGATCTGTAAGGCTATGGAGCGAATCATTATGGAACTCATAAATGGAGAGATTGGGAACCTCCAGTCGCTGGACTCCACACAGTTCGGCTTCGTCAAGGGCAGATCATGCCTCCTGAACCTGGTGGATTTCTTTGAGACAGTTACTCAGGCGATAGATAAGGGAAAGGAGGTACACATGGCTTACCTTGACCTTGCTAAAGCATTTGACACCATTCCCCATTCGGGTATAATTGATAAGCTCACCAGCCTGGGCATAAACCCTTACATCACAAGATGGATCGCAAACTGGCTCTCAGACAGATCCCATAAAGTAAGAGTAGCAGGATCTATGTCCGAATCCAGACCAGTAACGAGTGGTGTGCCTCAGGGCTCTGTCCTGGGGCCCTTCCTGTTTGGCATATACTTCTAAGAAGTACAGGCAAGCACGGAAGGGCTGTGGCTGACTAAGTTTGCAAATGACTGCAAACTGGGTGCTATAATAGAGTCTCCGGCCGACATGGAGATCCTCCAGAAGGGCCTAAATGAGACTGATGCATGGTGTCAAAGCCATGGTCTCAAGCTAAATGCAAAAATGCGTAGTAATCCCTTTGGAAAAACAGAGTACCCGCAAACTACAACATAGGAGGTAATCCCCTGAAATCTGAAGAAGAAATAAGGGATCTAGGGACCCAAGTAGATAGCCAGCTTTCCTTTGATAACCATGTTGCCAAAGTGGTTAGAAAATCCTTCTATGTGACCCATCTGATCATGAAAGGGTTTGCATCAAGATCTAAGGATGTAATGGTGCCCCTCTACTCTTTCCTCATCAGACCCATTATTGAGTACAATGCACCAATTGGAATGTACCTGGCTAGACATCTCCAGTAGCTGGAGAGACCACAGAAGTACCTAACCAAGAGAATTACTGGCCTCAAACAGTTGCCCTATGCAGCATGATTGAAAAAGCTAAGACTGTTCTCTGTTGCATACCACTTTCTCAGAGGCGATCTCTGTCTAACATACAGGGCCATGTCCAACCCAGAATTGTTGAACATGCTCCATCTTAGCAAAACCAAATCTACTCAAGCTACACGCTCTAGGGATATAAACCTCAACGCAACAATGAATAGGACATGCTGGAGGGACAGATTCCCTTCGCAGAGACTTCCCTTACTATGGAACAGGGTCCCGATCTACATAAGACAGAGCCCCTCACTATCACTCTTCAAGAGGAACCTTGATGAGTGGATGGGTAACAGGAAGTTCACACCGGGGATCACACCAACAGCACTACTAGATAGGGGCCAAGGGTACTAGCTGCTAGTACAAGGATCTAGGGAACTACTAAAGGGGCGGTGAATACCGCACAACGTGGCTGGGCTAATATATGCCTTCGGGCAGATAGCTCAGTACCAACCTATGAACCTATGAACCTATACCTCCTACTGAGTTTGTACAGAGTGTGGATAGAGGCTGCTGAACTACACACCTGCAGTGCATACTGTTGATTGTTTGATATCCTGTGGCTCAGTCTGTCTTCACTATTGTACAATTTAAAGGGCTTGGCCTGGACAGCAACAGTTGTGAACCTTTCCAGACTACTGTATTAGTGTAACTGTTTCACAGTTGCAGTACTGTGTTTATATGGTTGTCAGTATCTGAACAGCTATATGACATGGCATATAGAACTGTTATAGTACACAATTAAAGGATTCCCATTTTTGCAAACTTGTGTGTGGTGTCTTTCCTATGACCTTTCTATGGTTATATGTTGCAGGCAATGATTGACATTTGTATGGGTGGCCCATACAGTGTCCAGTTGTTCAGATGTTAACTGTAGGCATAGTGGCTGCTCCATATTGTGTGCACCTCCTACGTATGTATCTTACTGTACATATATATGCATGTGTATGTGTAGTCACATGCATATATATATATATATATATATATATATATAGATAGATAGATATATGTATATCTGTATCTGCATATCTGTGTTTGTATATCTGTATCCTGGGGATGTTGATGGCTTCCACATATTACATATTCTATGGGAGGCAGACTGTACTTGATAGTGTATTGCAGGGCGCATGTAGTTGGGTGTGGGGGGCATGCCTATTTGTACAATACACATAGTGTGGGGGGCCCTCTCAACCCCTTTAACTGTGCATGCGGACATATGTGTATTTGCTAATCTGTCATTGCTATCTACAGAGGCATAGCCATATATACCTATATAGATATATATATATATCTGCTAACATATATATATAACTATGTCTGTATATACCTACATAGATATATATCTGCGTACACATATGTAATGTACTGTGTATATGTAGACATATAGGTGTAGACACATATATGTGTCGATTTACGCATATGCATGTATATATATATATATATATATATATATATATATATATATATATATATATATATATATATATATATGTGTGTGTGTGTATATAGTGATATATATGTATATAGAGTTAGAAAAACAAAACAAAAAACATATATATATATATATATATATATATATATATATATATATATATATATATATATGTTGTATCTGTTCAGATTTTAATATAGTTACACAATAGTTACACACACAGACATCTAGGTGTTGGTATGCATTCTCTGTACTGTTACATGACAGGACTGGATAATATGTTTCTGACAGCATTGCATTTTTGTGTATCTGTCATGACTTAGTGGTAAATTACTTTGTCTAGGGTGTGCAGGGTCCTTGGTGTGAGCCTTGCAAGAGCTGTTTATTTTGTTGCTGGCCAGAACATGGCCCGTTGGATACAAAGGCACTTTAAAGCAGTTGTAACAGGTTTTCATGGGTTTGTGCTGAACTAAGCATTGCCTACACAGGTTAAGCAATTTACAAGCTAATTGAGTGTATGGAAACATAACCGTAGCTTAGCAGTGCTTACCATCATGCAAACCTGTGCAAACCTGCTTACAACTGCTTTAAAGTGCCTTAATCACTCTGTATCCATCGGCCCTTGTTCTGCCAAGCAACAAAATAAACAACCTCTGCTAGGCTCAAACCCAGGACCATGCACACCATAGCCAAAGTGATTTACCTCTAAGCCATCTCAGATATACATAACCCTGCTGTATTCACATACTTATCATCCAGCTCAGTCATTCAACAGTACCACATACACTCCAGGCATATTTAGTACTACTTTCTCTTCCCACTTTGCTAGTACTAGGTTTGCATATGTGGGAGCACACTCTGTCCCCATCGCCACACCTTTTATCTGGTGAAACAATTCTCCTTTAAAATAGATAAAATTGTACTTCAAAACTAGGTCAATTAATTGCATAACAACAGTAAATTCATCATGTGTAAGTGAGCCATTCTCATATATAATTTCTACAGTAGGAGGCCTTCTTGATGGGGAATGCATGAAAACAGGTCAACAACATCTATTGGGAGAAAGGAAATATTTTCACAAAACAATTCCTTTGTAAGGCATCTTAAGAAATCCCAAGAATCCCACAAAATGTTAAAGCTGTGTTTTCAAAGAAAACCGCTGGTATTCTATCCTTGCTGGTACCTGTGGATTCTGTTTGGTGAACTTTGGTGCCTTGGTGAATATTTTACTTTATTCTGGTTTATAAGTTATTTTTCACCATGGAAGTGAATACCAACTATGAAGCCAAGGAAAGGGGGGATAAGGAGGAGCTAGGGCAGGCCAAGGAGCTGGTCGGCCAATTAACACAGCTTATAGACTTACTCACTCATTTGAGCCAATCGATGATCGAAATAGTGACTACAATTCAAAGGGGGTAGTCCCCAGAAACACCAGCTACAAGGGAAGCCAGGAGACCTGAAAACAGAACTGGTGGAGGTGTTTCAGATCTAAGTGCAGCCGTTTACAATGAGGGAATGGATTTTAATCAAACTCCACTGATTTTGAGAAGCTCTGAGGGGGATTTGGTATCTAAGGACAAAGAAACCACTTTATCAGCCAAATGACAGGAAGAAACGACAACTGTAAATGGTTCTAAATGAACAACAATGGACTTCAAAGACTGGCTGCAGGTTAGTTTCTCTAATGATTATTTTAGAGAGCAAATTGTCAAACCTGGGCCTCTTTCTGATACTTACCAGAATAATGTTAACACATAGATTAATTGACAAATTAAAGACTCTAGATGTTGAAAATTCTTATTTAAAAGAATTTATTTCAAAAGGGATTGTCTCTAAAAGGCTTAGGGTTTATAAATACCTAAATAATGTTAAGCCAGGAAGTACATCTCACAAGGAATTGGTTGAAATTTTTAATAAATGCGGACTAGACATTTTAAAAAGTATGATAAATGAAAATGAGAGAATTAAATGTGACTTGGTGAAATAAATTGATGTTTTGAATGACTATGTTATAAATGATTTAATGCACTCAATTCCAGCAGAAAGAATTAAATATGATGAAATTAAGAGGGACATAGAAGCCCACTGTAATTAATTGATTACAAGGGAAATAAAAAAACTGGAGAGAGACATTAAAGAATATGCTAACAATACAAGCTACCCTAAACCTAAAAATAGAGTGAGGTTCTGGGAAAAATAAAATAACATGGGTGATGACATGAATGAATTGCCTAGGGTAGGCCAACAGATGGGGGACCTAGATGATTTTGGAGAACAGAATCCCCCTCCCCTACCAAGAAAATCAGAAAGAATAAAAAATAGGAATGATCAAAACTATCAGCAGCAGCAACATTTTTGGAGGGGAAGAGGAAGGGGGAGGGGGAGATACTGAACAATACATGTATCACCCGCCCCAACTTGGATAATGAAACTATCAAACAAGATGCTACAAACCCATACAGGTTTATAAAAGGAGACTTTAGTATATACAACGTCAGCCATGTTACATTAGAGAAAGAACACCTCAACCGCCTCTCTAAAGGGTTGAAATATATACCCTCTAGGAAGGGTGATTTGACAAAAACCCTACTGGACATAAAATGTTTACTAGGAAGGGGGAGATACTGAACAATGCATGTATCACCCGCCCCAACTTGGATAATGAAACTATCAAACAAGATGCTACAAACCCATACAGGTTTATAAAAGGAGACTTTAGTATATACAACTTCATCCATGTTACATTAAAGAAGAACACGTCAACCTCCTCTCTAAGGGGTTGAAATATATACCCTCTAGGAAGGGTGATTTGACAAAAACCCTACTGGACATAAAATGTTTACTAGGAAAACTAATTTTGAATTTATTTTTAGTGAGAACAGGAGCTCAGAGCCAGATGGGTTAAGGAGAAAAAGTATTTTAATCCACCCTTACACCCCCAAATCAAAAACTTTGAAAGTATTGTGGAAAGTGAGGTTAGAAAAAACTTCCACAAAGTAAGATACAAAGCCAACTTACAAGAAAATGAGAGAAATATTTTAAATTAATTGAGGCAGGACAATAACTTAAGGGTAATAAAACCCGACAAGGGGGGGTGGTATAGTTTTAATGGGCTGTTTAACCTACAAAGGGAAAATGAATGACAGCCTAAGAGACTCTTCAAGATATTCAGTGGTGTCTAGAAATGAAATTAATATTGCCTTCAGGAGAATTGACATGGCACTAGAAGATATTTTATTAGAAGGGCTGATAGATGCAAAAACTTTAAAATTCCTGAAAGTAGAGAAACCAAGAATCCCCACAAAGTTTGGGACCCCTAAAATACACAGAAATGGGAGAGATCCACCATTTATACCCATTGTGTCAGCAGAGGGATCGAAGACTTTACCACTAGCTAAGTATGTGGATAGTAAATTAAAAACACTGTGGGTGAAAAGGAAAAACATTTTGTGGGATTCTTGGGATTTCTTAAGATGCCTTACAAAGGAATTGTTTTGTGAAAATATTTCCTTTCTCACAATAGATGTTGTTGACCTGTTTTCATGCATTCCCCATCAAGAAGGCCTCTTACTGTTAGAATAAATTATATGAGAATGGCTCACTTACACATGATGAATGCACTGTTGTTATGCAATTAATTGACCTAGTTTTGAAGTACAATTTTATCTATTTTAAAGGAGAATTGTTTCACCAGACAAAAGGTGTGGTGATGGGTGCAGCGTGTGCCCCCACATATGCAAACCTAGTCCTAGCAAAGTGGGAAGAGAAAGTAGTACTAAATATGCCTGTAGCGTATGTGGTTTTTGTTGATTTTCATTAAAGCTGTGTTTTCAAAGAAAACTGCTGGCATTCTATCCTTGCTGGTACCTGTGGATTCTGTTTGAAGTGAACTTTGGTGCCTTGGTGAATATTTTACTTTATATGTCCACATGCACCATTTATGGGGTTGACAGCCACAAACAACATACGTCATGCACAAATAGGTATCCCCCCCCCAGCCAAACACATCTGCCCTGCAATACACTACCAACTGTTGCAGATTCCATAACCAGGACCTTACACGACAAGGGCACAAGATGTTAACAGTACTCCATCACACCTGTATGATGTCAGGCTGGTATTAGTAACATATCATGCAGTACAGTCAGGCTGATAATGACTCTCATTTTGCAGTCATCTGTTACCTTTGTTAGCCAGAGTCCCGTACTGTTGGCCTGTACTTCAGAGATGTAGATGCCAAACAACAGTGGTCCCAGGACTGAACCCTTAGGTACTCCACTTGTTACTTGTCTGGAGCTGGATTTGGAGTCAGTTACATCTGCAGTTTGGGTTCTGTCAGTAAGCCATGTGGAAAACCATCAAGTGGCATAGGGATGTATGGCCTGATTAGTACATTAATCTATGTTTCCATACTGGGGGATGGCGTTGAAGGGCTTGGTGAGGTCCACATAGGCTTTGTGGACCACCTTACCCTCTTGAACAGCTATGCAGACTGAGTCAAAGCCATCAATCAGGTTCAGGAGACAAGACTGGCCCTCCATGAGCCCAATCTGTGTGGGGTCCAGTGTTTGAGGGTTGCCAGTGTCTGTGTTCAAAACTTCCATGATAATGCATTCCATGGCCATACACATCAGGCTCGTCAGACTGATGTGACGGTAGTTCCAGGGATCCAAGGTTGGTCCCCCCTTGTGGAGTGGGATAACTGCAGCTGTGCACCACTCAGTGGGAACCAGGCCTGATGTGAGGCTATGATTACACATGATATTAGGTGAGTTGCCATTTCATTTTGTAGCTCATGTAGTACACAGCCCAGGATGTCATCTGGTCCCATGGATGCTGTATTCTTAGCTGTGGATAGTGCAGTTTCTACCTGTGTGGCCATGATTACTGGGCATTGGAACTCATTTTGTATTGACATGGGCCCTTTTGGGGGTGAGGGGGGGGTGAATGTGGCACTAAATCAATCTGCCAGTATATTGGTGAAATCCATGGGAGCAGACTATGTAATGCTATTCTGTTGTAGCTCAGAGCACTTCTGAGCATTGTCAGTTAGATTCTGGATGTAACTATAGAATGCTGTGTGGTTGTCTGTGGAATCTGTGGCAATTTTAGTTACATAACCAGCTTTGGAGGATTCCATGAAGGATCTCAACTTCCTACTGGGGCTGGTAAGGGAGTTGTTTGCATCCTTGGATTATCCGTTTTTCTTCAACAATGTCTACCTTCTGTTGTATACTCTGTTAATGGCAGAAGACCACCAGACTGGCTTGCTTATTTGGGAGGAGAGCGTCATGGTTCTATGCGAGATGTCAGGAATCATGCACAAGTGGATGTGCTCATACAGTGCCTTAGTGCAGGATTCATCAGTTGAACTGTCAGCTCCTGTCTCCATGGGTGTCACAAACATTGTCACTTCTGCCTTGAGTAGCATGAAGTTGGCTTTGGAGAGGTCTTTTATGGACAAGTGTATATACATTCCTTTCACATATTCGGTTTGATTAGCCTATGGTTGGATTACTTTGGTGAAACCTCAGTCTCATGTACTGCTGTGATGGCTTTGTGGTTAGTTACTGTAATGTACAGGGTCCTGGGTTCATGACCTGCAAAGGCCGGTTATTTCTGTTCTGGCCAGAACAGCGGTTAATGCATACAGACTACTTAGGGCAATTTAGGTTAGTCACACTCAATACAATTCAAATGCCCTACTTTGGCAATCCTGCTGTCAGTCACTGTGAAGTATACCCTTGGGGAAAGAGTACTCCTGCAATCTCTGTGGTGCATGCTATAACAGCGTAATGCTGTAGTATGATATAGAACTCTGGTAGGGGATCTATTCTCACACATGGGAGTTGTGGATACTAGTGCTGTAGTGTAATAACTAGTTAGGCAGGAGTTCTAATCCCAGGTGTGTGTGTGTGTCTGTGTGTGTGTGTGTGTGTGTGTGTGTGTGTGTGTGTGTGTGTGTGTGTGTGTGTGTGTGTGTGTGTGTGTGTGTGTCTTAATGTGTTGATGTTTGTCATTCATGTCCTATGCGGAGGTGGTTGTGAGTGTGTAACAACTGGACTCAATGTTGAGTGGGTTTTGCAAATCTCTTATATGGTACCCCAGTATATATCACAGTATCCACCATTCAGGGATGACAGATGTGATATCAGTACATAGCCAGTCAGGGGTTCGATACCCTGGACTGGTAGGTGTGTGACACAAACATGCTTACCTTTTATGCTCCTAATCCACCCTGACTTATCTTTGCCTCTGTCTGCCTCTCTCACACCCTCTCTGGTGGATGTGGAGACTTACACTTGCTTTGCTTATGCAGCGGCATGTGTATTGTCAGTAATGCTCATGATCAGCTGATGGTCTCTGCATGAATTACAGCCCTCCTCCACCTGATTGCATGTGTACAGCTGTGGTAACATTCCCATAGCCAATTGCATGGAAACACACTCCAATTTCTAGGAACATCATGTTGGTGTTGGGCAATTTCATTCACTGTGAGCAGGAACTAGATTTGTTGTTTGGCAAACAGCATAACAGATGGATTGGGGACCTACCTCTGACAACATACACTGTGGAAACAGGCCAACACACAGGAGGGGTATATGCCTATCTTGACTACAGACTGTAAATGCTGCTATACTGCAGTTGGGGTAATATTGGTTTAACAGGGTGTGTGTGGATATGGCTGTCCTACATGTTTTAATACTTGTCGTGTCAGTGCTATGTTTATGGGGAATCCCCATCTGTAGGGTCATCTACAGACTGGGCAGTGTGCGGTGCCTTGTGCTCCTTGTGTTACCCACAGAGCATCTATCTCTCAACTGCAGAAGGTAGTTTGAGGATTGCAGTCAGTAGATGGTGACAGCCGGGAGAGTTACTGACATCACATCCCTCATAGGACATATGGTGCAACAAACCCTGTTAATGATAGTAAATGTATGAGGTTATCACAGTGACATGTCAATATTGGCCCTGTGTTTGTGCCTCCAGCCACAACTCTGTCAACCTTTGTACATATGTCATGCAGTAGGGGGTGCATATATTCTGTACACCATATTTATTGACAGCATATCTGATAACAAGCCAGTGAGATATCAGACTGCTACACATGTTATGTATAGTAGGGGTTATATTTGAGGACATAGCTTGGGTATTCTGTGGTTGTGTGTAGAGCACTGAGGTATGCGTAAGTCTGGTAATTGTCGACAGTGTGTGTATAGTGAATATGTACCTTGGCCTGTGTAGAGACTGTGGTAGATGTCATTGTTCTTGGTCCTGTTCTATCTGATGTTACATGCTGCTCCAATGTATGTCACCCTATCAGCTTACATGTTTGTAGAGACGAACACACACATGTCCCATACCACAGACAGGCATCAGACCACACTGTGTAGTGGCCCAGTGTATGTAGGGTTGTTGTGTGAGTGGCTCATATGTGGATGGTGTAGATCAGATAGTCCATATACTGTAATAGTACGCTAGCTTACCATATGTGGCTGTGGCTGTGTTCACACTGGTTGTGGTTATGCACTTTCACACAGGTGTCCGTTACTCTGTGATGTGACATGCCTGTAGAGCCTGCTATCTATGCAGGTACATGTGTATCCCCACATAGGAGATGTAGCCCAGTGTTGAGTCAGTCTGCTTGTAGCCTGCACTGTGCTTTGTTACATGCCTAGCAGCTTACTGTACTTATCCAGTGAGATGTCATGTCCAGATACTTGCTAGAAGTACTTCTGCCAGGCCACCATAACAGTCATGTATGTCAGACAAAGCAGTGGGTTGCTGTTCAATTGTATGTCACTAACTAGTGGGTAGTATGTGGCCATGGCACCTCTGTACCAGCAGTTATTATGTGTCAGGACAGACATGGGTGTATGAATGCACAACCTATGGGGGCAAATGTATACCAGTATTTACATTATACCCATCTACATGGCTGTTAACATCCACATTGACAGGCCTGGTCCATATGTCTTGCATGAAGGGGTTCTGTGTATACCCCTGGACTGACCAGCGTGAGTCAGGCTGTCCACATATATTGGCCATATCGCAGCTGTAGTCCACAGGGGGCTTTACTGTGCTAGCAGTGGTGCTGTACAATGATGACCTTAGGATGTCTGTCAGTAGCCAATGGTGCACATGTTAACAGCAGATATGGCCTCCCACAAACACCATTTCTGTGAAGACAATCCCTATTACAGTAGCAATAGTCTACAAATATACCTGCAATACATACATGACATCACTTTGCACTGAGAAGTTTGGACTATTGAGGCTGAGGTAGGGTTCCAATCCATGTGCAGGACATATGGTGAACATATATGTATATATAATTATACACATATCCATATAGATGTATACACATATACATATCTTGCTTACCGTATGACAACAGTTTTACACATATGTGCCTGTGTCCCAGCCTCTGTCCTCCACCTACATACCAGGCTTTATACATATGACATGCTTTCAGGGGTTGCTATGTAATGGGCTGTGTGTATGTCATGCTGACATTCCTGCCATCACTCCACTGCTGTTGTGTCCCCCACACATACTGGGGGGCTGGGGCCATATATGTGTGGGCTTCACCTACACAATACATGTGTGCCTTAATGCACTGCAGAGGCAAGTGTATGTAACCATGGTATATGGCCCAGTATTATTGAGTGTAGGGGGGGTGCACCATGACTAACCTAGGCTGTTACAACATGTGTGGGTATCTGGGGTAAGCTGCCTTAAGGTATCTGGATGTACATTACCATACAATCCACCATGGGTAAATGCAGGCCTACTGCCTCCTGCCATACGGAATGTTCTGTTTGTCAGTGTGATTGTGATGGTGTCAGTTATGCTTTGTTATGTAACAGATACATCCCATTGTGTCAACTGGGGACTGTACCCCCTAGGGATTGTGTACAGAGTGTAGATAGAAGCTGATGACCTATACATCTGCATTACATACTGTTGATTGTCTGGTATGCTGTGGCCCAGTTAATAGGTTCATAGATTAGTACTAGGCAGTCTGTCATTACTATTGTACTACCTGAAGGCCTTGGCCTGGACAGCAACATATGTCAACCTTTCCAGACTACTGTCTTAGTATAACTGTTTCACAGTTGCATTACACTGTTCATATGGATGTCAGTGTCTAAACAGCTATATGACATGGCATATATAACTGTCAATAGTACACAAATAAAGCTTTCACATTCATTTATGCACACCTGTGTGTGGTGTTATACTCTTTGATATCTCTGTGGGTATATGTTGCAGGCTATGAATGTCATTCGTGTGGGTGGCTCATACAGTCTCCAGTTGGTAAGGTGGTGACTGTAGGAATACAGGCTGCTCAATATTGTGTGCACGTACTGCATATGTATCTTACTGTACATATCTGTGTGTGTGTACGTGTAGCTACACATATATATATATATATATATATATATATATATATATATATATATATATATATATATATATATATATATACACACACACACACACACACACACACACACACACACACACACACACACACACACACACACACACATATCAATATTTTGTACCTGTTTAGACATTAACATATTTACTCACACACATACATCTATATGTTGGACTACATTCTCTGTACTGTTGAATGACTGGGCTGGATGATATGTTTGTGAAAACATCAGGGTTATGTATATCTGCCATGGTTTAGTGGTACATCACTTGGTGTATGGTGTGCAGGGTCCTGGGTTTAAGCCTTGCAGAGGCAGTTTATTTTGTTGCTGGGCAGAATACGGCTTGTTGCATACAGAGTGATTAAGGCACTTTAAAGCAGTTATAAGTGGGTTTGCGCAGGTTTGCACAGAGGTATGCACTGCTAACCTCTGGATGTGATAGTGTTCAATCTCGCCGTTTGTTCTTACACATGGGTTCGGAGCCGATCCTCGGCTCCGTGCCGGCCTCTTGCAAGCTCTGCATCGAGAAGAAGCTCGAGACAATCTAATACCCACAATCCCCCTCTGCCTTTACCTCATATCTAGTTTGCCGCTGCTGCATACGCATCGTTGGGAGCTAGCTCGAGAGTCTAAGCTAAGATATAACTTTATTTTGTTATATTTTATTAGGATTCTATTTCTATTTGATGTTTTTCAGTGTTATCTGTATGATTGTGTTGTGGTCTCGTTGAGTTATTGGTACCGTTAACTAATTTTATCGGTTAAATATTTTTCGGGGCCTACACCCTTCATAATTTACCTAGTTGAGGAAACTTTATACCGGATTTGACAATTTTTATCGGATTTGACAAACTTTAACGGATTTGACTATTTTACTGGATTTGTCTTTCTTTCCTATAATGTCTGAGAAGGTGAAGTCAGGTTTCAAGCGTTGTCAGTGTGGCCAGAAAATGTCAGTCACTGACAACCATAGTTCCTGCGTCTACTGCCTTGGCCCTCTCCACTTGCAAGAGGACTGCTCCATCTGTCACTCTTTTAGTGGGAGGGTCATGACAGATAGCCGCAGGAAACTAATGGACAGAGGTCTATTGAAACCTTCTTTCCAGGAGGCTCTGGATGCTTCTGACCAGGCATCGAAGTCCTCTAAGGAATCGAAGACGTCGGAGCCCAAGTCATCGGCTCTGAGCTCTTCAACAAAGGTTAGATCACCGGTTCCACAGACTTCGGGGCTGAGTGTTCAACTGGTATCGGTTCCTGAGCCTCGAGTCTTGGAACCGGTGATGGAGCTTCCCCCTTCGACCTTATTGAGGTCGGCTCCGTCTTCGGTTCCTTCGACCCGTTCTTCCTCCAAACTTTCGGATATCGATGTGGATCGCGTGGTGCAGAAGTTATTGGAGCATTCGGCCCTCTCCAAACTTATTTCGGTTTCCACCCAGTTGGTGTCGAAACTTGAAGGCCTCCCTGTTTCTCCATCCATTCCTCCTCCGAGACCGATTCAGTCTTTGGAGCCGGAAGAGGCTGATCTACTGATTGTGGAGCCCTCGGGTCCAGAACCGTCCTTTTCTCGGTCTGTTCCTCTCACCTCGACTCCGTCGGACCCAATACCGGAGTCTCGGAGCCGACGGTCTGTCCTTGGTTCCGGGGCGAGTCGAACCGGCGTTTCGGTTCCGACTCTCCCCTCGGGCCTCGGCGGATCGATTCGGCTCCGTCCTCGGGTCGATGCCTTCGGTGCCCGTGTCGGGATTCTTCCCATTTCTTCGAACCGGGGACTCTTGATGCGGGACCGGGAGCGTTCGACCTGATGAGGAAGGTGTTGTCTACCCAGACAACCACATCAGTGGAAGCAACCTCTCCTCCCCATAAAGGGCCTTTGTCTTAATCTGCACCCACGGCCACATCCAAGCATCGGGCACCAGTGTCTCAGCCACCCCTGGAGGTGCCCCTCTTCCTCGAGGCTTCTTGGATGCTCCCCGAAGAAGTCCCTAGGAAGAGATTGTGTAAGAGGAGACACTTGGATTCTCCACAGGAATCCTTGACATCTGATACTGACTTAGATGAGTCAGAGGGGTCCCCTAAGTCACCTTCGGAAGATGTCTCTTTTTCGGACATATTGGAGATCCTGAAGCAGAGAGGTGACTAGCAGTCCCTTCCCCCTTCTGAGGATGAGTCAGTTCTGCTGAAGGCATTTGGTGCTCGCCCTTCCTCCTCCTGGGTCACGCCGCCCTTCGACGAACTAATGGAACTAATTGCTCGAAGGGCGTGGGAGGCTCCTGACACAGTGGAACCAGTTCCAAGGAAACCTAATAAATACATCACGGCACCTCAGGACAAGTCCTACCTTACAAAAGGAGTCCCAGTAGACGCTATGGTGGTGGCAGCAGCCACGAAAAAGGAGATGTCAGAGTCTTCTTCGTCTGTCCATCCTCCTAATAAAGATTCTAGGACGATGGATAGATACGGGAAGCGCATTTTTAGTTCAGCGGCTTTTTCCATGCGATCCCTGAACTATTTGACCCATTTTACACGTCTACAGAGGGATCTAGTCAAAGAGTTGGGAGATACCCTCCAGGGTACTACAGATGCAGCTGTCTCAGAGAAAGTGACAGCGCAACCTAATACCCTAACATCGATTGTTAACTCGTCCATGAGGCTGATTTCCTACACAGCCGAAGGTTCGAGTAGGGCAGCAGCTTCAGCGATTGCTCTTCGCAGACAATCCTGGATGCGCTTATGCTCCTTTGCGGAAGCCTTCAAGTCTTCCTTTACAAACGCCCCATTTGACGGTGCCACTCTCTTTGGCCCCAAAGTAAAGGAGACCCTTACCCGGTGTGAACAGGAGGGAAAGACTCTGTCTGCTGTCGGAGTCTGTTTTTCCACCCCAACCAGACCGTACCCCAAAGGGCAACGTGGTGGAAAAATGTGGTTTCGAAAACCCCAAGGATCTTTCCCAGGCACACAGGGTGATGCCCCCTCTAGAGGCAGAAGAGGGGGCAGAGGTGGAAGACGCCGCCCTGGCGGCAGAGGGGGTCCGCAACATCAAGGTGACAGGGAGACACTCCCTGGTAAACCTTTCCAGCACTCCTGAGAGGAGGCCCGACTGTCCTGCTCTGGAGGCAGTCAGGGGTCGCTTAGCTTTATACCCTCAGGCCTGGCAAAATATAACTACAGACAAGTGGGTAAAAAGCGTGGTTACCAGAGGTTACAACATACCCTTCCTATCTCATCCCATCCCAAAGAAAAGACTCCCAGATGTACCGCCCCATCTGCGAGAGCCAGCAGCTATAGAAATTTCAAAGCTGCTAGAAAAAAGAGTCATCCAACCAGTCCCAGCGGACCAGCAAGGATTCGGGACTTACTCAAGGTTCTTTTTAGTTCCAAAGAAAACAGGGGACTGGAGGCCCATTCTGGACCTAAGCTACCTCAATACCTTCGTCAGGAAAGAAAAGTTCCGAATGGTCACGCTTCAATCGATCCTTCCATTCTTACAGAAGGACGACTGGATGTGCTCAATAGATCTGGAGGATGCATACTACCACATCAAAATGGCCAGGGCATCCAGAGATCATCTGCGCTTCCGGCTAGGGGCCAGTCACTTTCAATTTCGAGCCCTGCCCTTTGGTCTGACCTCAGCCCCCAGGGTCTTCACCAAATGCATGGCAGTAGTAGCGTCTCACTTGAGACGCCAGGGATTCCAGGTGTTTCCGTATCTGGACGACTGGCTCCTTTCTGCCACCACCCGGCGTCAACTACTACAGGCCAGAGACTTTGTTCTTCAACTGTGTGTTCACCTAGGGATTTCCGTAAACTTCGGAAAATCCTTACTTCAGCCATCACAAAATATCTTGTTCATAGGAGCAGAATTAAACACACGTCAGTTGACTCTGAGGCTTCCCCCAGAAAGGATATTATCACTTCAGACTCATATCGTCTTCTACTCTTGTCAAGGAAATCTCCTGCAAAACTAGTACTGAAGGTGTTGGGCCTCATGTCAGCCTCCCTTATTGCAATTCCCCTGGGAAGGCTGCACATGAGAGTCCTACAATGGCTGCTGTTTGCACAATGGTCGTTTCAACAACTACCTCTAACACACGAGATTCTTATAACAAAGACATGCAAAACAGATCTAAACTGGTGGCTTCAAGCGTGCAACCTTTCCAAGGGGAGACCGTTTGTGCTACCCACGCCACAGTTACGGTGACCACGGACGCTTCCTGATAGGGTGGGGGACCTTCTTTCAGGGACAGACAGTCCAAGGCGAATGGACCAATTTGGAGTACAATCTGCACATCAATGTTCTAGAGTTGAGGGCAGTGTTTCTAGCGTTGCAACACTTTGCTCCCCTTCTTCCTCTAGGGACTATTGCAGTTCAGACGGACAACATGTCGGTGGTCTGGTACATAAACAAGCAAGGGGGAACCAAGTCCTATCAGCTATGCAGAGAGGCCATGAGAATTTGGCAGTGGGCGGAGTCCACGGGTCGCTTTCTAATAGCAACGCACATCCCGGGGTCATCCAACGTCATAGCCGACAGGCTGAGCAGAGCAATTCTGTTACCGCACGAGTGGTCTCTAAAACAGTCAGTGGCGAAAAGGATTTTTCACACGTGGGGCCAGCCTTCCTGCGATCTGTTTGCATCTCCAATGAATGCCAAATGCAGGAGCTTCTTTGCCCTATTACCCCCTCCAGGGGAAGTCCCCAGGGACGCACTGGTTTACGATTGGCCCCCGGGACTCCTGTACGCATTTCCTCCATTTCCTCTGATATCAAAGTTTCTCCAGAAAGCCAGGAACCTACACAGGATGATAATCCTCATTGCCCCATTCTGGCCTCATCAAATTTGGTTTCCCTTCCTGAAGATACACTGCATTCGGGGACCCTGGATTCTGGACCCAGAGCCAGACCTATTGACTCACTCGTCAGGGGTTCCCCATCCCGCGCTCCTGTCCCTCCATCTAGCAGCTTGGCTGCTCCAATTCCCAACTTAGCCAGGTCTGATCTTTTGTCACCAGCAGTCCAGGATATATTGGTGGCTTCGCATAAAGCTTCCACTACTAAAACATATGCTAGCAAATGGAAGCGATTTGTATTCTGGGCGAATACACACCATGTGGATCCCTTTATAGCTCCTTTGAATAAGATATTAGAGTTCTTAACGGACTTATTCCATCAGGGTGCTTCTCCTGCTACACTAAGAGTTCAATTGGCTGCCATTTCGAATTTCCATGTGGAAGAATGTGGAGCTCCTGTTATGGCTCACAGACTTTGTAAAGCCTTTTTAAAAGGAGTTTTTCATATTAGACCACCGGTCAGATCTCCTACGTCACCTTGGAGTCTAAACTTATTGTTATCTAAATTAATGTTGCCCCCTTTTGAACCTGCCTCTTCTTGCCCATTAAAATTTTTATCCTGGAAAACTCTCTTTCTGGTAGCCATTACTTCCGCTAGGCGAGTATCTGAACTTCAGGCTCTCTCCATCAAGCACCCTTATTTGATCTTTCACTCTGACAGAGTTTCTCTTCGAACCAATTCATCCTTCCTCCCTAAAGTGTGTTCTATTAACAATATTAATCAGTCCATTGAATTACCCACTTTCTTCAAAAACCACTCCAACAAAATGGAATATATGTTACACAAATTAAATGTTCACAGACAGCTAAGATTTTATTTGGATAGAACAAAAGATCACAGAAAAACAGATCAACTCTTTGTGGCTTTTGCTGATAGCAGGAAAGGACTTGTAGTTACCAAAAGAACTCTTTCTAAATGGTTAACGGATTGTATAATCTATGTCTACGATTCTTCAAATCAAACCCTTTTACACAAACCCAAAGGACATTCCACAAGGTCAATGTCTACATCTTTGGCTCATGCAGCTCGCCTGCCACTGGATGCTATTTGTGCAGCTGCTACTTGGTCTAAGCCACATACATTCATTTCTCATTATAAGGTAGACAAGGTTTCTAGGGACAGGGCAACCTTTGGTTCCACTGTGCTCAAGAACGTCCTCCCGTGAGTTCCTCAGGAACAAGGAGCTAGGGACGCTACCCATGTGTAGGAACAAACGGCGAGATTGAACACTATCACATATAGAAGTTATGTCCTTACCATAACGTTCCATGTGGAGTGTTCATCTCGCCTTTGTTCTTACAGTCCCACCCTCCCACCCTTAGGAAGAACGTTCTTTGATGCCTGGCCAGGAGCATTCTGCTACTGTTACAATATTGTGTACATAGTTGGCATATATATATATATTTATATGTGTCTGTTTGACTTATATATATATAGTTATGTGTAGATTCTTTCTGTACATATGTGATGTAAGCATGAATGTGCTTTTCTGTAGATTGGTTTGCTTGCAAACTAGATCTGAGGTAAAGGCAGAGGGGGATTGTGGGTATTAGATTGTCTCGAGCTTCTTCTCGATGCAGAGCTTGCAAGAGGCCGGCACGGAGCCGAGGATCGGCTCCGAACCCATGTGTAAGAACAAAGGCGAGATGAACACTCCACATGGAACGTTATGGTAAGGACATAACTTCTATTTATAGTTCCTTATATTCTGTTAGCTTCTAAATTGCTTAACCTGTGTAGGCATAGCTTACCCCATGCAAACAAGCTGACACCCACTTACTGCTGCTTAAAAGTGCCTACTCCCGCTTACCCCGTGCTAATTTCTTTAAAAGAAAAGAAAAAGGGTTGATAGGAAAGTGGTGATAAAGGGCCACAAAGAGGATAGTACAGCATAGAAGATATCTAGACATGTGCAGGAAGGATGTATGAAAGGTCCATAGCTGCCCATTTCTTCTACAGCAACAGCTGTGCATATACACTGAATTGGGAGATTGATTTGGACCCCTCAAACCCCTGGCAGAGTGGTGAGGACAACATATATGCATTGTGATGCCAGTTAGACTGGATTACACATGTCCAGTGGACATGTGTGCAAAACAGACTGCTATATATGGGGCGAAATTTTTTTGTGGGAACAGATTGCCCATTTTTCTTTTCAGGTGAGAGTGGGATGTTGGGAAGGGGTAGTAGGTATATTTGGGGAGGTAGGTTGGGTAGGTTAACAGACAAGACAAACAAGATGCATACAGGGGTGGTATATGACACGTGGGGGGTAAACACCTTGGACATGGAGGGCTGTCTGGAAGTCACAAGCTCATGAGCCCCCAACTGGAAACAGTGGAACTGAGGTCCCAGCCCATAGGTAGTCACCACTGCACCTTCTCGGCCCCAAAGGTGGCAGTGCTGGGGGCTGTGTAGGAGGGGCAGGCTCACCCTCTAATTGCGCTACTTGGCCCTCAAGCTGGCGTAGCCAGTGTCAAAACTCCAGATCGAGCTCCCTACACACCATGACCCGGACCTGTTGATGGGTGACAGGTTCCCCTCTGTGCCCAGTCTGGGAGGGGCAATCCCCATCCCCTGCAGTGGTTCCACCCGAAGGTGGCGCAGGGCCCATGGAGGAGGAGGTCCCAGGCTGGGCCCCAGAGGTGCTGGTGCCCGGTGCCATGGCCAGATGAGGTGGGACAGGTGGGTCCGCTGGAACTAACCTTCCCATATGAGCTATGTTGTGCCAGGTTTATGACAGAGATGGGTTAGTAACAGTCAACAGCATTCAGGATTAGTTATAACATCATGCATAGGTATTCCCATTAACCCAAATCACCAGATTTAACACAGTTGCAGAGCAAGCAGAACACATGCATATATGGAAGAACAGTTGCCATTACAAGAGCATGCAGGTTTCAAGGATGGTAACAGGCCACCAATATGGGTGTATTTTAACATGGCATATGCATAGAAACAAATGTGAATATTTATGAACCATTAGGACATATGTCCCAACAAAAGTTTGGAGTGTACACATACCAGTTGAGGAGTGTCATTGGGTTATTTTGCACATATGGTAGGGGTGAGAGAGAGTTCAATTAACAACTAATATATCCTTGTAGTTTTCACAACATTCTTATTCACTGCAGTGATCTTTCCCTTACATGTATTATTACACTACCCAATGGTCTTATATTGTACACTAGTATGTTTATAGATTATTATATATGTGACCTGTGTCTTACATACAGGTGTGACAAGATGCAGGTGTTAATGGAACATATGTTGAGAATTGCTGTCATACACTTTGGGTGAGGTGCTAGAATGACAGGTTTGTTTTCATATACATTCTATGACTATGTACATGTTTGACTATCAGTTATATGTCATTAACGTCTGCCTACATTTCTTGAATCATCACACTGATTTGTCAGGGGGACAGGGTACCAGGCTGCCATTTATCTCGACATGCTGGACAGATTGGAACAGTTGTGGGGTATGAATATGCATACAACTTTCGATTTGAACATTCCAGCAAATTCTGCACAGTTGTTGGGTGTAATTATGCATACAGCTTTCTATCTGAACACTGTAACCAAATCTGTACAGTTGTGAGGTATGATTATGCTTACAACTTAGTAGCACTCCCAGGATTCAAACACCTGTTGCATGTGACAAAAAAAGTATAGTTAACAGCACAGTACACTGTGCTATCAAGGCATTGATGCAAAGCTTTCTACTGTTTTCTATCTAAGTCTCTCTCACTTGTACAACATGACTGACCTCCTGGCACTTCCAACATTGTTATACAGGACTTCATACATATTTTATCTGCATACCACAGTGTGGGTGACACTGCTTAAAATACAACAGTACTATTTATAGTATGCAACAGTTTGCCAACATATGACAGAAGAGTAAAAAGAAGCACTCCAGGGGTTATACCTTTATTCACACACACTATTACACGTTTATTTCTACTGGTACAACACTTTCTAAGGTTCTTATATTTATTTGTTATAACAGTACATGCAGACTAATTACTAACCTGCCTCGCGACACAGCCTTTGTAACCTAGAATCATGAGCTTGCTGGTTCACAGCCTGCTCATCTGCAGCTGTCGAGAAATACAGTGATATTTAGCCATACCTATCCATAGTATACACAAGCTAGGCAATTCTTAACTACTTAGTAGAATGAGTACTTACTCAGTACTGGGGCATTAGCCATCTGCCGAGACTCCTGGATCCACGGTTCCAGTACATCCCCCCTCCACTGCTTCAGGTCAGCATGGTGGTGCCTGACCTGCTCACCAGTCCGGGGGATACCTGTGGCACTGGTGAGGTCACGGTCGAGACTGTCCCAGGCCTCAGTTTTATACTGTGAGCCCTGGTACTGCCCCTGCAGTAGTCTCTCGTCATGGTGTTTTACCAGGAGCCATACCATGATTTTTGGCTGGATGCCTCAAAAATGAGTGCCTTTACCCATACCAGCCATTCTGCCTGCAGTAGGAAGCTACAACCAGTTATGGAATGTATTCCCGCCTGTGTGGTTTAAATACAGCCAATTTCCCGCACGTTTCTGTGATTGGTCGGGTTTAAAAAGGCTAAGATATGGGCACACCTGCTTACCTAAGGTTGGCAGTGCTTAAAGGGATTTACCGCTATGCAGATTGGATTGGCCCCACTACACATTGCTTACTCTTACTAAGTTGAGCTGTGCTGCATTTAGCATTGCGTAATAGTTAATTAACACTATATTTGCCTTTTGGCAGTGATTTATTATGCATTACAGGATCTATATGTGTCTGGTATTGATGATTCTATACTTCTACTACTTGCACACTTTATTACAATAACACCTCACATCTATGCTTACTGCAGTACTCCAGTTCACATATTTATGTTATGTAACAGGTTATGCCACTTCACACTGTACATAGATTCAGTTCACATGTTTGGTTTGATCTTCCTGTGGTGAGGATTAGTTTGCTGATACCTCATTCATATGCATTACTTTTATGGCTTAGTGGTTAACTATGTGACTATGTGACTATAGTGTACAGGGTCCTGGGTTTGAGCCTTGCAGAGTTAGTTGATTTTGTTGCTGGGCAGGACATGGGCCATAGAATACAGAGTGATTAAGGCACTTTAAAGCAGATGTATGTGGGTTTGCACAGAGCTAAGCAATGCTAACCTCCGGTTACAGTTTCTTACCCTCAGTTAGCCTCTACTTTGCTGAATCTGTGTAGGCAATGCTTACCCCCATGCAAACGCAGTTAAACACGCTCACTAGTGCTTATATATGCTTACTACTCCTTATTTCTACTTAAACCTGCTTACTAGTGCCTTATTCATTATGGCACTGACACTTCACATATGCATTTAATGCAGTACTCCAGTTCACATTTAAATGTTATTTAGTAGGTTCTACAGCAAGAGGATGTAAAAATATGTTCATATACAGATTTCACATGGAAAATGGTATGTGCTACAGTGGGACTCGAACTGGGAATGCCTATTCGTTAGGCGGATGCTCTAACCACTACACTGTTGCTGTGCTGTTTCATTTGCATATATATTCCTTGTTAGCCTCTTCAGCCTTTTAAGCTGCTTTAACTGTAGCTAAGTGATGGGCAAACCCGCGAACCTATGGGTAGCTGTACTCGGAATTTAAAAAAAAAAATAACAGGGTTTCTCCTTTTTATTTTTATGTACTGTTGCTGTTGTACATATGGGGGACTGTTGGTGGGGATATGCAGACACCTATGAGTAGTCTCACTCATTTATTTACACTTTCTGCTTTTCTACTTTGCAGGGGCGTGTTTATTCTGAGAGCTCTGCTCTCAGACACACCCCCTGCTCTCGTTCATGCTCCATGTAGCATTAGGAGTTCAGGCAGCATGCCTTCATTAATATGCATGGTGCTCTGCCGTCCTCCTCCTAAATGGCTGCTTCCAGTCCTGCACGGATGATTAGTAAATCCGGGAGAATGTGTAGGATGCAATTTAGTGTGCCTAGTCAAAGCATTTATTTTTTGTGCTTTAGAAATGGCATGCACATGTTCCCTTATCCTGTCTTTCATACCCTTTCTGTCCTGCCCACATTAAAAGAGGTGCAAGATGCACATAGGGCTGCTTACACCACTCTTTTTGTATTACAGTTATAATTTACCTTGCATTTGGTGAATGACCAAGCCACTGCATATCTGGATGTGGAACTTGGAAAGGACACCAATGCGTGTTTGGTGTCTAAAATATATAGGAAGCCTACATATTCAAATGTTTTTTACATTTTGAAAGTTATCACCCTCTCCAGCAGAAAAAGGCAGTTTTAAAAGGACAGTTAGCTTGGCAGCACGAATGACATCATCATATGAAGACTTTGTGGAAGAGTGTTTTTTTATTAAAATACATGTTTTGGGGACATGGATATCCTGAAGCCTTTGTTGATTTATCCATAGATGAAGTCATGATTAAAAGACAGAGCAGTGTATGTGTGCCTATTTTAAAGCCACAGTTGACACCTCCAAGTAAGCTGGGGGGGATCACCATTTAATGGGGGGCCTGAAGTAATGACTCGAATAAGTGGAACTGTTTAATGTCTGATTGATAAGTACAAGAGTTCCTTTATCACCACTTTTTCATTAGACCAAGCACAGGTTAGAAGAACAATTATGAAAATAGGGTAACTATTAGGGAAGATCTTGAACTGGCTAGCAAGTTAGGAGACAAGCCAACAATACTTTTCAGGAGAGTTAAAAACTTAAAAGATTTCCTGAAAATGCCTGTTAATTCTAACTCAGACAGTTAAGATTTAACCATGAAAAGATGTGGGTTTTGTAGAGCTTGTCCATACATAAAATATACCCAGGCATTTCTTATCAATGGTAGATGCATCAAATGCAATATAATTATAACTGTAATACAAAAAGAGTGACATATGCAGGCCTGTGTGAGTCTTACACCACCTTTTATGTAGTCAGGATGGAAAGGGCATTAAAAGATAGAAAAAGGAAACATCCGTATGCCATCTCTAAAGCCCAAGAAACAAATACTTTGGCTAGGCACACTAAATTGCATCCTACACATTGTTTTAAATTTGTTGTTTTGGAGAAGTTGATTGAAAATCCATGGGGTGGTCCTTTGGGGTTGCATTTTGTCAAACAGGAACTGCTAATGCAATGCAAGAGGTAAGTCCAGGCTTAAATGAGTTGATATCTGTTCAACCAGTTTTAAAGCTTAAAGCTCTTCAGAGATGAGTATTTATATAATGTATATATATATATATATATATATATATATATATATTTGTTAATAATTATTTTAATGGCTGTTTAGTCATTTTATTCATCTTTTTTAAGTATGTTTTTAAGTGGTTCTGTTAGTATTATGTGATGAATTTTATTATGCTTATAATTTGTGTGTGGGCTCTTTAAATGTGATACATTGGAAGTTACATGATGATGGGATGTGTTTTAAATATGGTGAACTATTCAAGTGAATCTCATCTGATGAAGTTTGTTTATTACAGACAAAAGCACTAATCATGGTTGTTTTAGTGAATAAAGTTGGACTAGTTGCTGTTTCTAGGTCCTGCCACTTTTTATTGTGGATTTTAAAGTTTTTGGTTGCTTCCAAGGACTGCCCCAGTGAAGGAAGGGTATGGTATGTTCTATGGTAGTGGCAGCAGCCACTAAGAAGAAGCTTGCAGAAGAAAGTTCCTCTGTCCATCCAACAAATAAACAGATTTGAGAAGGGTGTCTATATCATATCTACTTTTTTTGCTGACAGCGCTTAATTACTTGGTACATGTTATTTTTTCCAGAGTGATTTCACAAAAGATTTCTCCAAATTTCTCCCAGGGACCATATCCACAGATCAAAGAAAATCTACTGATTCACAACTGGTTACCCTGCAATCACTATACAGTACCTCTATTCACCTTATCACTAATGCCATAGCCTGCACAGGTATTTCCATAAGAAGGTATGCCTGAATGTGGGTATACGATTTTATTTATTTAGTTATTTATTTATTTACATTTGTTTACCGGGAAAAGTCCGACTGTGCAGGATTGTCCATTTTCAGCGGAGGCCCGGGGAGAAAATCTCCAAACATAGTACACAGAAATTTACAATAAAAACATAAAAACTTACAAATCATACAGCATTACAAACAGCTTTAAATACAATAAAAGTACAGTGATAAACAAGATAGAAAGTATAAAGTATAGAAAGCAAATAGTAAAATTCTAAACAAGTAAAGATAAAAAATAAAAATTTAACATTGAACTAAGACAACATTTGCAGTAAAATGGATATCTGAGTCATGGCTACAACATTAATTAGGAAACATAATTAAGGGATTGGCTGATATAGTACATGAAAGCAGCAGAAACAGTAAAGATAAGTGGAATATTATTTGATAAAAAATATTTCAATTAGTAATTGATAGTGAAGGTATATGATGGTGAAATAAGTAGAAACAACAGAATATACAGTAAACTGTAAGAGAAGGCATTTAAATAGCTGAAATAAGAAAAAAGGAAAGACAGGTAGAACAAAAGAGGTTAGATAGAAGGAAGGAAGTGAGTTTAGGAGGAATCGTAGATATTATCCAGAGCAAGTACAAGGACAAGACCAAGAGTTATTGAAATATGACTTAAGAAGGCGCTTAAAGGGGTCTATATTATGCTCTAGAAGAGACATTCCATCGGACACCTTTTTCTTCGACCCTTAAAATGTGAACTGTCATAACAGTGGATGACCACATCAGCCATTTCTTTCCTGGGAAAGAAATCACTTGGCCATCCTTGTTATTTTGCCATTTTCCTCACTGTAGTGTGATCTCGGAGTTGTTATATTTAGCTAGGGATGGTGTGGGGGGCACAGTCCCCTATGTTAGGGGGTGTGGAGGGCAAAGTCCCCCACTTTGTAATGTTTGTAGTGATGTGTTCTTCTTTTTAAGGCAAGCAATTTCTTTCCCAGGGAAAGATATCGCTGATGTGGTCATTCGCTGTTATGACAGCTCGCATTTTAAGGGAAGATGAAAAGGCGTTCAATGGAACGCCTCTTTGAGGATATAATATAGACCCACTTAAAGTCACATGTGTTGTGTATTGACCAGATGTTGAGGGAGTGCATTCCAGGCTTTAGCAACAGTAGTAGAATATAGAGAGTCCCAGAGTTATACTTGCTTAAACTTATATCAATTAGTGCTTTATTGGTACTTCTTAGTAGTCGATTGCTTGCATAGTGGTGTAGGAGTCCTTGCAGGGAAGGGGTTTTATTAGGGTGACAGAGGATTTGGTAGGCCATGGTAAGTTGGTTAAAAGTAATAAGTTTTGATAGTTCTAGCCAGGATACTTGTCTAAGGGATAGGCAGTGATGGGATCTAAATGGTGAATCAGTAGCAGAACATTTCAAGATGTCCTTCATCCATGCATCATATTTATCATTTGTTTACCAGGAAAGTCTAACTTGGAACAAAGCCAATTTTCAGCAGAGGCCTGGGGAGAAACATTCCTAGTGCATGTTTTTGTGATGTGGGAGGAAACCAACACGAACATAGGGAGGACATGCAGACTCTGCACAGAAGGCACTCCAGCCAAGAATCAAACAGGAGAACTTCTTACTATGAGCAACAATGTTACCACTGCATCACTGTACAATCCATATGATGGATCAACTCTGTTTGGTCCTAAGTTAAAAAGACTATCTCAAGAAGTAATACTAGAACAGTAAGAATAAAGTCCAACTATGCCCCTTGGCTCACCAAAGTAACTAGATTGCTTCTAAAAAAAAGAGATAAAGCCTGGAATGTTTGGTCTCATAATAAAACTACTACAAATCAACATAAATACCTTGAAATAAGAAATAAATCAAAAAGACAAATTATACTTGACAAAAAATACTACACAGAAATACAAACTAAACACAATAAGAACCCACAAAAATTCTGGTCAGCTATTAATAAAATTCTACAACATGGTCAAACTAGCACACCTTCCCCATCTACTAATAACTCCTCGGAAAATATTTCCACCCAGTTTAACAAATACTTCACAAAATCCATAACTGCCCTCACTAATAATAACTGTCCAATACCACCACCAAATCTCTCTCTTCTGTAGCTCATAAAAACAACCTATTTTACCTACAACCAGTGGCAACAACTACTATACATAAATACCTAAACAAAATTAAAGCCACAACCCTTGCAATAGACAATCTACCTGCTGAATATCTCAAAATTGCAGCCAAGGCTATATCATACCCAGTCTCTTTGCTAATCAATCGCTCCATCTCCGAACAACATATCCCTGCTCTCTGGAAAATATCACACATAATGCCATTACACAAAGGTGGCGACTCAACTGAACTATCAAATTACCATTCCATTACTATACTATCACCATTATCTAAAATTCTCGAAAAGTGCATACACACTCAAATCCTAAAACATCTCCTATCCAACAAACTCCTAGCTAATACCCGACACGGATTCAGCCCTAACCAGAGTACTCCAACAGCCCTTCTCAGCTTTACTAACTCTATTAATTAACACTGGAATGAAGGCAACCTGGTATATTCTATCTTTATAGACCTCTCTAAAGATTTTGACTCTGTTTCTCACAATATACTTTTAACTGTACTATCTTAACTCAGTCTAAGCTATCCCACTCTTGCTTGACTTCAAGACTACTTACCCAACTTCATGCAAGCTGTAAAATGGCAAAATAGCTTTCCTCTTCTACTGGTTACTTTAGGACTTCCTCAGGGGTCTATCCTTGGTCCCCTTCTCTTCAACCTCTTTACCAACAACTTATATACTGCCACCCTTCATGCCACATTAGTCCAATATGCAGACGACTCAACTCTAATCTGTTCCTCCTCAACCCTCCAAGAATTTCCCAAATAATTAAGAAGGTTATTGCCAGAACCCACCTAGTCTCCACACTTCTCTATGCATCCCCCATACCCACCAATCTCAGCAAAACTGACTTAGCCAAAATAAACACCTGCTACAACAAAATAGCAAAATTTGCAACTGATTCAGCCTTCAAGTCTCATCATTGTCAGGCCTTTAAACAACTATCCTGGCTAGAACTTCCAACCTGCTCACCCATAACCAACTTACCACAGCCCATCAAATATTCTACTGACCTGAAAACAACCCAGCTCTACAAGGCCTAATAAATCAGTACCCAAGTAAGCACCTACTACGTTCCAGTAATAAATCATTGACAGACATTACCAGAAGCAAAAATATCTCAGGTGACTCCCTATACTCCAGCTACGTAGCTAAAATCTGGAATACCATACTCCTGAACATAGGAAACATAGCCAAAAAAGCTAATTTCAAATCCCTTCTCAAATCCCATTTAGCCAGCTCATGGATATGCTCCTGTTCCAACCCAGGCTAAACTACTAACATAACATACTCAGGCATTCTGCTACACATGTGACCTACACAGATAAGTATACCCAGGAGGTTATTCTCATAGGCTGCAACTATCTATGCTGCTCGAGCCTACTGTCCTGCTCTGTACTGTCAACCCCATCTTATTTCAGAACTCCCAAAATTAAATCCTGCAACTGTCTATAACACCAGCCTTGTACTGTAACCTTTCCTTTTTCACTCACTCGCTCAAAATCCAGAGCAGTCATTCAATATTAATATATAAAGCCTTTACTTCTACTTGTATTTGCTATTCTTTTCTGTCTTAATACTTACCACCTCTTTCAATCTCACTACCACCTGTCTAATTGAAAGTATCTTGGCCTACAATTTCATGGCATTATGCTATTATACATAACTACCTCTCATCCAACAACTTAGAAGTGTATATAACAGCAATTCTGAATGTATTAAAATAATTTTCCTATTGTACTTTGACTGTAATTTCCTTTTATATGTTTTACTGTTAATCTTTTGGAGCTTTTCTCTCTGGACCTCCGCTGAAACTGGGCAGTCTGCCCAGTCAGACTTTCCCGGTAAACAAATGTAAAATAAAAATAAAATAAATAAAATAAGTGAAAAAGAAGTCCCTATCTGCCATAAGGATCAAATTCTCTAACCCTCAAAGGACCTTCTCCAGAAACCAGAAGAGAGGAAAGACCATTTTATTTTGTAAATCCTAGGGTGTTGCTTCTGACACCTTTGGAGAAAGAGCTTTCTGAGACAGAGGGGGAAACTCTTATAATGGATGTCACCCATGGGGCAGAGGTGGCACACTAAACCAAGGCTTCAGGGATCCTTTCTCAGAGAATCCTTTTCAGTGCTCCTGAATGGTTGCCCAACTGTAGCTCTCTAGACTTATTTGGAAGGGCTCTTATCCCTGCACCAAACTACCTGAACATCCATCACTCAAGGCAAAGGGTGCAGAGGATCATAACCAGAGGCTATGTCATTCACTTTCACACCCTTCCTTCATGCTGAAAAAGAATTCCTGATGTTCCACCCTCACAAAGGGAAGAAGCCACTTCAGAAAAAAATGAAGCTTCTAAGAATTCAAGTCATCAGAGATGTCCCCCAAGACCAGAGAGGATCTGGAATTTACTTAAGATTCTTTTTAGTGCCAAAGAAAAATGGGGACGTAAGGCCAATTTTGGACCTAAGCCACTTGAAAAAGTTTGTGAAGCAAATGAAATTCTGAATGGTCATGGGTCAGTCCATTCTTCCTTTACTGAGAAAGAACAACTGGATGTGCTCGATAGATATTCAGGATGTGTACTACCACATAAAGATGAACAAATGCTCCAAGAAGTACCTTAACTTCTGGCTGGGAGCCAATCATTTCCATTTCAAAGCTCTGCCCTTTGGTCTTACCACAGCCCCAAAATGTATGGCAGTAGTGGCAGCTAGTCTGTTACTGCAGAGTTTCCAGGTATTCATGTATTTAGATGACTTGCTCATCACCACCTCTTCCAGGAATGTATTCATTCAAGACAGGGGCTCCTTGCTCTTACTATGCATAGACTTGGACATTACAATGAATCTAAAAAAGTCCAAGCTACAGCCAGGCCATTCTCTAGAGTTCATCAGAACACTTTTGGACACAAGATTTCAGATAGTAAAACTCCATCAAACAAGAATAACATCCCTTCGCCAACAAGCCCAGGAAGTCTTTTCTCACCAGAAGTTACCACCAAGACTAATTCTTCAGATTCTAGGCAGCATGACAGTCTCTATCACATTGGTGCCATTAGCTAGTTTCTACATATCATTTCTTCAATGGACTCTGGTGGTTCAATGGTCAATCAAGAAACAACCCATGTACTTTCTAATGATTCAACTGAATGTTTGCAGAGCTAGAATCTCCACATATTCTACTGGGTCATTCTTTCATTCGTCCTTCCCCCTAGCCACAGTTACCAAAGACACTTCCTAACTGGGGTGAGGGAGCATTATCTGGGAAAGATAGTCCAAGGTACAGGGTCCCAAAAAGAGACCATCTTCTTATCAATATATTGGAGATGAGAGCAGTTCTCCTAGCATTGCAGGCCTTTCAGGACAATCTCCCTTTGGTTCTTATATCTATTCAAGCAGACAACATGACAGTTGTTTGGTACATCAACAAACAGGGGGGAACCAGATCTTATCCTTTATGTGGAGAGGACATGAGAGTGTGGCAATTGGGGATATCATCTCACTGCTTTCTAATAGCAATGCATATCCTGGGGAAATCTAATGCCCTTGTGGACAAGTTGAGCAGATCTATTCTGCTCCCTCATGAGTGATCCTTCAATCTATTAGTTACAGAGTGGATTTTCAGTCATTGGGGCCAACCTTGTTGCAACCTCTTCACCTCTTCCCTCAACACCAAGTGCAGCAAATTCCTTGCTCTAATTCCATGTGAGGAGGGAGTTGCCCAAGGACACTCTAACATACCCTTGGCCCCTGGGAATCCTTTACACCTTTCTCCTGGTACCCCTTATTCCAAATTTTCTTCAGAAAGCATCTGCATGAAGGTTACAATCATCCTCAGAGCCCCTTACTGGCCTCGACAAGTCTGGTTTCCCTTCCACTGGCTTTATCTAGTCCACCCTTCATGGGTGCTGGGCTCTGGCCCAGATCTTCCATCTCAGCTGTTGAGATCGTGTCACCAGAACATTTAATCTCTCAAACTGACAGCATGGTTTCTCCAGTTCCAAAGGTGATTTGACAGCCCAAGTTTTTATCTTCAGCTGTCCACATTTTGCCTTCTTTCCAAAAATCATTGACTAGGAAAATGTATAAATGCAAATGGAAAATGTTTTCTATTTGGTTGATTGAAAAAAAAAACATTGATCCTTTTTCAGTCTCTCTTCCAGCAAATTTTGGACTTCCCTACACACCATTTTCAATATGGAGCTAGCTATTCCATAATCAGGGTACAGTTAGCTGGAATATGGTGTTTTCATATGGGTGAAAAATCATACACCCACTGCATCTCTTACACTATCTAAGACTTTCCTCCAAGATACATTTTTACTATGTCCTCTGCTTAGAGATCCAGTCCCTCCATGGAATATTATTATTGTGCTATGGACTTTGACCAGGCCCAATTCAAACCTGCTGCTAGAGTTGATGTGAAGTTTTTATCATAAAATACATTATTTATGGTGGCTACCACTTCTGCTAGTTAAATTTCTGAGCTACTTGCCTTGTCCTCAATACCTAACTACGTAATTTTTCACAAGGACAGTGTGTCCCTGAAAAACAGCCCTTCTTTTCTTTCTAAGGTGGCTTCTGAATCACTCATTCATCAATTCATAAATCTTCCAGTGTTTTCCCAGATTTTTCAAATATGAGTGAATACACTTTATTAGATACTCATTGTTAGTTATGTTTTTATTTGCATCAGGCAAAATGTTTCAGGAGATCTGATTAGTTATTTTTGTCCTTCTCTAACACTAAATTGGAAAAAGCAGTGTCCAAAGTCACCCTCTCACACTGGTTGTCTCAGTGCATTTAATTTATCAAGAGAGGGGGATTGCCACTTCCTTCAGCACCAAAGGCTCATTTGACTAGATCTGTGGTTTTGTCTACAAACTTGGTCTCTAGTGTCCCAGTTAATGACACATATGCTGTAGCTGCCTGGTCCAAGATACATAACTTCATCTCACAATAAATATGCATTCCAGATCTGGAGCCTCCTCTGGTTCAGAGGTACTTTGGAAAATTCTTCCATAAGACCTCTCAAGTAAGAAAGTAGCTAGGGAATCTGTCCTATACTTTGAGGAACATACAGAAAAGGCAACATCAGATACGAAAATTATATACTCACCATAATGATAAATCTGTTGTCTATGTTGTCTGTTGCCATTCTTCCTCAGCTACCCTCCCACCACCCCCCTCCTTATAATTTTGCACACAATTTTCTTGTTATGCTCTCATTTCAAGATGTCTCTAGCTGACCTTGACATGGCTGTTGAAGGTCTTTTCTTTCTCTTTCACTCTCCTTTCACAGGTTCACAGCATTTAGATCAGCTAAGCTGTTTGCCTGCCAACACTCTCAGATTTTTAAATTCCTTTTTGTTGGCAGGCAAACTTGATCTGAGGTAGCTTGGTCTCTACACAAGGATTATGGGTAGCTGAAGGAGCCTGAACACTAGATCCAAAGCATAGAAGTGGCCAAAACCATATCAAAGGTCAGATCCAAGGTAAGGTGAAGAAGGACAGAAACAGACAGCACAGCTCTATCATTATTGCAAGTAACCAAGCCAGTAGACGACCACACAGAATCATAAGAACTCAACAAATAATCCTAAAAAAATATCTGGAAAATGTTTGTTTGTTTGTTTGTGTCTTTCGGCTTTTATAATCCTAAAAAAATATCTGGAAAATGTTTGTTTGTTTGTTTGTGTCTTTCGGCTTTTCCCGGTTAGGGGTCGCCACAGCAGAACTCTGGTCCGCTAATGATTGGTAGTTGATTTTTACGTGCCGAGTTACCAGCCCTGACGCACAACCTTCAATGAAGGTACACCCATTCACGCATGTCTCCACGTAGAAGACGTTCTAGTTGAGAATCAAACCGGACAGAGTCTTACTGTGAGGCGACAATGCTACCGCAGCACCACCACCGCGGATTGATTCTGAGAATAAAAACTATGAACTTTAGTAAAAAATAAAAAAATAATGTAATAATAATTTTACTTTTATTTATTTATTTTTTATTAAAGTTCAAAGTTTTTATTTTCAGAATCCACTGCTTCCAGGTCATTTTTTTTAGGATTATAGTGAGTACATAGCTTTTGTTTACATGCCAAGCAAGTAAAAGGAAATGTACAATCTTGTTTGCAATTTATCTCAATATGGACATTTACTTTAAGTGAGGATGAGCAGGAAGTCTAGCCGAGAAGGTAATATAAAGGAAATCAGGAGGGAGAAGATGGAGGTGGTGGAGAGGAAATAAGTGTTTTAAGGTGTTATGCATATATGTACGCTCAAGGATTATTTTAACATTGAGATGGATACTGCTGGATATTGTTCTGAAGAAATGTAAGTTATAGCATTATTGCTAAAACAGTAAAATTCTGCTTCATTTATTAAGTGTTGTTTTAAGAGTTCTCTGTATTATTTTATGCAACTAAATGCTGTTTCATAATTTTGGGAAGAAATCTACTTTGAAAATCAGTAACAATATCTGACAAAATATTACTTGAATGCCATATCTGGGAGTCATGGGCACTGATAAAATGCCGTGCAAACACAATGGTAATCACCCCTTGTGATTAATCAAGTAGCTGGCAGAATGGTGGCACATACTGTTGACATAACCCAACTAATGGATACCAGGTGGGGCCTTTATTGGCATCTGTGTATAATCTATAGAACCCAGTACTTTAGGTAGATTGAGGATGTCATAGAAGACACGCATAATGGTGGCTGTCTGCCCTGGTCTGTTGGAGAAGGTAATAGTCTTATCCACATGCAGAAGTATTGAGGAATGTATTAAGTATTCTGCAGCCGAGGGCTGTGAGATGCCTAGTGTGTCTTCTGTTTGTCAATGGAAGTTCCTTCTGTTTAGTATTGTCAGTGCTACACATGCCTTGGTATCCTTAGGTCTAGGAAGTTCATGCAATCATCCTTATCTAGTCCATGGACAATGCATGTCAGCTAATGTTCATATATTACATCTGACCACTTGAAAAGACATGTTATTTTTTATTTTGGCTCTCATAGTCAGACACAACTAATTGTATGCCTGTTGTGCCCATGATCTATGAATTGCAAGTTGTTTTCACTCATTAGCATCCCATTATGCTCTTAGTAGACTTATCACCTTTGCTTGCTTGTCACTATATGGCTGTTTTCCTCACTAAGCGTTAACACTGATGGGTAATAGAAATCACAATATGAATACATATTGCCACTTCCAATGTATGCAAGTTGACTATGAATATCAGCCTTGCAATTTTTTTTCTCTTGTTTTTTGACTGAAATTTTTATAAAATCTTTGGCACCACAGCACTAAACCTGCCTTTTAGCAATGACTACCTCAAATGCTATTATCTTTTACAGTTGAACAGAAAACCCTTTTTAAGATATTGTGGCACATCTCATCAGGTCATGAGAATCTTAACTCCTAAAATGAAGTAAACTAAGCGAGTCTTCCATTTCCACCTTCAGTTACCCCATAACATCAGTTTTACAGTCGTGTTCCAAATTAATTGAGTTAAAAAATAAATAAATAATAATCCTGACTAGTCTGCCTAGCAATCTAATGTAGCTTCCGTTAGACTGGGATTGCCAAAAACTCCTGACTGGTGACAATGGATTGTCCATAGCTGCACATTATTTACTAAGCGATAGACAAGAGACTGGTCTAGATAGACTTTTGAATATGAATGCATCACTCTCTGCTGGTAGGCTGTCTCTCTTAATTTAGTAATTTACAGAGAACATTTGCCATGCTGGTTTTGATAAATTCATCTTTTCGAATATGTTTGGTACTTGTACACAACAAATAAAATATTTGTAGGGAAGATTTTGTTCTGATTCCATTAACACATTTAGCTATAGAACATATAAAGATTTAGTTTTGAACAGAACTTCTAAATAAACTAGAAATGACATAATCACTGTATGTATGCTGTTTGTTAGGTGATCTGAAAATGATTTAGATAAAGTTGTTATGACCTATGAACTGCTACGTGAGAGGCAGCTATACAACTACCTGGGAAACAAGTTACTGTTTGAAACATTTACTAATTATTATGATAAGGAAGAATGAGTTCTGATTGTTATTTTCCCTGGGATGCCCAGAATTTGCTGCAAGTTTGAGAAAGGATAATAAAGTGCTCTCAGACTATTTATTCTCTTTGTAAAAATAGACTTACTATTACACTGTGCTGTGCTAGAGAGCACTGTACTTTCTGTGATGTGGACAGACATATATACCCAAGGCTTGTTCCATTACCTGGAAAAGTGCATTGACAACTCTGTACTTGTACTTCCCTTCAAATATTACAGATTCTGACCATTTGTATTGCAGACCACCCCCCAGAAGCTTTTTTTACTTGCAGCTTACTCATGCACAAGTAGAGGATGCCGGGGTTACCTTGAATGGTAGACAGCTTGTTTTTTCTCCTTTTGACATAAGGTTAACTGCATGCTCAGTAATATTTAGACTGACCAAAAAGCTGGAAAGAACGCACCCCATTTTGTAATAGTGGGACGGACCACTGTTACATTAGAAAGCACATATTATTTACACAGATTTTAATTATGCTATCCTGAAACAGGAACCTGGAAGTGTGGATAATAATGTACCTGACACTTACTAGCTATTTATTTATTTATTTGGTTATTTATTTATTTATTTATTTTACATTTGCTTATCGGGTAATTTCCGACTGGGCCAGAAGCCTGTTTTCAGCAGAGACCCAGGGAGAAAAGCTCCAGAAACATTATGATAATAAGACAGTGTAAATAACAGTAAATGAAGTAAAATTCATGTTACAAAATTAAGTACAGCAACAAAAGAGTTTATAGAAAAATACAGTTACAGCAAAATATAGTACAATGAGTTGCATGGCTAATACTTTCACAGAAGGACATGTATTTATGTCTTCACATGTACAATCATGTTTAATTTTTTTTTTTGGGGGGGTAAGATTAGTATTAAGGGAATTGTTTATTCATTGGCAGGTAGAGAGTAATTGATATAAGAAAGATTGGACAAGCAGGGGGTGAGAGAACTAGTAGGGGTACTTAGCCTGGGCTAGAAACTTAGCCTGGGATAGTACAGGAGCATAACCAGTGATTAGTAAAGTGTTCTTTTAGGTATTGCTTGAATTTGAGGCTGTCGGTGTTGTTTAGTATGTGTTGGGGTAATAGATTCCAGGTTCTAGATATTTTGTTAGAGTAGAGGGAATCACCATAGGTGTTGTAGGATTTAATAACCTTTGGAAGCAGTTTATCAGATGATCAAAGAGCCCTAGGGTTTGCATTCTCTTGAACCAGGTCTTTTATATCTGGGCAGTTATCGGGTTTATGGACAATGCTGTTTGCAATGGTTAGTTGATTCACGTGTAATAGGTTAGGTAGCTCAATCCAGTTGAGTTGTTTGAATGCCAAGCAATGGTGAGATCTGTTTTGTAGGTTTGCAGCCAGTTTTGCTATTTGGTTATAGCACGTCTCTAGATTGGAATCAGTCTTGCATAGGCTGGTAAAGATTTGTGAAGGGTAAAGTAGAGTGAGTAGTAGGTACGATCAAGCTGTGGCTAGTCTGGAGTTGTTGATTAGATATGGTTTGGCTCTGCAGAGTGAGCCAAGTTTAATATGGACTTTTTTGATTGTTAGGGCTACATGTTTGTCAGATTTTAGACAGTTATCTATTGAGACTCTTAGAAGTTTATTTTGATCAAATGGTTCAATTTTAGTGCAGTTGGAGGAGTAGATGGTGAGTCGTTGATAGCTGTTTTCGGTTTTATTGTTGGAAAAGAACAGAAGCTTAGCTTTTTTGGGGGGGGGTTTAGTATGAGTTGTTTTTTGGTGAGGTAGTTTTCTATGTCTTGGAGCGATTTTTGTGTTTTTTCCTGTAGTTCAAGAAATGTGGGAGTAGAGCCGATAAGGGAGTCATCATCAGCATATTGGATGATAGAGGCTAGTTGGGTTGTTGTGCTTAGGTTATTGGTGAATATGACAAAAAGGAGATGCCTGAGGATGGAGCCTTGGGGAACTCCAACAGAGATAGGTAGGAGGGGGGAGAGGTTATTTTCCCATTTGGTGGGCTGCCGTCTATTAGTAAGATAGCTATGGAACCAGGATAAGGAAGGTAGACTAAGTTTATATGTTGCTAGTTTGTTGAGAGATTTTTGATGGGAAACTGTGTCAAAGACTTTAGACATATTGAGGAAAATAGAAGTAATAAGTAGGCCTCGGTTTTGAGGAGGTTAACAGTGTTGGTGAAAATTATTAGTGCAGTATTTGCAATATGTTTAGGTCAAAAACCATGCTGAGAGTTGAATAGAATGTTATTGTTAAGAAGGCAGTCTAGGAGTTGTTGATGAATACAGTTCTCTAGGATTTTAGCTAGGGGAAAGATTGAATAGTGATGGGTCAGTAGTTACAAAAGTCTGTAGAGGGGTCACCTTTATGTAGGGAGATGATATGTGATATTTTCTAGAGGATAGGTATGTATTTTCCTGAGATGGAGCGATTAATTAGTATTGCTACAGGATAACAGATGGAAGAAGCTGCAAGTTTTAGGAACCCATTTGGGAGATGATCTGCAGCAGGAGATGAGGGGGTTAATTTGGTTAGGAGCTTTTTTATGTAGCTAGCTTGTATGGTCTAATGGTGAATGAGTTAGGGATAGATTCTGTAGATTTGTGAACTGTTAAGGGTGAGTTGGTATTATTGTTTATGAGGAGTGTAATAGATTTGATGGAGTGTGAATTGAACTGGGAGGCTAAGCTATCAGTAGTGTTAGTGGTTGATGGTGGTGGGGTAGTGGACCTACCAGGATTTAGGAGCTGTTTAATACTTTGCCAAAAGTTTTGTGGGTTGTTCTCATGTTTTTGTTGGGATGTGAGGAAGTAAGAATTTTTGTCAAGGTTAATTAGTTTTTTGGATTGATTTCTTAGCTGTTGATATGCAATTTGGTCAGCTTTGTTTTTGGCACATTGGTAAATTGACCAGGCTCTAGCTCTTTGTTTGAGTAGTATTTTGGTGTTCCTATTTAGCCAAGGAAGTTGTTTAATTTTGGTGTGAATTTTCCTAATGTTAACTAAGTTGTTTAGAATTTTGAGGAAGGTATTCTTAAAGTATTGGACTACGAGATCTAGCTGGAATGATTTTAAGAGTGTCCAGTCACATTGCTGAAGGAGTGTGTTGAATAACGGAGATAAGAAGCTTTTTTTTGCTATGGATACTTATATATGATATTGTTGGAGGTGGGAATCCTTTTCCTGAGAAGAAAGATTGGTAGATGATCACTTAGGTTAGGGTGTCTGGAAGACAGCCCACTAGGTGACCTAGGTTGGGTTTATTTATTAGTACCCAATCTAATATTGATTGTTTTTTAGTGTGTTTGTTGCTAGAGTGAGAGGTAATAGTCTGAGTAAAGTTATAGAGGATGATAAAGTTGGAGGGCTATCAGAGGAGCAGGTTAGCCAATCTAGGTTGAAATCCCTAAGACTATTGTTTCTTGGTTAAAACTGGAAGATGCCCAGCAGAGGAGGTTTTCTATACTGGATAAGTTGTTTCCAGGGGGCAGGTAGATGGTGATTATAGTTAGGTTCATAGGTTACTACTAGGCTAACTGCCCTTGTGGGCCATTTTAAGCCTAGCCAATTTCCCCATGCGAGAATCAAACCCTGCACCTTGTGTCTATAAGGTAAACAAGTTGACCATTAGGCCACCCTTCCAACCATTAAAGTTTTTTGGGGATTGATTTGTAAGTGTGTGGTTATTAATTCTGAGTTGGGGAGGACTGGTGGAGTGCATTTGAGTTGGTCTAGCTTGAAGGAGTCTTTAAACATGATAGCAATACCATCCCCTCACTTCTTTAATCTATCAAGTCTGATAATGTTGTAACCTTTGGGCAAGATTTCTTCGTCTTTTATATGGGGTTTTAGCCAGGTCTCAGTTATGATAGCAGTTTCAGATGAATAGAGGGCAAGAGCAACATTTAATTGATGTAGTTTATTTATTATGCTTCTTAGGCTGATATTGAGAATCAATAGGCTGGAGCTGCTATTGTTTTGCATATGGGAGGTTGCCTGACAGGTGGTTGTTGAGGTCATAAGTGCCTGGGTTAATGGGGGGCAGGGAACCATGATGTGGAGTAAAAACAGCAAGAGAGACAATCAGTTTAATCTGTAAAAAGCAGGTTGGAGAGATTATTTTAGTCTATTTCACCCTGCTATAAGTTTAATTTATATAAACAAAGAAGACTGTTGGGGGTTAGGCAGACTAGTAGCTGTGGGTTTATCCGCGTGCTTGGAAATGCAACTATTTTAACCAGAAACACCGTCTGGAAAAGAAATATAAGAGTAAAAGATTGTTTTTGGGAGGGATTCTGCAAAAAGGATTGTTAATAGTGATGAAGATGAATTAGTGGGGAGTGGGTCCAGTAATGTGCACAATTAGGTAGAAGCTTACAATAAAATAAGTATAAGTACAAGCTTAAACCTACACTTCTGATTTTAGGAAGGTCTTTATTTGGATGTTAGACTGACACAAAGTACATCAGCTCTTGGGGTCATTTCTGTGGGTCTATATCACTTCAATGAAACGGCTGTAGTTCGAACACCATATGTTCGAACTTCTAACCTCAAAGTGAAAAAACATCAAAGTCTTAGAACAGTGATTTTTTTTCCCAGGAAAAAAAAATCGCTGTTCCAAGAAACGCACACACAACACATGCACACCAAAAAAACAGCAATCCACACACATACACTTAAAATCCTACATCTAACCCTACACTAAACTGTACATACACTACTATCTATCCACTTACCTTAACCCAAACCCTAATGCTAAGGTCTGTCACTATCGCACACTCACCTGACCTACACCCTAACCCTAACTCACCTATCCCGCCCTAACCCTAAAGTCTGTCACTATCGCACACCCACCACCCGTGCCCTAACCCTAACTCACCTATCCTTAGTATCCATATCCATATAACAAAACTTCCAGTTTCTCATTTTTTGTATTATCTTCTGTTTAGTTTCTTCCTTCATATCCTTAGTTGCCACCACAGAGTCATTTCTAATCCATACTCCTAAATACTTCATTGTATCATGTCCCCATTAATATGAATATTGTTGGACCAATTAGTTTTTGAGTACATAATTTCCCGCCATTGCCTTGGTTTTAACTTCATTAATTTTGTATCCCAAAAAGGTTTGAAACTGTCTTAAAATGTTCCACAACACTGCAATTTCCCTTTCTGGTTTTGTCATGGGTAATATAATATCATCTGCAAATAGAGCCAGCTTTTCCTGACTAACATTATCAGTTATATCCTTGAATTTCAGAGTCCCTTATTTTCTTTGCCAGTGGTTCTAAATATAATGCAAACAACAAAGGAGAAAGTGGGCAACCCTGCCTGGTTCCTCTACTCAAGCAGAAATTATCAGAGAGGACCCCACCTACTTTAATTCACACCTCCAATCCCTTGTATATTCTTCTATCAACCTTATAATTGTATCAGGGAAAGCAAATGCTTCCATTGCCCTGCTCATGAAGTCCCAGTCTACTCTGTCAAATGCTTTCTCTGCATCAAGACCCACCAATAAAAGTGATACTTTCTTACATTCTGCTTCCCTCTGGATCTTCAGTGTTCTGTTAATATTGTCAAATGTTTCCCTCCACTCCACAAAACCACACTGATTCATATCTATCAATTTTGGTATCACATTTTGCTTTTCTCTTAGCCATTATAAACACAGACTTTATTATCATGGTTTAGTATTGACATGGGACTGTATGAAGCTAGATCTGATGGATCTTTACCCTCTTTAGGTATTAACATTACCACCACCTTCTTTCAGGATGCTGGTACTTCTCCTCTTAAAATACTGTTCAACAAAACCTTCCAGATCTTTATCATTTTTTTCCCTCCTAACGTCCAAACTTCCACAGGAGTACTACCTGTTCCTGGAGACTTTCCTGTAGATTGGTTGGTTATACATAGCCATTTTTATCTCATCTCTTCGTATCCTGTTAGTAATTGAGCCAAGCTCATCTACCTCTAACTTTGGCATATTTAATTCTTCCATATACATTTCCATTTATACCTTTTCTTGATTTCCATATGTCTCTGTTTTATACAAATTTTCATAAAATTTCTGAAATATTTTTAATACTTCTACGTGGTCTCTTTTTATCTTCCTTGTTATAGGCTCCCTAAGCTTGGTGGCTGTCCTTTCCACTTTCTGTTGCCTGAGTTGTTGTGCTAAAAGTTTTTGTGTTCTAGAATTATTATCAAAAAACAGTTGCTTAGTAGCAGTCTTTCTAAAGTCATGCATATTACTGAGGTAATCCCTTATTTTCGGTTTAGCATTCTGCAGTTGCTGCTTTTCTTGTTGTGAGATATTCCCCTATTTTGCAATACTTTAACATTTGTCAATCCCTCTAAATAATTCTTGTTACTGTTTAACCATATCTCCCTTTTTTATTTCCAACCTAGTTTTAAACTCTACTTTAACTTTATCCCACTCCTTAGCTATGTTTTCAGAAGATAATTCTATCTTCTCTAGTACCTCCTGAATTAATTTCACAACCCATTCCTTAAATTCCTCTCTTTTCAAACAATAGGTGGGAAAGTGCCAGTGTCTCATTTTTATTTCATTACCTTGCATTTTTATTTTAGTTATTATTGGTGCATGATCTGAAAGTTATTGTGTGCATTTCAAGACCTTCAATTAAATGCACATGTTCTTGTGAGATATAAAATCTATCTAGTCTAGTCCAGTTTTTGTATCTCAGTGAGTAATATGTAAATTCACTCCGAACTCCTAGTACTGAATTCACATCTTCCATGGCAAACATTTTCATAAATTTCTTCAAAAATCTTCTTCCCTCTGTTATATTTTCCATTCTAGGTCCCCCAGATACATCTTCAATGCTGCAAACCAAATTCTAGTCTCCCCCTATAAGTAATATTCCCTGCTGAAAAGCTGATTATTTCTCCCAGAATTTTCTTAACCTCCATTATACCAGTTTTAGGGGGGATGTAAATGCATGCCAGTATAATCCTTCTCCCTATCCAATAGCCCCTTAGTACTATGTATCTTCCATTATTATCTTTTTTTCCTCTTCTATCACTATTGGAGCTCCTCTTGCAATTATCCTCTTTTCATTTGCCCCAGATATTCTGCTGAATAACCATCCTGAAAACCTTTCTTTATCAAATTCACGTTCAGTTCTTTCCAGGTGTGTCTCCTGTAGCATAACTATTTGCACTTCACATTTTTAATATAGTTCACTACTCTTTATTTTTTATATTTATCTGTAAGACCATTCAGATTGAAAGACATTACAGAAAGCATCATTTTCTTATATAGTTATTATTACCACCTTTTATATAAAACTGCTGTTTTGCTAAATGTCTAGTTCCAACTTTTAGGTTACATGTATATACTGTTCAGCAGGTTGGAGTTTTATGCAGTTGTTTCATTTCATATCTATTTGCACCTATGTTACATCTTACATAACCTTTTGTTTTTTTGAAAGCCCTCAAACAGAATAAACAAACCCCCCCCAAAACAACTCTCCTAAAACCTATAAACTTAACAATAACACACAAAACTATGTACATCTTCCAATATTGAATAATTCGCTTCCAAACAGTAAGTATTAATCCTGACCAAAAAACATGTAGTGATTACAGCAAATATGATCTTTTCTGACATCTGGCATATAACTCTTAAGTCAGCACAGTTCTGTACCACTTGTAAGAATACGTGGTAGCAGTACTATGGAGACTGGAGTTCAAGGATTGATTTTGCAGTAGTTTCCAAGAATATTTCACTGGTAGATATAAGTTATGGAATGATCTTCATGCTACAAAAGGCTAACATTATTATTATGTGCTAATGCACATTTTTATCTTGTCATCAGAGTATTAAAACTATTTTGAAAATGACCTACAAGAAAAGAATACAGACAACAATGACAATATTTGGGGGGACTGACATGCAGACTTGTCAGAAATATATAATTCTATATACTTATAGGTAGCATGCAAAAGCAAATCATGCCATAAATATTTTTATTTTTAGAGCTCAACAGAATTGGGCTGCCACAGATACATATTGGACCATCAAAGAAGGCAATATGCAGTGATGGACGTTAATAAACATGCTGACAGTAAAGATATAAGGCCCCTGAGGGCTGCGGTTAGCAAATATGTGTAAATATGCTGTTGTTCTTTCATTATGGAAGAAATATTGTATAGATAAGAAATGTGAACAAGTGTGTCAGTTTCTCATTCAGTGCATGACTTAAGATCAAGGATTCATAAAGATACTAGGTAGTGTTGTCTCTCATGTGCTGACTAAACAGTCAAGGGGTTTACAGTAGTTGTATATTCCTATCTGAGTGACCTTTTGGGGAATGTAGTTAGGTAAAGATTGAAAATACAAGGATTTTCAGGAGGAAGCTGCCAATTGTGCAGTATCAGATATAAACAGTTGTCTTTTCAATTGACTGGAAACAATTTTTTTAACAACTTAGAACATTAAGCCCTGGACATACTTTAGATCTTCCCTGAAAGATAAACAAAACAAATTATTTCTTCTTACTGATGACTTTTGCTCAGGCAAGCATATTAATGTTACATCTTTCCTCGATGTAACAACATTCAGAATCTATATTTCAAATCCGGTGTAAGAACATCTCTGAACTTCTTTCACTTTTTCTTTGGTCGTTGGTAACTGTGGACTTCAAACAATCTCTAGTTCTTCTAGTGTTTCTTCAGGTCTATATTACAACAACGAAAAATTAAAATATCGAGCGCTCACATGAGTGAAAAATCGGAAACGTGAAATCGCTATTGTGGGGTGCCATTCCCCCCACACCCCTCGCTAAATATATATTCCTGCTCCGAGATCGCACTACAGTGAGGAAAGGGCAAATATTCTGATTTTCACTGTACTGGGATCCAAAAAAACTAAATATCGAATTCCTGATTTTATTTGCTCATGTGAGAGCTCAATATTTTAATTTTTTATCATTCTAAAGTAGACTCGTTTCTTCATACTGGTCCAGTAAGTACACTATACATAAAAACTCCAAAAACCAAGTTGTTACCAAAGCACAAAAACTCCAAAAACCAAGTACCAAAGCACAAAAACTCTATACTACACTATACATAGTTCCTTGCTTGATCCATTTTTCACTTTCAGGAAATCTGTAGATTAAGCACCATCCTCTGCACCATCCTTTTACAATCTTGTAATTTCCTTGTAGAAAGATGTATGCTATCAAAGATAGTCTGTAAATGTGATAAAGATAGACACGAAGCTCTTAAATGTGGTAACTTTTCAAGGATGTAAGTTAAATGCACATCCTTAGCAGTTTTTCTAGGTTAAATGAAATGCTATTTAAAATCTCATTATACTTAGAAGAAATTAGATTACATACACTTTACAGGTTGACTAAAATGTACTTAAAAAAGGCATGCTGTAATAATGCTATGTTGGAATATGAAGCTGTCCCACAAAAGTAACAGGATGTCTTTAGCTTGGCTATGTAAAACAATAAACAAGATAGTAGGTGGAAGGTGGGTGAGAGAAGCTATTGAACAAAAGTACTTGTAGGGAGCTCAGAGTAGTGAAAGCTACACAAGGAAGAGTGAATGAAATACTGGGCTTCTGGAAAGGGGGGTGTGAAAGCCTGGTGCCACAGGGAGTGTTCCATGGAGCCCTTTGCTAAGGGCTTCATTTCAAATAAGGCTAGCTTTAGGCATGCTTTTAATACTATCCCAAAGTACTGACATACTTGCAGTCAGGATGGGACTCTGTGGTGCTAAGATGGGTCAGATAATGTCTAAAGAATACACTCAAAAATGAAGACAAACTTTAAACCAAAAAAAAATCAAATAAACTGAGGAAACAACTGCTTAAATAAAAATAAACCAAATTTATTTGTTAAAAATAAGCACTTTCATCCATAACCATTCAATGACCTTCATCAAACATTACAACAGTATACCATACTGATTTAAATGTCTCGCTTCCAAATCAGCTATTTGAGTACCACAGTCGTAGACCACTCCCACTTTTTTTGTTAAAAGCAAACAGTACATTTTAAACCAAAACTTATGGCCATACAAAAAAATACAATTGGATACAATTAAACTACCTGTCCACCTTTTAAATCAGGTAGAAGAGGTGTTTTATAATATTGTTATAAACATTTAGAAAGCACTTACAAACATGTTAACAAAACAACGTACTGGCATCAGGAAATCATACTCGTACCAATACAAGAACAGCATGAACTGTATCCCAAGTTGGTTAATCAAACAATAACAAGCATTAACAAAACAGCTATTTCAACAAATCCTTGTTATTACTACAATGCCCTGTAACTAAAATTTGTAGTAATGCAAAAAAGGCAAAAAGAAGTATATATAAAAGAAAAATGTATTTATATGTACAAACCTCATTTTATAAGGCCACTAAATAAAATTCATTTTCATCTGGTTTAAGGTGTCAATTCTAGCAAACAGTTAATAGAACAGTATTCATTTATTCCTGCCCAAGTGTCAGCATTTAAAATAATTTGTCAGAAAAGTTCCCTTTTCTCAAGTTGTACTGTCAGTACTCCCCCCATATCCTTGCTCAACTACTTCTATCATAGTGTATCTAAATAAATTACCTTCATTAGCTACATGTTTAGCCAGTGCACTATGAGTGTTTGCCTTCTTAATACTATACTCATGCTCATATATTCTGTCCTTCATTTTACGTTCAGTCTTGCCTATGTAAAAACACAGGCAAGACTGACACAAAGCTAAATAAACTACACTCCTGATGTTACAATCAAATATACCCATCAATCTACACTCCGACCCTCTAACTATAAAACCTTTTCCGACTCGTATAAATTTACATTGTGGACAAAATCCACATTTTCTCATTTTAGGGGGTTTTACCTTGTTTATATTTCTATCACTTGAAGTCTCCAAAATGTCTTTGATATTCCTACCTCTCCTAAATGTAATACTTGGCTTAACCCCATTTTTTTCTGCAGTTGAAACATTTTCTTTCAGCATTACCCAGCCTTTCTTTAGAACCCAACTTAGCCATCTATGATCACTGCTATATGTAGTTAGCAAATTTGCAGTGTAAATGTCAGTCTTTATCCAGTTACCTACCCTGTCACAATTTATGTTCTGAGGCCTATTATCAAGTGTAACACTTGTGACTGCCCCCCCCTTAAATATAGGTACATAAAATCCTGTCACTCTCTTTTTTTTATACCTCATTCAACAGTTCTTCCAACAAGGACTGGGGGTACCCCTTTTAATTAACATTTCTTTCATAATCCTACATTCTTCTGAAAAATACCCATCCAGATATACAATTCTGGCTGCTCTAACTAATGGTAAGGGTGGGAGCTGTCAAAATGGAGGAATGTATTTGAATATGTTTTCTTCCTACAGATTTTAAAGGTGTAAACTTGGGCTGCACTAGCTTTTTCAAGTAATACATCCAAGTATGCTATTCATTGTGTGCTCATTTCATGTGTAAATACTAAAAATCTGTTTTAGTGTTTATATAATCAATAAAGGTGTTAATACTATCAACCCATCTTTCCACAATATGAAAATATCATCCAAAAAGCATACATAAAGTTGAATTGTATCATTAAATGATGTATTATTAAATATATATTTGTGATCCCATTGAGTCATTGCTATATTTGCAAATGTCCCTCCACACAGGGACCCCACTGCAACCCTTGTTTTTTTACAGATAATAAATACCCCCCAAAGTACAAAAAGTTATTACCCAAGATTATATCCAGCAGATCCTTATACAAATTAATGTCCTATTGTTTCACTCCGTTGTTATATAGAAATTCTGTTTCCCATTGAATCCTGGTTTCCTGGAGTATGACAGTATAAAGGTCATTTACGTCTATAGTCAAGAATATATCACCTGCATTCAAGTGTAAGTTGTTGATCATACCTAAAACCTCCAAGAGTCTTTATAGATCTATTTTTCATTAGATAAAATCTCTTTTAACTTAGAGTCCAAAAACTTGGTACAGGGGTATATGATGGAATTTCTCTCAACCACTATGGGGCATATAGGGGGAGACATCAAATTCTTGTAGATTTTCTGGATTGCAAACATAATTGGGGCAATTGGGGCTGCCATACGCAAATAGTTATACACATCAGCATTAATCCTCTTCTCAATAAACAAGTCTTCTATAGCAGAATTAACTTTCCTATATGCACCATTCATTTCACTTTTTGAAACCAGTTCATAAGTGTCCATCTCCAAAATCTTTGACATTTTGGAGAAATCAAGTGATAGAAATATAAACAGGGTAAAAACATCTAAAATGAGAAAATGTGGATTTTGTCCATAATGTAAGTATATATGAGTGGGAGAAGGTTTTATACTTAGAGGGTCACAGTAGAGATTGAAGGGTATATTTGATTATAACACCAGGGGTGTAGTTTATTTAGCTTTGTGTCAGTCTTGCCTGTGTTTTTACATAGGCAAGACTGAATGTAAAATGAAGGACAGAATATATGAGCATGAGTATAGTATTAAGAAGGCGAACATCTATAGTGCACTGACTAAACATGTTCTAGCTAATGAAGGTCATTTCTTTAGATACACTGTGATAGAAGTAGTTGAGCAAGTATATATGGGGGGGGGGTTGACAATATAACTTGAGAAAAGGGAACTTTTCTGGCAAATTATTTTAAATGCTTACACTTGGCCAGGAATAAATGAATACTCTAATATTATCTGTTTGCTAAAATTGAGAGCTTTAACCAGATGAAAAGGAATTTTATTGGGTGGACTTATAAAATGAGGTTTGTACATATAAATACATGTTTCTTATATATATATATATACTTTTTTGCCTTTTTTGCATTACTACACATTTTAGTTACAGGGCATTTTAGTAATAACAAGGATTTGTTGATATAACTGCTTTGTTAATGCTTGTTATTGTTGATTAATCAGCTTGGGATACAGTTCATGCTGTTCTTCTATTTGTACGAGTATAACTTTACGATGCCAGCACTTTGTTTTGTTAAAATGTTTTTTAAATGCTTTCTAAATGTCTCTAACAATTATATAAAATACCTCTTCTACTTGATTTAAAAGGTGGACAGGTGGTTTAATTGTATTCAATCATATTTATTGGTTTTGGACAGCCATAAGTTTTGGTTTAAAATGTACAGCTTGCTTTTAACAAAAAAGTATGGGGGTCTACAACTGTGGTACACAAACAGTTGATTTGGGAGCGGGATATTTAAATGACTATGGTATACTGTTGCAATGTCTGATGAAGTTCATTGAATGATTATAGAAGAAAGCACTTATTTTAAAGAATAAATTTGTTTTATTTTTATTTAAGCAGTTAGTTCCTCAGTTTAGTTGATTCTTTTTTTGGTTTAATGCCTAATTAATAAACAACAAAAGGTGAAATAAAGGAAAACCATTTTACTGTGAGAACAGTTATATTGAAGTGTTCGCTTAATTAAAAATACAGCCCCTTTATGTGTTTTAAAAGTATCTCTGTAGATCAATGAGTTTATTTTTAAATTGCAAGTAAATCTACAAGACAAGACAGCAAGAAACATATATATAGGCAGAAAAGATGTCACTGAGAAAAGCTAAGGGACTGCATGTCAGCAAAATGATGCAGTATTTTTCAACAGATATAAACAGTAAAATGTAATCATTATATCAAATTAGACCCATAGAACGACAAGAGAAGTAAAAAAATGTGCATTTTCAGTAAGGGAATGCTCTCTCTCTCTTTTTCTTTCTCTTGTCCCGTATCTACATGTGTGCACACATTCAAAGACAAATGCATGCACAAACACACACACACACACACACACACACACACACACACACACACACTGAAATATATGCACCAAAATAAGATACAAGAACATGCACATACATAACATGAGGCCAAAGAACATAATGAACACCTATCAATACTTAATTGTATTCAGTAGTATGTAGTTGAGGCATCTGCTGCAACATGACAATGTACTTACTGGAGGGTCCAAATGAAGAGAAGATAAAATCAGCAAGCAAAGGAGAATAGTATTGCTGAAACTGAATTCATCCTCAACGCTTGGTGAGTACCTTCATGAAGTGGACCCTGTTTTTACAAAATCTCACCAAGGCAACACTGATATAGAGACTGTGTTTTATATATCATAAAAAAGACAGCTGAGTGCACAAGTCCCAGGATAAAAAAGTTCCCAATCCTGGTATACACACTGGTGCCAGGAATGGAAAATATTACAGGGTAGAATCCTTAAGATACAGAAACATTCCTGCAATGGGGCTAGACCAAGCTCGGGGGGTGGAGCCCCCCCCCCCTCATTGTAGAAGAAATAGAGTGGACTAGTAAGTATAAGAAAGAAATAATGCACTGTTACTATTATGCAAGAAGCCCAGAATTTCCAGATAGATGATGTTCAAAAAGATTAAGAAAGAAATTAGAAGAAAGAAAAATACTTGCATAAGAAAAACAGTCAACACTTCAAATGCAAATTTGTGTTCGTTAATACAACAGATCCATGAAAAACATTATATAGAACAAGAAACTTTAGGCTGGTTGAAAAAAAAGAGATGGCTGATGAAGTGTGAATATAAAAGACAAAACCCAGAGATTTTTGAAAGGTATAAAAAAGAAACATGGACATGGGAAAGACAGAGATCTGAAATGGTGCAATATTTATGCAAAGGAGAAAGCCAAACTAGTCAGTACAAAATAAGCAGCCCCAAAGATAATTGAAGATAAATACGGACAAAGGCACCCAGATATGGAACATTTTGCAATTAAAAAGCTAAATCACAAAGGGGGATCTTGGAACAAAAAAATAGTAAAGTAGAAGGTAAACAAATACAAACTGAAGTTATGGAATACCTGTGAAGTGAAGGTTTTAGTGGAAAAAGTCTAACACAGGTTATGTCAAAGCATAATGGAACAATGAGTCCCAAAGTAAGGAGAAAAATATGGAGCAGCAGACATCTGAAGAAGAAATATGGAAATGGTAAAAAAGAGATTTAATGTGGTGCAATATTTATGCAAAGGAGAAAGCAAGATTACTGAATACAAAAAAGCAACACCAAAGATATCTGAAGAGACATAAAGGCAAATGCATTTGGATATGGAAAATTTTACAATACAAAAAAATAAGAAAACAAAGGGGGTAAGAAGAAAAGAGGATTAGTAATGGAGAAGTTAAAGAAATAGAAACTGAAATTATGGATTACCTGCAAAGTGAAGGGTATAGTGTAGAAAATCTACCTCTGGTAACATCTCAGCATGATGGAACAATGAGTCCCCAAATTAAGGAGAAACAGGTGGAATGTAAATCATCTGATCCACTGCCAATGATGATACTTTGGATCCTATAGTAGGAAATTGGCACAAAAGTTCAGTTGGACTTGCACAGCAAGGGATGAAGCAGGGAAAAGTAGCAACTCTGATGTAAATAGTGTCGTGGAGTGATATGCCATTTCCTACATGAAAGAGCAATAGATGATGCAGAATGCAGCTGAAGAGAATATGCCACAGGAAGATGTCCTGGAACTTTCTGTAGAATGGCCGCAGGAAACATAGAGCAAAGAATGTGCCATATGTTTTGAAGAAAATTATCTTAGAGAAAAGTTGCTTAATTTAATAGAGATGGAGAGAAATATTAATTTTGATGAAATAAATAAATGACAAAAGTCAATAAGACACAAAATGTTAGAAATGTGATGAAACGAACAAAGTGATCAAAACTATAAACATAAAGTCATGTGATATAACAGAAGTAAATAGGACATATTACTGGACAGCTAAAATAATAACATATTAAGTCTTACCACAAAAACATAGAGCAATAAGGGAAAGGAAGGGAAGAAATCAAATGCCATCATGGAAGTATTGGATAGGAAAAGCTATAAAGCAATTAAGGCAAGAAGTGTCACTGTTAGAAGAGTACAGCAGAGGTTATAGATTAATAAAAATACTATGAAAGATAGATGTGATAAAAGCAACATGCTGTATCTGAACAGACCAGGCTCTACCATACACTATTGCAAATAATAAGCTAAAGATATCAGCACAGGTAGAAAAACTAAGAAGATATGCAGATAAGCAATTCATTGATAACCCCCCAAAAATGTTGAGAACTGGGAAACAAAGCAAAAGGAATAGAAATGCCACCAAAAAAGAAGAAATAGACACATTTTGGAAAAATATCTGTGAACACTGTGGAACATAACAAAGATGCTGAATAGATAGAAGAAGTAAAAGAAACCGTAAGAAGTTCAGATGTACAGGATATGAAATGGGATGAATTAACAGCCAGAGAAATTGAAACAAAACTAAGAAATGCTCCTAACTGGAAAATCCCTGGCCAAGATGCAGTACCTAACCTCTTGCTAAACGTTTTAACATCTTTACACATAGACTTAGCTTTGAGTAAGAACTATTTACATATGCATCCCGAAGAGACACCAACCTGGTTAACAACAGAAAAAATTATACCCTTCCTTAAGAGTGAACTTACAAACCATCCTAAAAGCTATAGACCAATAACTTGCCTTCCAAAGATATACAAGCTATAATTTGGAATTGATGCCAACAGAGTTTATAGTCATTTAAAAGAAAACTCAATCATGTCACTAGAACACAAGGGTAATAGAAGAAAATAATTTGGAACAAAGGATCATTTGTTGCTAAATAATGTTATAATGGAGAATTGTAAAACAGGGAAAGAAGCTAAGTATGGCATGAATAAATTACAAAAAAGCATTTGACAGCATCCCACATTCATGGTTAAAGGAATGCTTACAGATGTATAAGATACACCCTACATTGATCAGTTACATTACAGTAACTATGAAACAGTGGCAAACCACTCTGCAGCTAAGCCATGGTCAAGAACAAATTATTATTCAAGGGATAAAAATTCAAAGGGGGATATTCCAGGATGAGTCATTGTCAATGCTGTTATTTTGTCTTGCCCTTAACCCATTAAGCTGTTTGATTAACAAATTAGGTCTTGGTTATAATTTGGCTCCCAGAAAACATCCAAGTGTAAACACTTCTCAACATCTTTTTGTGGATATCTTAAAACTATATAGTTCATCAGATGAGGAGTTGAAAGCACAACTACAACTGGTTAAAACTTTCTCAGATGATAAAAAATGTCATTTGGTCTTGATAAATCCGTGAAACCAATATTTAAAGCAGGAAAGCTGCCGCGCCAAGAAAATATCAATCTGGGACAGGAATGTGATATAAAGGAACTTGAGCAGGAAGGAGTGTATGAATATTTGTGACTGATGAAGGATTGACAATAAAACATGAACAAATACAAATAAAACTCAGTAAGGAATACTTCAGAAGACTACAACTAATATTGAAACAACCCTGACATCTAGGAATTATGTCCAAGCTATAAACCAGTTTCAGCTTCCTGTTTAAGCAACAGTTTTGGTTGATTGACTGGCCCCAAAACATATTGAATCAGTTGGTCAGAAAAACAAGAAAAATGGATCACTCATTAAATGATATATAAAAATCATTATATACCAATATTATATATCCCCTGTTCTGAAGGAAGTATGGGCCTCCTTGAAATTGATTAGATGTATATATCTGCAATCATGGGACTGCATACATATCTGCTGACCTCACATAGTGAAATTTTGAAAACATGAGGAGAATAAGTCTACAATGACTTCCCTGCTTAGTTTAGCACAAGCATATCTATGTCGAGCGGGAATGGAAATCAAACCAGAATGGATAAAAATCAGGCAACAACTGAATGTGTCAAAAAAAAACATAAGAAAGAAATATAAGATGGATCAGATGAGAAGGCAAGAAATAAGGAAAAGCATAAATATTGTTGTTGGCACAGAAAACTCCCAGAACAACTTTATGTTGATCAGGATTTGATGCAGAAATGGTTAAGGAGAGGTGAATTTAAACCAAAAGATGAAAGGTTAATATTGGCGGCCCAGGGTAGTAGACTATATACATGTTTGTTTATAAAGTACATTGAACATGTGGGAGAAACAGATAAGTGCAGGTTCTATACAACAGAACTAGAAACAAAGTGCAGGTTCTGTACAACAGAACTAGAAACAGTCACACATCTTGTTCCTAGGTATGATACACTAATGGCAGAGGGCCTGTATAATGAAGGCATAATAATGTGGCAACACCACAAAAGTGTACCAGCCAGGTTTTACAACCAATAACCACACAATACTTGGCTAAAAATGGTCAAGAACTTTTGGTACCACAAAGTACTTGACTAAAAACCAGTTTAAAAGTTGTGGTGCCTAAAAAATGTTTTTTAGCCAAGGATTGTGATAATAATGTGGCAAAACTGTTGCACTGGGGATTGTGCAAGCATTGCAATATTGAAGTAGCATTGGAAATATGAGCCACAAAGTATTGTAGAAAATGAAGTTTATATCACATGAGATCACCTATTTTGAACAGTTCATAAAACAGATGTGAGTAAACCAGATATAGTAGTCCATGAAAAGCAGACAAAAGTAGCATTGATCATTGAAATTGCTACACACAGTGATTATAGTGTCTTATGTACAGAAAGACACACAGTTATAAAATACCAGGATTTGCAAGCAGAAATAAGAGCAATGTGGAAGAAGGATACCCAGACAGTTCTAGTAGTAGTAGGAGCAATGAGTCTCATAAAAAGTATTTACAATCATATTTAGATATGCTACCAATACATGTAACTCCATATGAATTGCAGAAGGAGTAATTTCTGGGCACATTGTGGGTGCTGCAAAGAGCACTTTTGAATAACATCAAATATTGAAACAATACTAATTTCATGGGTCCATTCCCACCAGAGTATTAGAAACCCAAAAGACTTGTAGAAATGAAACAAAGCATACATTAACCACATGACAGTAAATGGTGTGACACAATGATACAGCAGTTAATGTAGTTGCTTCATAGCACTTGGTGTTCTTTCTAAGGTGATAGCAGGGCTTGTGCATTCTGTGTGGAGAATGCTCCTCCTGTGTCGACTTGAGTTTTCCTTATGGTCTCCTGTTTTTTGACGCATCTTAAAGATGTGAGCAGATGTACTGGTGATCCTCCAAATTGCCCAAAACCTGTATCTGTCTGTGCGTGTGTGTGTGTGTGTGTGTGTGTGTGTGTGTGTGTGTGTGTGTGTGTGTGTGTGTGTGTATGTGCACGCAAGAGTGTGTATCTGTGTGTATCTCAGTTATACACCTGTATAGGTGCATGTCAGATTCTGAATATTTATATGTGAATACATGCACGTATGCATACATGTGTGCCCTGAAATGGACTGCAGACCCATCAAGAATTATTTACTGCTTGCCAGAATAGGCTCTACCTTCCCACAAAATTGGTTAGTGAAAATGGATAGATCTATAAATGCATGCATAGATGCCTGTAATCATTTTCAGGAAGTGGAAATTGGAAACAAGTATGAAAGAAATCTTGGTAGAAGAATAATTGGTGAGAGCGGATATGTGGCTAAGCCAGTTGTGGAAATAAGGAAATAAGGAAAGCTGGTTGTGAAATGTAGAAGTCCAGGAAGTCATCAAAAGAAAAAAGCAGTCCAGGAAAAAGTGGGAGATAGAAAAGACAGGCCAGGCTAGGAAGGAATACTGGTTGACTAATAAAGAGGTTAAGAAAGGAGTTGCAATAGCAAAGAACAAGGTATCAGAGGCAATCTACAAGCTTCTGGAAAGTGACTCAGTAGATGGTACAAATTAACTGTATCAGGTTGCAAGGCAAAGATAGAAAGATAAGGAAGATGGTCAGACACCGTTCATAAGGGATGCCAGCAACAGCCTGCTCAACAGTCCACAAGAGATCAAAGGAAGATGGAAGGAGTATTTCCAGCAGCTGCTGAATTAAGATAACCTCACAGAAGTTGTACTACCCCAGACACAGCCTACAATGAGAGAAGAGGAGGAATCCACCATAGAAAAATAAGAACAGCACTAAGAAAAAATGAGGTCAGGGAAAGCAGCAGGCTCTGATGATGTCACAGCATATATGATAAAGATGCTGGGTGAGATAGGGGAGAAATAGCTCCTGAGGGTACTCATAACAGTGTGAAGAGAAAGGTGCACTCCACATGACTGGAGAATAAGCATACTAGTGCCAGTATTCAAGAACAAAGGGGGCATACGCAACTGTATGCAATGCAGAGGTATCATACTCTTGTCACATTGCATTAATGTTCTGGAGAAGGTGATTGATAAACAAAGACACAGAGTAGCAGAAAGTAAGATGGGAGATGCATAGTTTGGATTCAGATCAAGCTGCAACAATCTTAAATTTGATATACACATAGCCCAAACAATCAAAAAAGTACACAAGAAGCTTGGTCTCTTGTATAGAAACAGACAATTCATGACCAGCTATACCAAAGCCACTATTGCTAGAACTCACCTACTAGCCACCCTACTGTATGCCTCCCCAATTCTGACTAATCTTCGCCACAGCGAGCAAAACAAAATGGCAGCTTGCTATAACAAGCTTGCCAGGTTTGCTACAGGTGCCTCTAATAGGGGACCATCACTGTCATTCCCTCAAACAGCTCAAATGGATTGAATTGCCCCATCTACTTCTTACTACACAGCACTCCACAGCCCACAAACTGTTCTACCTCCCTGACAAAACCCCTATACTACGAAATCTTATACAACCCTACACCACCACCCGAGTCTTAAGATCAACAGACCAAAATCTCATAAAAGTCATCAAACATAAGAAATAAGCTGGTAAAACTCTCTTTGCCTGTACAATAGCAAAAACCTGGAATTCACTTCCTAATGACATTACTTCTACAAGTTCTGCTCCACAATTTAAGAAACTACTCAAAACCCACTATTTTAGCAACTGGCTGTGCCCATGTCACTTCCCAGGCTAATCCATTACATTGCAGTGATGCAAGGATTCTACCAAGGATGACCCAGTACTGCCTAATGTCTAGAATTCTTATTCTTTCCTAAAAACACTTACTCCAATGGTATTGACTTATATGTCTGTAACTAAATACGTTCCTCTATGCTATTTGTTTTGCCTTATGAACACAGCTATGTACTTTACATAAGTCTGTAAAGTAATGTTAGATATTAGGTTTATATTGTGTGCATTAAGAATACAGTGCTGTATCTTGTAAATTTATCTCTTTAGCAATTGTTTAAGTGGAGCTTTTCTCCCCGGGCCTCCGCTGAAAATGGACCTGTGCCCAGTCGGACTTTCCCAGTCATCAAATGTAAAATAAATAATAAAAATAAAATAAATAAATAAACTGACTCGATATTTGCAGCGAGACAGATAGGTGAGAAGAAGATAACAATGAGAAAAAGAGTCCAACTGGGCATACCTAGACTTGGAGAAAGCATATGGCAAGGTCCCAGGAAAGCTGGTTTGGGCAGTCCTGTTGTGATTTGAAGTCCCAGAAATATTGGTAGAATTAGTGCAAGCTATGTACAATTACCCAATGACTCAAGTACAAACCGTATTCAGTCTCACAGAGGGTTTCTCAGTGGGAGTGGGTGTGCATCGAGGTTCAGCTCTGAGCCCACTGCTGTTCATGCTGGTGATGGACTTTATTAGCAAACAGGTCGGAAGGGACAGATCAACAAAGTAGCTGTATGCAGACAACGTGGCATTACAGGCAGACTCTGAGCAAGAACTTCAGCAACGGATAGACGAATGGAATGCAAAACTGAAGGCACATGGGATAAAACTGCATACAGATAAGACAGTGGTAATGGCAACAAATGGGTGAAATTAGAAGAAGCTTGGAATTGATATAGAAGGAAAAATAATGGAACAGGTTAATAGCTTCAAGTATTTGGGAGGGGTGGTTAAAGAGAAGGGAAGTCTGAATGAGGAGTTCAAAGCTAGAAGCAGGGGCTACAGCCAACAGGCACAGAGTGTCAGGTATAGTATATGACAGAAGATTGCCAAAGAAGCTGAAAGGTAAGGTGTACAAAACAGTGGTGCGACTAATACTAGCATATGGTACAGAATCCTGAACAGTAAAGGTTTAGCAGTTGAGGAAGTTAGAGGTGATGGAGACGAAGTGTCTGAGATGGGTGGTATAATGCACACTGAGGAACAGATGAAGAAATGAGGCTATAACAGCAGAAGCCAAAGTAGGTCCAATTGCAGAAAAGGTCAAACAGATTACAGTGGTTCAGACACATGTACATAAAAGCGGAAGATAATCTGGTGAAGAATATTTTAAACAGGCAAGAAGAAAGAAAGAGGAAATGAGAGTGTCTAGCAAAGAGGTGGATGGATTGTGTGAGAGAAGACCTGAGACAGTTAGGCATGAGTGTCAAAGAAAGCAGGAGAGTGGACTTGAGTAGAGAGAGATGGTACAGTACAGTCTGCCTGTGTATGTGTGCAGCATGCATACAGTCTGGCAGTCACATGCAAGCAGACTTACTGTTCCTTGCTCTGTAACAGATTTTCCTTTTATGGCATTCTCCAGCATGTTGTATTTTTTTCAAAACTTATATCTGTTTCATAGTTTATGCATTTACATTACACAGAATTTCTTTACATTAAAAAAAAATCCGTGAGCCTCAAAATGTAGGTGCTGACTTCTTTAAAATGACATAAAAAATAACTGCTCTAAAAATTTCCTTTATAAAATAGCCAAGCTGGCTGTCATATGTTAGGTATCATACCTGGGAAATGTTTAATGTGGTCAGTCTTAGACTATCCTAACATAGATTTTATTATAACTTCCTGTTAAACTTTTTCAGATGGTTATTTACATTAAAGGTTGATACACGGATAAGTTGAAAGTACTGCAAACACAAAAATTTTCTTTCAACTTCTAGGAAATACATGGGTAAAAAGTTCAAGCTAAATAGAAGTGCTTCAGTGCAAGAGGAATAGTAGTAAATGTTATAATATCCATTTCATATTCCTTTTAAGTTTGATCAGCTGCCCCTCTGTGTCTTTATTACAGCATAGTTTAATGATGTTGATTAGAGCATTCCCTCATCTGCTGTTTCAGCATTAACTCTCACATGGAATTATTTTCATAAGCATGGTCACATTTTCAGTATGTGTGAATAAAATATGCAACAAAAGTATGCAGACTGATGTACAAAAAGTAAACATGTTGCTTTTGTTTAATATTTGCTTTGTGTATACTATAATACCCTGTTACTTATTTCCATGTTTGAGAATAACCAGTAACATTTCATGCTAACTTTGATGTTTAAAAAAAAAAAACATGCATCAGTTCGTATCACACATTTCTGCACTGCTCTTACTTCTGTATAGTCTTGTAGTAAACAGCACATTGACTATTCTGTTCATTTATCTGGCTAAGTCATCTGTTTTGTGCCTCATGTTTTGTGCTTCAAGCAGAGAAAATATTACAAGGACACAGCTGCCATAAATAACGCAAAGTAGTTGGGGCCATGAAAGCTATCCTCACTGTTTCTTGTACCACAGCATGCATGCTTCCTTTAAAAGCAGATCATACAAACAGGGTGACGCTGTCTATTACAATATGTCAGTTCTCGGAATTGTTTAACTAGCTTTGATGTCAGCACATAGCAGATTAGAGGAAGAAAGCCACAGGCATTACTAGCAAGTTTCATCACTTCCTTCTCCCTGCTGAACCTGTCAGAGTCATCAGTTAACAGTTTTAGAGAGTAGATAGCTGACGAAACGCAGGAAGTTCAGAAAAAAAAACAGCTATTAGGTAAACACATCACCATAAAATGTATTGTATCTCTCGGCTTCCCTACAAACCACTTTTGGGGGAATTCACATCAGACTATGGAGTTCTTTAAACAAAAATTGCTTATGCTTAGATTTCAATTTTTAAAACCTGTAAAAGTGGCACAAAAGCTAGGTGTATGTGAAAGACAGAATGCTAGAAAGAAACAAAGATTAAAGGGTAATATTTGAAAAAAAAATCATTTACTAATACATGTGGTCTTTTTGCTATATACATGAAGCAGATTGTTATGATTCCCCTCAGACAGATACATTATATACATATAAAGCTTTGACATTGATAGCAGTGAGTCAGTTCTGTGACTATAAAACGTTTGCCGAGAATGTTCACAGCTTTTATTTACGATTATTTCTTGACTGATTGTCCTTCATGCTGAAGGACCAGGCACTCACATATTTAACACATTACTCAAACATAAATGTAAAAATAGCATTTCAAATGTGTTCAGGCATCCTAGCCAAGAAGGCAACAGCTCCAAAATGAACGTTTACATAGCAGGCCAGAGACAACTTTAGACATTCTGATGATCAGTTTACAAAATACTACAGGCTCCTTGCCCCCCCTCCTCAAGATTCAAAATCATATCAAAGCCTGATGCTCAAGGCCACATTTAGTAGCTACAGTTACTGCCAAAAGGGAATTTAATCAGGGGCCCGCTGCCTAGTTTCATAAAAAATAAGAGTCACCAATAAATGGAATACTAGCGAAATTAAGAGGTGAAGTCAGGTACAACAAAATACAGAAGATGAACTAAGAGAACTGAAATTTTCTTTTGAATTTTGTTCATAGTGAACACATAGTATTGGTACATACAGAGACAGAGTTAACCATATAATAGTTATATGCATAATAACCCCCATGAATAGCCTTAAATTAAAATAGACTGATTGCATAAAAAAGTTCATAGAAGACTAGCACATCAGGAAAATATTTACAGCTAAGCAAATGGTTAAAAGACTTTTTTCCTTATTATTTGGATAAGTTTGGTAGAAGTAGTCTGAAAAAGGATTTTGTTATTAGTGCCCTAATAACACATCACCAATAATTGCTACAGCACTACTGCACTTCAGGTCTTTAGTATGAGAAGGAAACTTTTAAGAATTATCCTCATATCATAACTGTAGGTACCTGAATTATGTCACCATGCATAGCGATATGTTATTTACATGAGTTTATATAACTGAAGAGCATTAATGTCATACAGTACTAACATTACACAACAATGATGCCTGACAGGGCGGAAGTTACAGGGAAATAACAGGCCCCACAATGGTGTTGTGAGGACAGGTGATACAGGAGGAAGACCTACCTACCACTGGAATATCCATTATTTCCATTACTATGCTTAGAAAATGGATTAAGTTTTATTTTGCATTCACTTTGTTATTACTGTATATTATTTGTTTTCATAGTTCTGATGGAAAATACTTCTTCTACCTAATGTTTGAAAGTTCTATACCAAAAGATAAGAAGGTTACACAGATAAACTATTCAGTAAAAACCTCTGAGAAAGACCCAGCTAAGATGCAGTTTTCACTGTGTAATACCTTAAACCTTCTATAGAAGAGGCCTATGGGAGATATGCAAAAGACCCCATAATGACATACTGGGGTTTATGCTACACACCTTCTGATTACCCATGATTTTTTCACTTATTATTTTTTAAGTCTTTACTAATATTTTGAAGACTGCCAGCCTGGCTAGATAGAATTTTGTAAATAATTCTATGTCACTGTAAATATTAATGTAATCCACAGGCTTGCTTTACAAATGTAAAGAGAACTATATGTTATGATTAAACTATATGTTGTACTGAGTTCAAAAATTTAACCACAGTGCACTCTGCTGGAAGAAAGCTGATAAGTCAAGCATCGTATGACTGTTTGATCTCGAGCTTGGAGACAGGATGTCTGAGCCAGGAAATTCTTTCTTTGTCTTGATTTAAGAGATAGTTACTAAGGTTTTACATGTATAACGACTTTTATTGATGTGGCTTCCTGGCCAGGTGCAGCTTACCAAGAAATGTAAATTCTGAGTTTCTGTTAGCCTTGGAACCAGATAAGTGTCAAGAATGATGTAATGTGAAATGACTCAGCAGTACTGTGTTATCAATTTAAGACTTTCTCAGAGAGAGAGAATTAAGCATTTTGAATTTTGTCTGAACCCATCAACTCACCAGCACTCTGCCTTTGCTCTGTAAGTAAGATATTTATTTATAACAGTGATTTCTCTTAGAGATAGATAGAAATAGCCAGATTAGTCTAGCTGTTTTCTATATTTATGTCAAACTATCTTACAGTATCGGTTTAAAACAATTTCCTGTGATCTCTGAACACTGTAATGACATTGTGTTGGAGTAATAACTACTGCCTTGTGTTTTTATTATTTATTATTAAATATTTTTTAAATCTTTCAACTGTGGCTGTTTTCTGTAAAGGTAATTTAAGCTCTTAGAGTATATTGCATGTATTTGGTGATACTGTCCAAGCCACTCCAATAGCTTTAGCCCTGGGTCACACTTACTATTTGGATAACAGTAATATTACACAGTGAAATTGGTCACCCTTTGGGAAGGGCCTTATTAGTATCTGATAGGAGTAGTTGGTAGCAGTGGATTACTATCTTATAGCCTGGGCAGAAAGGGGCATAGCTGGAGAACCTGTGCCAGCCTTCCCCAGGAGTGTCTGTGTGTTTGCATATAACTCAAATCTCAAAGTGTGTGAGTGTCAGCTACTTGGACAGGGACACAAAGCACTGGTTGGACAGAGAGGGTACTGGAGATTTTGGCTTGACTACTTGGCTGGGATCTGAACCCTATAGCTGTGCCAGTGAGGAGTCTTATTGAGGATCTGGTGAGAAAGGGAGAAACCAGCCCCAGACTAACTGTGATCTCTGTGTGCTCTTAAGGGAAATTGTACTTGATTGTGTGTGTACTTGTTATCCTTCTCAATGTGCACGCCCCTCACTGGTGCTAGTGATGAGGATTGAGTCTCCTTGATTACTGGGCCAGTGCACTGGCATCACATATTAATTGTTTGGCAGTGGTGGGATATCCATATCATATATTAATTGTTTGATTGTGGTGAGTTAGCCACCTCGCATACTAATTGGCTTGTAGTGGTGTGGATAGTGAATTCCTGTAGCTTGTGTACAATGATCATGGAAGGCGTTTTTGTACTCTAAATCAGCCACACAGTGAATATTCAGAGTTCAGATCATAATTGTTTTATTTCTTTTGTTAGCTTAGTTAGTCAGGGAAAGCAGGCAAGCATGTCAGCAGAGAAATATGGCAAGCTGACTAGGAGCCAGTTGGCTGAGATGTGCCAGGCTAAGGGACTGGTGCATGGAAACCTGACTAAGGCAGACATGATTGCAGCTATGGTCACAGCTGCATCAGAAAACAGCAATCAGGAGGATGATCAGACTGGCCATGGAGATGTACAACACTCAGAGAATGAACAGCTCAACCTTTCCACAGGACTTAAAAATCCATCTGGAGCTGAAGAGACTTGATTTGGAGGCCATGCATTTGGAAATGGAAGCTGTGAAGAAGGAGAGGCAGAGTCAGCATGAAAAGGAGATGCTGACTCTTCACCAGAGTTATGAAGGTAATGGCTAGGCTTGTATAGGCCCTAAGGCCGATAGCCTAGTACCAACCTATGAATCTATGAACCTATGGTTAAGAGGGTATGTAAACAGTATGATGTTGACCAAAGGCTCTGGGTATGGTTCCTGACCAACTTATTCCATGGTAAAGCTGTAACTGTGTTATCCAATATATCTGATCATGAATTTCTTGATTATACTGCTGTTAAGAATTGTTTGCTAGAATTTTTTAAGCTAATACCTGAAACTTATAGAAAAAGGTTTCATGAGCATAGACACAAGTCAGATGAAAGTGTATATGAATATGTTGCTGAACTAAGCACTTATTTTCATAGGTGAGTGAGTGGATGTCAGGTCACCGCTTTTGAAGAGCTGGCAAACCTTTTGGTGATGGAACAAGCCCTTAGCACTTTGCTAGAGGACATAAGGATCTGGTTAGCTGATAGACAATGTGCTACTTCAGATGAGTTGGGGAAGAAAGGAGACCTAAACCTAGCAAGCAGGGCATCACTTCATAGGAAAGGGACACCTAGTGCTGCTCAAGGGACTAAAGGAACCCATGGTGGGCAGCCAAGAGAGCCCCAACAGAATCTGCCCATAGCAGGGGAAGCCATTAGTCCAGGTACACATCCAGGACCTAGGGTTAAATGTTTTAAATACAACCAGTGGGGCCATGTGGCATATAGATGTCCACAGAGGCAAAGTGGGGAACAAAAGGTGAGATATCCAGTAAGTGGGAAAGACAAAATGCCAATAGTAGGCTGTCTTGAGACAACAGGGGTACCAAACTACCATCCTGCAGCTGTCCTGATAGGGGAGGATTTGGATGAGGCAGTACCATGTATTAATGCAGTTACATGCAGTCAGGCTTGGAGACAAGCAGGTGGGTCTGGTAGCCTGGGGGAGACACAGACAGACCACACACTTGCAGCCAGGACTGCTGAGGTGGTTACTTAAGGGAGGGAGCTACCCTATAGCATTGAGACTGAAGGTGAACCACAGCTGCTTGTGAGTACTGATGGTCCCTTGGACAGAGTGACTGCAAAGGTAGAGGTGAGTAGTAGTACCCAGGTTGACAGTGAGGCACTGCTGTCAGAGGATACCAGACTTAATGTTGAAGGGGAGCTGGGAAGGGTTATAAAGAGAGAGTTGAGACAGGCTCAGCTCTCAGACCCTACATTATAAGGCCTGAGGCAGGTAGCTAGAGAGGCACCTGATTCTCAAGGGAAGAGGGAATCTGTATACTGGGACAAAGGGTTACTGTATAGAGAGTGGGAGAATACAGCAGTTGGTAGTACATAGACCCTACCATCTGGCACTTTTAGCCATAGCCCATGATATTCCCTTTGCAGGTAATATGGGCATAAAACATACAAAGAGATGTATTATGCACAACTTCTATTGGCCTGGAGTTTTGAGAGATGTAGCAGGGTACTGCAGGACCTGTGAGCATTGCCAAAATGCAGGCAAGGCATGAGACAAGGTGAGAGCTCCTTTGGTGCCTTTGCCTGTGATTGAGGAGCCATTTCAGAGGGTAGCTATGGATATTGTGGGGCCTCTGAATACCCCAAGCTCCACAAGGAAGAAGCATATCCTAGTGGTAGTAGATTATGCTACAAGCTACTCTGAGGCAATGGCTTTGTCCTCCACTGAGGCAGAAAAGGTGGCAAATGCCTTGTTAGAGATTTTCAGCAGGGTAGGGTTCCCAAAAGAAATACTGACTGACAGAGGTGCCAGTTTCATGCCAGACCTGCTGGCTTGTCTGTGGAAGTACTGTGGGGTGAAGCACCTAAAGACCACCTCCTACCATCCCCAGACTAATGGTCTTGTTGAGAGGTTAAACTCTGCACTCAAGTCCATGCTACAAGCATTTGCAGACCAATTTAACAGGGATTGGGACAAATGGTTTCCACATATGTTGTTTGCTTACAGAGAGGTTCCCCAGGAATCCACAGGTTTTTTACCCTTTGAGTTGCTGTATGGGCATAGGGTGAGGGGGCCTCTAGCTTTAATTCATATGAGTGGGACGGTGAGTGTGAGTGTGAATCTCACAAGGAGTCTGTTGTGGCATATGTCCTAAACCTCAGGACAAGGCTCAGGGAACTCATGGGCTTGACCCAAGAGAACCTGGCAGAAGCCCAACAACAGGAAAAGGTCTAGTATGACAGGAATGCTCGAGGTAGAGAGTATGCTGTAGGGCAGCGGGTAATGGTTCTCATTCTTGTCAGACACAACAAGCTGCAAGCAGCTTGGGAGGGACTCTATAAGGTGGTAGAAAAGGTAAATGATGTTAACTACATGGTAGAACTGCTGAGCAGGAGGCAGGGGCACAAATTGTACCATGTTAACATGATGAAACTTTACCATGACAGGGAGGCCCTTGTGCTGAGTATTTGCAGTGGATTGCAGGAGGAGTCTGAGGGAGATCTGGTGAATGATCTCCTCAGTGAGACTCGGACTGATACCTCAGTGGAAGGGGTTGCAATGTCCCAGCAGCTATCTCCTACCCAGGTTCAAGAAATCCAAGCAGTGTTACAGGAGTTTGGGGACATGTTCACTGGGAAATCAGGATGCACCCACCTGGTGCAGCACCAGGTGGATACAGGACCACAAAGGCCTATTAGACAGGCCCCTTATAGGGTGCCTGAGAGAGTCCAACAGACTCTGAGGAAGGAGATACCAGACATGTTAGAATTAGGGGTAATTCAGGAGTACAACAGTCCCTGGGCCTCCCCAGTGGTGCTGGTGCCAAAGAAGGAAGGCAGCACCAGGTTCTGTGTGGACTACAGGAAATTAAATAGTCACACAGAGTCAGATGCTTACCCCATGCCTAGGACAGATGAAGCCCTAGAGCAGCTGGGTAGGGCTAAGAATTTTACCCCATTGATCTTACCAAGGGTTACTGGCAGGTGCCCTTGACTCCCAGTGTTAGAGAGAGGTCAGCCTTTGTGACTCCTTTTGGCTTGCATGAGTTCACGAAGATGCTGTTTGGGTTGAAAAATGCCCCAGCAACTTTCCAGAGGCTGGTAGATCATATCCTAGCAGGAGCAGAAGGGTTTTCCCTTGCTTACCTAGATGATATTGCCATCTACAGCCATTCCTGGCAAGAGCACCTTCAGCATGTCAGGGAGGTGCTGGGCAGACTACAGAGGGCAGGGTTGGCCATTAAGCCAAGCAAATGTCAGGTGGGTATGGCAGAGGTCTCCTCCCTGGGACATAGAGTGGAGAGTGGTAAGATCAGGCCAGAACTTGCCAAAGTAGAAGCCATTCAGGGATGGCCTGCACCTGTTACCAAAAAGCAGGTGAGGCCATTCTTAGGGACAGTAGGGTATGACAGAAAGTTCATCCCCAAATATAGTACTATAGCTGCCCTCCTTGCAGACCTGACAAGGAAAACAGGCAAGATAAGGTAGTCTGGACCCCAGCATGTGAGCAGGCATTCCAGAAGCTTAAAGAAGCTTTGGGAGGACTCCCTGTGTTAGCCAGTCCAGATTACAGCAAAGAATTTGTTGTGCAGGTGGATGCTTCAAACAATGTGGTGGGGGCTGTACTTAGGTTTCTTCAGAGGGAGAAGAGCACCCAGTGGTTTATAGGTTCATAGGTTCATAGGTAGGTACTAGGCTATTGGCCCAAGGGCCTATGTAAGCCTAGCCAACAAGGTTCCATGGCTTACGCCACCCAAAAAGGTTATTTTCCTGTGCTACTGTCGAGCAGAGACACAGAAGTGATCCCCAGGGTGTATTTCCTATTTCCCATCCACTCATCAAGATTCTTCTTGAAGAGTGCTAATGAAGAACTTTGCTTGACATAGATGAGTAGCTTGTTCCAGAGTATAGGAAGTCTCTGGGACAGGACTCTATCCCTCCAGCATGTCTTGTTTATTGTGGTAACAAGGTTTAGGTCCCTAGAGTGTGTAGCTCAGAGGAATTGGGATTTCATTAGGTGTAGCATGTCCAGCAGCTCTGGGTTTGACATAGCTTTATATGTTAGGCAGAGATCACCTCAGCGTAGGTGATATGCTATGGAGTAAAGCTAGAGTTTTTTGAGGTGGTCAGTATAGGGCATTTGTTACTTTTGTGGCCTTTCCAGCTGCTGCAGATGTCTTGTGAGGTACATTCCAAAAGAGGCATTGTACTCTATAATGGGTCTAATGAGTGTCGAGTAGAGGGGAACAATGACCTCTTTTTTCCTGGATGAGAACCCTTTTATGATGAGGTGTACCACGTAGAAGGAATTCCTGACTACTGTGGCGATGTGACTATCAAAGGAGAGACTACTGTCCACCTGGGTCCCAAAGTCTCTTATCACGCATTTGGTGTTAAGTAGATTGCTGCATATGTGGTAGTTCATGGGTACAGAGTTTTTACCAAAGGGGATGACACTGCAATTTTTGGCATTGAGCTTGAGGCCATGGCTCTGACACCAGGCATCTGTCTCAGTGAGGCCCTTCGGTAGGATGTCCACATCATTTGGGGACTTGACTATGGCTCCTAGTTTGCAATCATCTGTGAACTTCATTAGCCAGAGGCCTTCTGTATTAGCCTGTACTTCAGAGAAGTAGATACCAAACAGGAGAGGTCCCAGGATGGAACCCTGTGGTACTCCACTTGTCACTGCCTTGAGGTCAGATTTGGAGTCTGCAACTTTTACAGTATGGGTTCTGTCAGTCAGCCAGTTGGCAACCCATCTTGTGACATAGGGATTTATACCTAGTTTAGTGAGTTTAGCTATAATTCCAGAATGGGGGATGGTGTCAAAAGCCTTGGTGAGGTCAAGATAGGCTGTGTGAACCACCTTACCCTCATCCACGGCTTTGGTGACTGCCTCAAAGAAGTCGATCAGGTTCAGGAGGCATGATCTGTCTTTCACAAACCCAAACTGGGTGGGATCCAGAGTTTGGAGGTTACCAATGTCTTTGTTTATGAGTTCCATGATGATACGTTCCATGGCCTTGCAGACCAGGCTCGTCAGGCTAACAGGTCAATAGTTCCCGGGATCAGTGGTGGCTCCCCCTTTGTGGAGTGGGATAACTGTTGCTGTGCACCATTCAGTGGGCACAAAGCCTGATGCGAGGCTATTATTGAACATGGTGCTTAAGTGGGGAGCCAGTTCATTCTGAAGTTTGTGTAAAACACAGCCTGGGATGTTGTTCGGTCCCATGGATGCTGTATTTTTGGCTTTAGAGAGTGCAGCTTTTACCTGCATAGTTGTGATTACAGGGACTCTGCATTCTTCCTCTATAGATATGGACCCTTTAGGGGGTGAGAGGGGGGTAAAGTTATCATTGAACCTATCTGCCAGGATGTTGGCAATATCAGTTGGTTCTGTAATTTTCGTGCCTTTGTGCTGTAACTCAGAGCAGATCTAGGTGTTGCCATCTAGATTCTTGACATAGCTATATAATGCTTTGTGGTTGTCCTTGGATTCAGTGACAATTTTGTTTTCGTAGCTAGCTTTGGAGGATCTTATAATGGATCTCAGCTTCTTACTGAGGCTGAACAGGGAGCTCCTCCACTCATGGGATTTTACTCTCTTTTGCAACAGTTTCTTCCTTCTGTTGTACAGTTTGTTTATGGCAGGGGACCACTAGATTGGCTTCCTTTTTTTGGAGGATAGCGTCTTGGTTCTGTTTGGGATAGCATGATCCATGCACTCATGTAAGTGCTTATAGAGTGCATTTCTGTAGGATTCAGCAGTTGTAACTGTATTGTCCATCTGCATGGGTGTCATGAAGCTCATCACTTCTGTCTTAAGAAGCATGAAGTTGGCTTTGGAGAAATTTTTTACTCTGGTTTCCTTAATGGGTGGTGGGGGTGGGATGTGGATATCAAGGGTGATAAGCTTATGGTCGGATCGGACCAACGAGGAGTTGACTTCAGGTGTGGAACACCGGTCACTCATGTTGGTAATGACTAGGTCTAGGATATTGTTGTCCCTGGTGGGGGTGTGGCTAAGTTGATCTAGGGCATTGGAGTTTATGAATTCCAGAAAGCGTTGAGCTAAGGAGTTGGTACACGAGTAGTTTTCCCAGTTAATGGTGGGGTAGTTGAAGTCACCCATTATTAGGGTGTTTGGTTGAACCCTAATATTTTCCAGTACAACAAGAAAAGAGGAGTGGGAATCCTGGGGCATGGTGGGAGATCTGTAGCAAGCTACAATTTGGATTGCAGTTTTGCCCAGAGTTAGTTGCACTTGGATAACCTCGGATGCATTATGCTGAGCAACTAGCCTGGAGGTGTGGATATCCTTAATGAATATGGACACACCTCTGCCTTTAGTGTTTCGGTCCAGGTTACATGGCCGAAACGTGTGGTATGTGTTATAGCCTGGTAGTGCAGGGGTGTTCTCTGGAGCCTTGAACCAGGTCTCAGTCACTGCACAGATATCGATGTTCTCCATTTTAAGGAGTGCCTTGAGTGAGTGCATTTGAGATTTAGACTTCTAGCATTGAGTAGCATTACCCTCAGTTTTTGCTTGCCTGTTCCTGTTATGGTGGTGAATTTGTTATTTGAACCCTGCCTAAAAAAGGCACTATAGGGGCAGCAAGAGCCTTAGCCAGTATCCGGAATCCCAGGGGCGACAGGTGCAGGCCATCTGTGGCAAAGCATCGTGGTCTATCAACCATGTCATCCCAAGCAGACAGATACTGGATCCCCTTAGAATGACACCAGAAGCTTAGCCAATTGTTGAAGTCAATCATTTTGTCCTTGTACTGCGGTATTATTCTGGGCAATGGTAGAATGCTACTCAAGGGTAGGGTCATACCTGCCTGGGCTACAAGATCAGAGAGCTCTTCCATGTCTCTTTTCATGTTATCCAGAGAGGTATGTCTCAGGTCATTCACACCAACATATCTTAGTCATAGGCTTAGTCATAACTTTATCTTAGTCATAGGCTTCAACCCACGGAGAAATGCTATGCAGCTGTAGAAAAGGAATGTCTAGCCATAGTGTGGGCACTCCAGAAACTTCAGCCATATCTGTAATGGAAAAAAATTCACTGTAGTTACAGATCACAATCCTCTAACTTGGTTACACCAAGCCAGCCAGCAAAATGCCAAGTTGATAAGATGGAGCCTAGGGTTGCAAGCATATAATTTGTCAGTGCAGCACCGCAGTGGGGTTAGCAACGCTAACCCAGATGGGCTCTCAAGACAGGGAATGGGATAAGGTATATTCGGATAGACCTAACCCTCTCAAGCAAAGTTTCTCAAGGGTCACTTGAAAAACTAGCTTGAGTTCTTCGGGGGGGGGGATATATGAAGGCTGCCAGCCTAGCTAGATAGAATTTTGTAAATAATTCTATGTCATTGTAAATATTAATGTAATCCACAGGCTTGCTTTACAAATGTAAAAAGAACTATATGTTATGATTAAACTATATGTTATACTGAGCTTCAAAAATGTAACCACAGTGCACTCTGCTGGAAGAACGCTGATACATCAAGCACTGTATGACTGATCTCAAGCTTGGAGACAGGATGTCTGGGCCAGGAAATTCTTCTATTGTCTTGAGTTAAGATATAGTTACAAAGGATTTACATGTATAATGTATTTTATTGCTGTGGCTTCCTGGCCAGGTGCAGCTTACTAAGAAATGTAAATTTTGAGTTTCTGTTAGCCTGGGAACCAGAGAAGTGTCAAGAATTATGTAATGTGAAATGACTCACCAGTACTGTGTTATCAATTTAAGACTTTCTGAGAGAGAGAATTAAGCATTTTGGATTTTGTCTGAACCTGAACGCATCAACTCACCAACACTCTGCCTTTGTTCTGTAAATAGGATATTTATTTGGAACAGTGATTTCTCTTAGAGATAGATATAAATAGCCAGATTAATCTAGCTGTTTTCTATATTTATTTCAGACTATCCTACAGTATTGGTTTAAAGCATTTTCCTGTGATCTCTGAACTCTGTAATGTCATTGTGTTGGAGTAATAAGTATTGTCTTGTGATTTTATTATTTATTATTAAATATTTTTAAACCTTTCAACTGTGGCTGATTTGTGTAAAGGTAATTTAAGCTCTTAGAGTACATTGCTTGTATTTGGTGATACTGTCCAAGTCACTCCAGTAGCTTTAGCCCTGGGTCACACTTACAATTTGGATAACAGTAATATTACACAGTTAAATTGATCATCCTTTGGGAAGGGCCTTATTAGTAGGTGATAAAAGTAGTTGGTGGCAGTGGATTACTATCTTATAGCCTGTGCAGAAAGGGGCATAGCTGGATAACCTGTGCCAGCCTTCCCCAGGAGTGTCTGTGTGTTTGTATATAACTCAAATCTCAAAGTGAGTGTGTGTCAGCTACTTGGGCAGGGACACAAAGCACTCGTTGGACAGAGAAAGTACTGGAGGTTTTGGCTTGAATACTCGGCTGGGATCTAAACCCTATAGCTGCACCAGTGGGGAGTCTTATTGGGGATCTGGAGAGAAAGGGAGAAACCAGCCCCAGACTGACTGTGATCTCTATGTGCTCTTAAGGGAAATTGTACTGTACTGTGTGTGTACTTGTTATCCTTCCAAATGTGCACGCCTCTCACTGGTGCTAGTGGTGAGGATTGAGGGTCCTTGATTACTGGGCCAGTGCACAGGCATCACAGATGTATTCAGGCTAATGAGTTTTATCAAATGCTTTGTCTGTGTGACATTTACCCTTTGGTTTGGATGCTATTTGGGATATTCTGCAGACACCTAAATGTTTACGAACATCAAGCTTGGTCTGAAGCACCGTGTTTCGAAAGTATAGCCAAACAATCCACTTATGCTGTAATGATGAGCTCAGGAAAAGGGTAAAACATGGCATGACTACAGCTAGTATGGAGTGATTTTATTGGCCTGTATGCATCAATGACTACAGCTAGTAGGGAGTGATTTTATTGGCCTTTGTGCATCAAATTGATGTTAATAGGCCACTTGTATTACAAGTTGATGCTAGTAAAAACGGAAGTGGGGAACAGATTCAAAAAGGTGGGAGACCTGTTAAAAATGGTTTCAGAGCATTTAGTAACTGTCAGAAATATCTATATTGAAACAGAAAGGGACCATAAAGCCTCTGCAGAGTATATATTCAAGAAGATATTGCACAAGATACCACCCAAGATGCAGAAAATATTGTGTTTACAGAAAAATTACTTTAAAGTGAATTGTAGGTCAAAAACACATATGCAAATTGCAGATATGCTAAATCATTCATGCATGCAAGAGCAATGAAAATATCAGTTGGAGAAGAGGCAAAAGCTAACTGTGCAATACAGCAGTTGCCCGTGACTGGAATAAAACTTGAGAACTTTCAGAAATGCACTGAGGCAAATCTGCGCATGAAACAAATAAGTTGTTAAAATGGTTGGCCAAAAAAGAAGGCCACTGTGTGGAAAGGAAATACAGCCTTACTTTTTCATTTAAAGAAAAAAATAGCCTCATACAAAATGTAATATACAGTTAGTACCAAATCACCTAAGAAAATAGATGTGGAAAAGAATATCCCCGGGATTCATGAAGCTCGGCGGAAGGACGGCATTAGCCTTCTGCTGACCGCGTGGCACAGAGATGAAGCAGCAGCATCATATGCATATTAATGAAGGCATGCTGCTGCAACGTCCACATGCACAGGAAATGTGCGCGAGTGCAGGGGGAGTGTCTAAGAGCTGCACGGAGGCGTGAACATGTCAGCTGCAGACGTGCAACCTAAAATGCTGATTAGTACAGCCTACCTCTAATAGTAATCACTCCTGTCAGTGTCCGTGGATACTGAAATGTATGCAAAGCATACAAGACACTTCCATGAACACCAAAATAAAAAGTAAATACAAAAGCACATAGCTGAATATTGAGCCCCCGTCCCTCAAACAAATGATATTTAAAACCCCATGCCCGTATTTCATTGTAGTGTTGATTGTTATACCAAGTGGAAGTGAAACGCAGCGTGTTTGCGTACCACTGCCCTTTGCTAAGCCTAGCCCAATGGTCAGAGCATTCACTCAATATCTGCCCATTCGCGGTCCAAGTCGTCTTTGTCTGGACGGCCCAGAGATGAATGGGTATTACCCGGGTCTACCTACCATATCATGAAAGATAAGTATTTGCGTGTACATATGTGCGTCAAGTACAGCATGTGGAAGATCAAATGTGCTAGGGTTGTCCTCACAACCATATTGGCACCAGAGATATGTAGAGTACGCAATGTGTTCTTCTATCTGTGCCATGGGCCATCAACCAGAGAAGGGATGGATGGTGTGTTTGTGGAATATGGGGGGGGAGGTGACAGGTAATGTAATAATTCACCAAGGGGAGACAGGGTCGGATGTACAATAGGTGTATGTATGTATATATATAAATATATATATATATATATATATATATATATATATATGAAGAATGAACGTCGTAACAATAAAGCATAGACAAGGGATAAGAAGGGAATCAACAGCAACTATGGTATTATATAGTGCTGTCAGCATATGTCATAAAAAGCTGGCCAGGAGTGAGCAGAGCACTGCTACTCACACCACAGGCAGGTTTTTACCAGTGGGAGTAACATCGTTGAATTGCTAAGTCTACTTTACACACAGACAGAGAGTAGGGACTACCAAAAATTCTAAGGCGCATTTGCCGTAATCCATAACACAAGCAAGGGCAGGTATGTTCAAAAACTAAATGGTGGGAGAGCCTGAGAATTCATGAGGCGGGACAACATATGTGTAGGGCCCCTAATGCTCTGGAGAGGGCAATGTTTGGAGGTATGTCATGGCTGCGATAATAAGTGGATATTGGAAGTTACGTGTGTAATTTGAACACGGGTGGGGTGGAGGAACTATGGGTATGAAATTATGGATCCAGGCGTGCCAAGGTTGGATGGCCCGTTTCTAATTGGAACGCCCAGTGGAGGTCAGCGAGTTCACAGTAGGTATATATGCATACACACATGCAGACATCAATATATAGAAGTACATTCTCTGTAACACATGCATTCCATATGTAGACATAGATAACAGGAATGTGCACATACAAATATCGCTAGTAGATGGAATAATAGGCTGTGCAGAAGAGGGAACGGGACGAAACAGCTAGAACACAGAGGTGTGTACAGTGTCCAAAGTCAGTGCTATGCCAACGATAATCAAATGTGAGTGCTTCCCCACACATGGAATCATTCCTGTGATCTGCCCGCTATGGCAACGTCAAGTGTTAAACTGGTCTATTTGTAAAAGAAATACGCTGGACACGTACATAATTAGGCTCCCATGTGTAACGTGTGCGTTACCACATAGTCATATATATTAATTAATTGTAGTGTCATGTTAACGGGAGTAAAGATGTAATGAAGTATAGAGTCTAATCTTGCCATAAACACATGCATGTTCCATGTGGGGCAACCCAATAATTGCGAATAGTATTCCTTCGGACGCTCACGTCACCAATGTTTGTGGACTAAACTTATGTGAGTTCTGAGGATGTGTGGAGTGAATAAACCAATGGGATGGCTCTATAGGAGTAGGGAGTGGCCAGTGTGTAGTGGTGTTTATATACTGCGAATCCGACAGAAGAATGGATGACAGCAGTGTTAGGGAGGTGTTGGGGTGTGTGTTTGGGGAACCAGGAGCCATGGGTATATGGGTATATATGCATATGGAGCAGCACAGCAATAGTGCATTCATTACAGCAACCCCCTAACAAACAGACATTCACGTACCGAATCCCACTGTATCACAATCCAATTACCATTGGTAATCCGTACATGAACATATTGCGACATCTGTCCACTGTATAACCTGCTAAATATCGATTACAAGATAACTGGAGTGAAGTGTCAGTGTCATAATGAATAAGGCACTAGTATGCAGGGAAGCATATATAATCACCATTACGCATGTGTAAGTGCGTTTGCGCAGGGTATGTATTGGTTTACAGACACACACACACACAAACATATATATATATATATATATATATATATATATATATATATATATATATAAATATATACACACATATATATATATAGTTGCAGACATATACATATATGTATATATATCTATATATGTGTGTGTGTGTATGTAGATATACAGAGATATACAGCTATAATAGGAAACAGCACACAGGAATGACCAATGTTCACAGGCTATGCCTATGGAAGTGAGGAGCCCAGGCAGAAACACGTAGCATGCCCTTCCACCCCCCCACCGGACACGGGAAACATACACGCAAACAATGTAAAGAGTCCACTGCTCCCCATACCACAGGCAGGATGCAATCTTGGAACACAGACTGGAGCTTCCCTTACGGGACACCCCATAATTTGCACAAACCAAATAAAGGTGATAGACCGGCCATATTGTCCGCGGTGTATACAGACTCGGAATACAAGGGTGGGTAACCCTGATAACCCATGGGCTGAGACAATTGTATGAAATGGGTCCTGTGAAGTGGAGAGTGGGCAGCATGTAGTGGTTTGTCCAAAGCAGACCAGAACCAACAGTAAGGATGGGTGCTGTTGAGCATGCGAGGGTGGGGGAACTATGGGTAGCTACTTATGGGCCTAGGCGTGCAGGTGTTGGCTGGCAGAGCTGTATTAGGACCTCCCCGGGAATGTAAGTAATATTCTGATATGGGCATAGCTGATGCCCATAACTCCCAACCCCTAAAAGCACATCCACTGGATAGTCCGTAAACCATTGGGGGAACACATAGGGACCATACCATTGAACTGTCCCCAATTACCAGGGACGTCCCTGATTTTGATTCAAGATTCTATCTCTGTACCACCTAAACCCTCCTGGAACTAGTAATATTAGGAGGAAAGGTGGTGGATTACATGTAATGAATAATGACAACAATTAAGAGTCATAAACACCATGTACCTCAGACAATGTGTATGAATGCATATGCTCTGGGTCTGTCAATGTGTCAGGTTAATAGCACCAACATTTTAAATGTATCCCTGATGTTGTTATGCAGTGTCTCTGATTCAGTCTTCATTTTTCCCCATTCGTATGAGAGGTGTGATATGGACAGAAAGCACATATTCCGCTGACTACCTTAGAAAGATGATAGAATAATAGGTATGAGGTAGCATGACTCGGCTGACAGATGTGGGTCCCAAAACCCAATTACTTGTCTGTATTGAAGAGTCTTGGTTCCCATGTATCAGCCAGATGGGTGCAGATTGTAAGAAGAACACACAAATAATATTAATAAAACACTGGACAGGCCACCGATTCTGCACAGTCGAACGGCATGCCGTCGCTTAGTGTGCAGCCATTCCCGATACTGTAAGCATGTAATCCGATGTAATAGGCATCACAAGGTAATATTGTGGTCCTTGCTCCCACCCAGGGGTGTGAGTGTCAGATGCAAGCACCAATGTTGGTGCATTTGCAAGTGCAGGAGCGAGTGGATGTAAGCCTATTTGGCTACCAGTATGCGAGTATTACACTGGTAAAGCAATGTAGAAGCTAACCGAGTGTAAGAAGCTGTAACCAGAGGTTAGAATTGCTTAACACCATGCAAACCCACACACACTCACTCACAACTGCTTTAATGTGCCTTAATCCCTCCATATCCAATGGCCTTGTTCTGCCCTGCAACAAAATAAACGGCCTCTGCAAGGCACGCAACCAGGACTCTGCACACACAGCTAATGTAATTTACCAATACACCATGGCAGATATACAGACATCGGACATTACCACAAACATATCATACAGCGCAGTCATTCAACAGTATAGGAATGTATCCCATCATGTAGATGTATGTGTGTGTGTTTATGTCCAGCATATAGATACATACATATATAGAGATATATCAGGAACATACCATTTGGCAACAAAGCATTACAAACGAATGAAAAGGGAAACACCAGCGACACCTGTATTATGTAGTGGTGTTGTCCTATGTAATATCAAGACTCCCTCAGACAGACATGTGTCATTCATACACGCAAACAGTTGTACATTGGCCGTATACATCACTCTGTGCATGTAATGTACATTAACACAATAGTACCTGCCCAATCATTATGTGAGAACAATACTCTTGCAAGGTGCTGTGTGCAACATCATCATCATGATAAAGGTAAATGGGGTAACCATAGAGGGACCGGTAGTGTTGTGAGTACAATGGGGTCGTCCGCATCATGTGTACCTGGACCATTTAGGAGTGATGTGCATACCAGGATCGTGCACCTGAGGGACAGGAGTGAGGATAACAGGAGTATGTTGTGATGCATATTACAAGGGTTACATATGTCCAATGGGCACGTGTGTGAAATGGACAGCTATGTATAGGGCAGATGTTGTCCTAGGAACCGATTGGCCTTATGTTTCCATAGGGAGAGAGTGGGATGTGGGGGAAGGAGAGTAGGTATGCCCCATGGAGGATAGGTAGGGTAGGATCACAGACAAGACAGCATACAAGGTCGGTATATGACACGTGGGGGAATACACCTCAGACGGGGATGTGTGTTCGGCATTCACAAGCCCATGGGAACAGTGGGGCAAAGGTCCCCAGCCATGGGCAGCTGCCACTGCACCAAAACAGCTGCAAAGGAGGCAGTGCTGGGGGCTGTCCATGAGGGGCAGCCTCCCCCTGTAAATGTGACACTCCACTCTTGAGCTTGCGTATCTGGCTTTGGAACCCCTTAATGAGCCCCAACACACCACATCCAGGACCGCATGGCAGCAGACATGTTCCTGTCTGGCCCTGCCCCCAGGGAGGACATGCCCCATCCTCAGTGGTGGTACCACCAGAAGGTGGTGCAGAGCCAACAGAGGTTGAGGTCCAAGGCTGGGCCCAAGATGTGCTGGGGCCCGGTGCTATGGTAGCTGAATTGGAACAGGAGGTTATGTCGGACCTCCCAACCCATACAGCCTAGGGTGTTGCAGTTTAAACTCAGATATGGCTTAGTAATAGACAACAGCATTCAGAATTACCTACAACAGTATGCATAGATATCACCATCAACCCAACACAACAGATGGTATACATTTGCAGAGGGAGCACAACACATGCATATATACTGCATGACATCTGTACAATGTGTAGTAGACATGTGACTGCAGCTATGAACAGTTGCCCATTATTGGCTTGTCACTGGGAACCCCAGACAGTGTTTGTCATACCACTGTTTTATGTGACATATGTCCAGTCAGGGATGCGATGGCAGTAACACATCCCTATCACCATGTACTGTCTGCTATCCTCACACTATGCTCCTGCTGTGCACAGATGTGTGTTCAGTGTGTAACACAGGAAACAAATGGTTCCACACAATGACCAGTCCACAGATGGCCCTACAGATGGGGGTCCCTCATGAACAGAGCACTGTCATGTCTGTTTTAAAACATGCAGAATAGCCATTACCACACACAACATGTTAAATAGGCAGTAGTCTCAATGCAGCATAGCTACACTTACATGCTGTAGTCATGTCTGGCACATCACCCTCCTGTCTTTAGGCTATTTCCCACTGTGTATGATGTTTGAGGAACATCCAGATATCATCTGTGATGCCGTTTCAAAACACCACATCCAGGTACCACTCACAGCGACAGTCATGGCCAAACACCAACATGATGTTCCTAGATAATGTACTGTGTTTATCATGCAAATAGCTATGGGAACACCATCACAGCTGTTCCACATGAAATCAGCTAGAGGAGGACTGCAACAGGTGCAGAGGCCATCACCTGATCATGTCCATCACTTACAATGCACATGCTACTGCTGAGCATGTGTACACCTCCACATCCACCAAGAGTGTGTGGGAGGGACAGACAAAGTACACCAGAGAAGGGCTTGGAGACTAAACCCTAAGCATTGTCTGCCAGACGCCTACCAGGACAGGTGCATGAAGTTACTACATGTGCCACAAAGCCGACATGTTGCTGTGCTGTAAGAACATATATGTGTGTAGGTGAGAGACATCTGCAACAGAGATATAGTAGACATATATTAGGTGTAGCACACATGACTGCCCATGTGAACGGATGCCATTCTCACCACAAACACACTCTCTAATGGACTCGCATTGACACTCTTTGCCAGGGCCACAAATACACACCCTAACTACTTAGTTTTCCACACTGCAGTAATGCACATGACTACATGCACCACAGGGGATATCTGGAGGTTCTATGGGCTAGGGCATGTGAAAGTGTTTGACATCTGTTGGTATGCCAACGAGGGTTACACTGGGAGTGACTATGGTTGGGAGCATCATAACTCACATGCAGACACAAGGTGCCAGTACTGACATGCATGTATGCATTGCTTCATGGGTCTGTAGTGGTTGGCTGTGCAAGATGGCTGTATAAGGCTGGGTGAGGGGTAATCCTTTGCATCACACCACCCGACAATGGTGTGCAGTGTGGTACAGGGGTGTAGTGTCTGCAATGTCCCATACAGATGGGTACTGCATGATCTGCCCTGATATTCTGGTTACCATTGTGTATGGCCATAGCTTTGCAATGCATGCCATGTCTGTGTTTGATAGTCCTTCACATGGACATTGCCTGGAATGTGCATGTCCCACAGTGACATGTACAGGTGTACCTGGTTTGGCAGGCACATGTTGTGTGCACAGACTGTTATCCCCCGATATGCCAATACTGGCCTGGTGTGGTGAAGCCTGCTTATAGTCAGCAGGTTGACCCTGCATCTGCATTGATAGCATGATACATGTATTCCCTGGTGTCAGTGGCATTGGTCCATACAGGGCACACGTGTACGGCATTGTATGGCCTCTGTGGATCACATTTGATGGCACCACATATGTTGCAGGCATCCATTGGGGAACATAGTGAAGGCACATTGTCCACATTTATGTGCCTATTGTACAGCTGTACAGGGTGCCATGTCCTCTGCAGCCCACTGCAATCACATCATGCCTACTATCTGTCATCAATGTGCATGGTACTAGCAGCATAGCGGGATATCCTAGGTAGGTGTGTTTGTGTATGACACATGGGTGCAGGACATATACTGGGTACTAGTAGGGTTGCATACTTTATTCACCAGGCCTTTTGCAAGATGTAGGGGTATGGCTTGCCAACACAGTCCCTTGGCTGACTGACATCTGTACTCCTCATGAGGTGGCCAATGTGTCATAAGACAGACACCATATAGGAAAACTACAAAATCTGCTCCTCAACATGTCCAGTGGTTAGACACTCACAGTCACCTCCACACAGGCTCTGACAGCCAAATACACACACTTGCCATGTCCTGTATTCAAACCCCTACCTACCGTATCACATTGCAGCAATACACATTTGGGGCACGAGCTACGGTGAATACTGGGTTACAGCACTCCTACAGGTGTATTCCTAGGTGGGTGACAACAGCAGGATTGACAAAGGTAGTCATGTGATTTGTACAGAGAGTGCATACTCTACAAAGCATTGTATTTGTCTCACAGAGACAAACACACACACAGTTGACAAGTCTGGGACTAGAACACTGACCTAACTACTTCATCACACTACAGCATTACGCAGTTACGGAACACGCTACCAAGATTACTGGGTCACAGCACTCCCAGAGGTGTACTTCTAGGTGGGTGATATCATCAGCTTTGCCAAAGTTGGGTATAGACATTGTATGGCATGTGAGCAGTCTAAAAGCATTATTCTCTCCTCAGGCAGATGGAGACACACACACATTTGGCAAGTCTGGGATTAGAACACTGACCTAACTACCTTATCACACTATAGCATTACGCAGTTACAGAATGCGCTACCGAGATTACTGGATCACAGAACTCCCAGAGGTGTATTTCTAGGTGGGTGACATCATCAGCCTTGCCAAAGTTGGGTATAGGAATTGTATGGAGTGTGAGCAGTCTAAAGGCATTATTCTGTCATCAGGCAGACAGAGACACACACACGCAGACACAGTTGGCAAGTCTGGGATTAAAACACCCACCTAACTACCTTATCACACTACAGCATTATGCATTTACAGAATGCGCTACTGAGATTACTGGGTCACAGCACTCCCAGAGGTGTATTTCTAGGTGGGTGACATCATCAGCCTTGCCAAAGTTGGGTATAGGAATTGTATGGAGTGTGAGCAGTCTAAAAGCATTATTCGGTCCTCAGGCAGGCAGAGACACACACACACACACACACACACACACACACACACACACGCCAGTGGTGGGATCAGAACACCTGCCTATCTACAGATCACTATTACAATACTACTTAGTTACAAGTCGCGCCACAGAGACTACACACTTTAAGGCTGTCATTATGACCTTCTAGGAATGCGGACATCAACAGGGATGCTGGCAGTTAAGATGTACATACCTGCGAACCTGTGTGTTTAAAGTAGGAATCCATCCTGAACTGGAGTATGCCCATCTGTGGAATGGACGACTACTATCACTATACAGGGTTACAATGGCCATGCCCATACACATAGAGGCACATAACCGACACAAGGTGTCACTGGGCATGCTCACACACTTAGTAGCACAGGGCTGTTCGGAATGCACTATGCCTCCATCTACAGAAGGTTATACTGGGCATGCTCATACACTTAGTAGCACAGGGCTGTTTGGGATGCACGCTGATTCTAAACACAGAAGGTCACAGTGTCCATGCTATTACAGTTAGACGTAAAGAACACATTGTAATGGACTCCAGTGTTAGTAGTTGTCATTGTTAGCAGGAATGCTGCACTACATATATCTGACACCGGTCATCTACACAACGTCTGCTGCTGTCCGTCACCTTAGATGTACCATTCTATACCAAGCACAATACTATCACTCACAGTGATGTCTTGCTAGGAGTGACCAACACAATGAGCCAATGTCCTGCTGTAATTATGAAGTTGTCCAGTGTTTGTCATTCTGGGATGACATGACTGAAAGTAGACAGGCCTTTGTCACATATCACATGCATCCATGATTCAAGGGAGTGGGGATAATACCTAGGTCGCATTCGCCCATATAGTGCCATTCCAAGTCAAATGTCCTAAATACAGTATAACACCCTGACACCTAGAGGACAACTGCATTGTATGCTTATGCTAACCAGTGCTAGATGTGTAGTGTTCGTAATCACAGCTGCTCACTGTAGATCCAACAATGGGAAATACTGACATCTGTGCACAATAGCACTACCACCATATACCTCAGAACCAGACATGTGGGCCATAACACAGGTACGGACCGCTCCAGGTGGTGGTGTCCCCACATACATAAAGGCCACTCACATGTACTAACCAGTAGTCTCACAAAGGGCATCACAGATGAGTCAAGTGCAGGTCACAGTGTCATAAGCTGCATTCTAGGATGTAACCCTCAGACACCACCATGCCCTCGAACCACCAACACACATCCATACAAGTGGTAGGACATATAATAGTACAACACCATGTGACCTTTGACCAGTGGACTGTACCTAGCTCTACATCAACTGTGCAGAGTACCCATGTACTGACACAGTTGCATCATGTGTTATGCAATGCAGTGATACCACTGTTTGTAACCAGGTCAGCTGTACACATACCAGGGTCCCTTGGTTATTTACAGCATTAACAGATGACTATTGCTGTACACCAGTAAACACCCTCATGTTTGGATATGACATACGTGTACCTGCCCTGGATATGTACATGCCACACACATACAACATATATGTAAATAGCATAGCTGTTGTTGTCCTTTGTGCAGACAGGTGGTTAAAGCCATTGCACACATGCACATGGAAGGTAGGTCCATGGCTGCTGAATGCTAACAGTACATAAGGTGTGATATCAATGTTGACTGAGGTAACATTCCGCCTGTACTGGTCACTCATGACACCTATCATATCATACAACAGTCCATGTGTCATGTATGTCATTACACATGTCCACCAAATGCAATGCCTACAAACATGCCCAAATGACAGGAATGTAGGACCTATGCACATATACATGTAGTGGTGTGCATTCAGATACCATGCATATGCAGTTGCTGATGTTTGCAGGTGATGTGTGTCTTAGTACGTCATGCAGTTGCAATGCAGCCTCAACCTTGCCAACTGTATATGGTGATATGCTGAAAGTACGGTAAGATGTACTTCAGGTATGGACAGAAGAGTGGACATAACTAAGTGGTGGGGCATCTTTGCTGATGGATGTTTGCTGAGGACAGCTTACAGGTGTGTCACAAGCAGTCCTACAATAACCTGTGTAACTGCTAAGCTATGGTTTTGTTAATTAAAGGGGAACACACACAACTTAGACAGCGGACAGGGTGACACCGAAGGTAAATCACCTGACACAAGTAACAGTTAAGACCTCCCATGTGCATATATCAGCACAGTTGCCAAAGGAAGCATCAGTACACTTTGTAACGCGTGCAATACTGCTGTAAGTCTGTCATACGTATCATGAGATAGGCAGGTGTTTGATTCACAGTACTGGCATGTGTGGTTGCGTGTTTGTCCATATATGTCACATATGGTGGGGAATACATCTCAGTTGTTACTCACTCTCCTGTACACTGTTGTAAACATCTGTACAGACTGCAATGTAGAAAACAGTACATAGGCAGGGGTGTGTATCTCACACATGTGCGGTATCTGTATGTGCGTGACATAGGTGTATTCAATAGTGAATGCCACAGTGTGTGTGTGTGTGTGTGTGTGTGTGTGTGTGTGTGTGTGTGTGTGTGTGTGTGTGTGTGTGTGTGTGTGTGTGTGTGTGTATGTGTGTATGTATATATGTATGTATGGCTGCCTGGTCCCTGGAGTGAGGATGTATGTTACCATAGTGAACTGATAAGACCCCTCCCCCCATCCAGGCAATGCAATCTACTATCCCTGTTGATGTCCTCGATCTTAAGCCATACTGACTACCTGTACTTGTGTAATCTCTGTGGTGTGTCATGTAAGTGCACAGTACTGTAATGATGATTTGCACATAGGCAGGGGTTCTCACCTCAACACTAGCAACTGTGTGTGTGTGTGTGTGTGTGTGTGTGTGTGTGTGTGTGTGTGTGTGTGTGTGTGTGTGTGTGTGTGTGTTACTGTGTCAGTGAATCCGTGAGTGTGTGGGTGTGTTATTGTGTCTCTGAATACATGTGTGTGAATACCTGAGTGTGTGGGTGTAGTTGTGTGTTTGCATCCTGTCATGGGAATGTGTATTACTGCTTCCAAATGAGGCATTATGCTTTCCACTGGCCTCTACCCTTGTCATCTGCTAGACTGCTCTCTTACCTCCCCGCTCCATGTAACTGTACCTGTGATGTCACCCAGTATGGATGTCACATCTCTAGCCACAGTAGCTTAATACACAGCTATCACGCTCTTGGATCAGTAGATCAGTAGACATGTTTGGAACGTGGGACTTTCTAACTGTGATGTGGAAGCTATAAAGTGCATGCTGGTATTTTCATACATACCTGTGAGTAGTCCACATTTACATATGGGACACTAACTGCAAACACTGACATCCACTGGCACATGCAATTAGACCTGAAGGAGGAAGGCAGAACATCAGGACCAACATGCAGTCACTGTTGTTACACATGACACATACTGTTAACAGTACAAAATGCATTTAAAACCTGTACTACATGGTATGTCTGCTGCCTGTCAACAGTACACAACAATTGTAATCTACACTTATCTTCCTAGTCTGTTCACCCTATGCATCAGACCATATGAGCATGTCCCTGCACCGATGGTGTGGATGACATGGATGCGGCACAGGCATCATCATATGCACAGGGTGATAATGTTTGCCAGAGGCCTAGGCTGCACCATTGGATGACATCATGTGCGTGGGTTAGGGCCTTTGATTTCATTGGGCATGTGTGGATGTTATGCATGTGTGTGTTGCGGTGCCCTACATATGTTTCCTGTGTGTGCGTGCATGTATGCACACAGTTCTGGCATGTGTCTGGCCTACACAGAGGTATTATTGACAGCTGCAGACTGTACAGGCCAGGTTTTACAGTTCACAGTGTCCGGCCACGTGACCTGTGCCTGTCAGGGCTTGCACGGGCACTACCAGGCAGAGGTGCAGATTGGGTACAGTCTGATGACACATGTCCACTGGAACCATGTCCCTGTTGGGACCATCCAGGGTCATGTGCACATGGCCTGCTGTGTCCTGGTTGGACAGCACAACACCAGCTGCACTGCTGCTTCTACCGCCACTATGGGAGCAGGCATGTGAGGTAGCTCATTCATGTAGACCTGCAAGAGGTGATGTAGCTGGCCTATGTCCACGTGCCCAACCCTCACTCCTACCAGATGTTCCAGCACAGACATCTCATGCTCTCAGATTGTCATGCCACGGTCAAGGACTCCAATCATGTCACCCAATCATTTATCCAAACCTTCAGCAAGCTGCTGTTGAGCATTTGCCGTTGCCTGGATGTTGTTGTTTAAAGAACGGACAGCAGCCCTCTGAAGCCTCTGACCTTCTCTGTTGTGCCATTCGGCACATGCCTGTGCCTCCATTACAGCCTGAAACATGTGTCTGGTGACACCAGCTGCTGAGCTTTGTCTTGCAAGGGCATGTTGGCCAGAGGTCCTCCTACAAGCAGCACTGGCCACATGCCTGTGTGGGGCATCACCAGTCAGTTGTTTGACACCATGGTGTGCAGGCACACCTTCCATAGCCTCCACACTTTCCTGTTCCAAGCCACCACATGCCAACTGTCCTTCCTCTATGGCCACTGGTGATGGGGTATGTGTTGGCATGAGAACTGTGTGCGAGGATGAGGGGGATATAGGTGAAATGGCAACCAATGGCACAAATTCAGCCCCTAACAACCCTGCCTGTGCCACAATCATACGTTCATCATCACTGCTAGAGTCTGTGGGAATACTAACATCAGATGGACCGCAGGAGGGGAACGCACCTACATCAACACCTGTGAGGAGCAGACAAGAACTGTACATTACAATCTATACAATAGACACACACACAGACACACACACAGACACACACTATGGCACCCAACATGCATGTGATATGACAGAAGGCATGCAACATGTATGTGATACAGGAGACGGCATGCAGCTCAGACAATAATAGTGGTAGTTATCATACATCCCTGGGTTGCACACAACAGCATGCATGTGTCATAGCAGAAGGCATGCACACTACACAATCATAGTAGTAGTTAGCATACATCCCTGTGTTACACCATGTAGACCAGCACAGGTTAACAGTACACCTGCCTGATGTGTGGCATATGACCTTGACAATTACATGTAGTATGACATGTGATCTTCTGACATGTGCAATGACATGCACACATGTTTAACACAATGGTGTCCTGTCAAATATACAGTGGAGTAATGGTGTCCCAATGCAGGGATGTGTTATACTAACATGGACCTTCCGCTGATGCAGTGTTGTCTGTCCGCCCTACAGATATACTGCACATTTAGCTGATGTGCATGGCCATTGCAGGGAATCATGTGGCGTCTCTATTGCTATACCGTGTGAGTTACAGACACAGTTCATAGCCATGACTGTGTTCAGATATAATACATATATACTGTGGAATGTGACCCACATCACGGAGGTGTATACACACTAAACCATGATGTGGAATGTGTGACACAGGTCACTGAAGGGTATACGGATGACACCCTTGCACATCTGCAACCATATTGCTGCTGCCTGGCAACTATGGGCAGACATGGCAAACTCATCGGTACACCATGTCCCACATGACATCTGTGTACCACACACACACACACACACACACACACACACACACACACACACACACACACACACACACACACACACACACATGAGGAGCAAGGATGACAGTGATGTCCAACACCAGCAAGGGGAATGTACTGTATCTGTGGGCTGATGTGGTTGTCTGTGTATGTATGTGGATACTGTACAGGTGACTGCTGTCATGTCATGACACACTCAAGATGTTCAACACATCTTATGTGGTGGATTGATGTCACGCCTACACAAGATGTGCACAGGCCTGTAGGATGTCTAGTGTTCCACATCTGCAATATAACCATTACACACAGGCCATAGTTGGACCATATGGAGCCAATGTATGACAGAGTGTACACACAAGCACATCACTTCTACTGTGTGTATTGCTTCATGTCTCTGGCCATCCTCCATGGCCATGTGTGAACATGTGTTGGCCAAATGGTTGTGACAGGCATCTATTTCACATGTCTGTGTTGTCCCATATGACATACACCCATAGATGTCATATGTTCCACTGACGACAGGGTTATGCAGACAAAGGGTGGTATGTTTGGTATGTGGGATATGTTTTTCAGGATAGTTAGGCAGTGTTGCAGCCAGCCCAATAGACATGTCAGATAGCACATCATATTGTGTGACATTCATAGCAGGGGTATAATCTACACCGGTGAATCCTGTGGGCTGGCCATACTCCAGCTCACTGTGTAGTACTGTTTGTATTCCCCACATGTGTAGTTCTGATCTGTAGTACATGTCCCTACAGTGAACAACACCTCCACCATTGTATGCACAGCTGTCCACACATCTGGCAATGACAGTTTGTGAGGTTTCATGTCGGTGTTTCACATAGTTTGCAAGTACTGCACATGGGCAGCCATTGTGATGCATTGCAGGTCCGACCTGTATATTGTGACAGGACCATACATTATGTGTACATGTGGTAAATGGCCACATGGCAGATAGATCTGTGCATTAACATCCCTATTAAATAATAACAGTCTCACCTGCAACAGGCTGCTGTTGCAGCGGAATGCCAGAGGTACCTAAATAGGAGTGACACAGCAGTATGATCATTATCCACTCCTGTATGATAGCTACAGGGTGCAATGTGCATGTTAACACATACGCCAGTGCAATAGACTATATTGTGGAGTATGCACATTTGTGCATACACAGAGTAGCATACTATAGTATGCGGCATGTGTGTATACATGCCTTGCATATGATGTTACATTACATATTGTGCAGTGACACATGTAACTATATGGAAGATAGTTGTTATATGTGCAGTAGTGACTTACCAGGCAACTCCAGGCTTGGTGGTCGAGAGACACCCACCTCCATGATATCAGCTAAGGCTTGTGGAAGTTGTTCTGCAGGTGTCCCTAGGTTGGCCAGTAACTCCTCGGTACGTATGAGTGGGGGCTGGGTTGGTGGCCGACCACCTGTTATACCTTGTTCCCTGGCGATTGCATTCGCACGCTGTTTCGCCCATCTAATTAGGCCTGTACAGTGTCTGCGTACCTGCTGGTATGTGCGGTTGTGGCCACCCACATCATTTACCCTCCTGCAAAGTTCATGCCACACGGCATCCCACTGCTGTGCATCCTGTGGCACATGGCTGAACAGTACATGATGATTATCAAGTAGGTATGGGATGAGGGCCTCATCCTCCAAGCAGGTATAAGATGGCAGCCTTTCACATGGCATACCTGGAAGACATAATGATGGAGACAGGTCACAGTAACTCACAGAGACATACAGAGCTACAGCCGAACATACATGTGTATCACATTTATTATGATTAAATAGTTGTCTTTGCAAATCTATATGACACTGACACCACTGATATGTTTGTGTTACACACATTTGACACTCAATGGTGATTGGATATTATCACCATATATGTGTGTGTCACCTGATTACATTGCTCATACTCCATGTGGATGCTGTCTTGATGTGGGCATGTCTGTTTGCCTGTACTGGTGTTCTTACCTATCAGCACATGCCTGGATGTGTCCACATTAATGCAGTTGACCTTGATGCTGTGTATATGTCACATATAAAGACGTACACTGCCTTAACGGACATGACATGTGACCCTGCAGACTTGCTCATGGAAGGTTTTACATGTATGTGTTTTGCCATATACATCTACACAGCACTGTACAGCAGTTTAACATCCTGCCATGTATCGCCTGTGTTGCACATGTGATATTAATGGGACACTGGATAGCCTGATGGTATTTGCAGGGTTGGATATCAACTATAGCATGTACGATCAAAGTCAACTAGTAGGCTATATGCCCTGGGCCATGTATGAGCCTAGGATGAAAGGCTACCAAGCTGTAGCCGACAGGCGGGTTTCTGGGGTCAGGTTAAGCAGTGCCACATAACTGATCCACAGAGTTAATGATATATATACCATGTGGTCATCGCACCATGTCTGAAAGAGGGGCAATGTGCAGCTTTGTTGGACAGGGATGCATAGTATGGCAGGAGTATGTAAAGTGTATGAGACAAGGATCTGTCCAGCATGTGGTGATTCTTGTACTAGGAAGGTGGATGTCCATGAAGTATGTGTTGCAGATCAGGATGTGTACGTGTAGCATGTCCAACATCACTGGGTTGGACATGGCTTTATTCAGGGTAGGCATCATGCTACATAGTGAAGATGGGAATTGGGAAGGTTGATGTAGGCCATCTGAACATGGCCAATACCCCTTAAAGGAAATATGTGATCTGATATGGGTCACTTGAGTGTTGAGTATGGCTGAACAATGATCTCTATATTCATGGATGGCACAAGCTGCCACTTACACCTACCTGACAGGTGTGGTGACGTAACTATCACAGGAAAGACAACTGCCCAGCTGCATCCCTTACACACAGTGTCCATTATGTTGACCGCTGCCTAGGTGGTAGTTCATGGGTACAGGGTTATTAACATAGGGGTGACAATGCAATATGTAGCTGTCAGATTGTGGCCATATGTCACACACCTCACCCACAAAGCCCCTTATGTATGTTGTCCGCAACACTCATTGAGTCAGCTATTGCTCCTAGGTCATAGTCATTTGCATACTTCAATAGGCAGATTCCTTCTGTTAGTCTGTGTGGTATAGACTACAATGAGGGGGAGTACAATGAATTAACCCTGTCTTACTGTAGCTGGCACTGGTGTGATTTGCATGTATTATTCAGACACCTTCTGTAGTGTTGGTTCTGCCAGCAGTCCAGTTGCAAAACACTCCTGTGACATAGGAATGTACATCTAGTATACAGAGTATAGGTGGAACACAGTATGGGTGATGATGTCCTATGACCTGGAAAGGTTATGATATGCTGTGTGAAATCAACCTTACTGTCATCTACATCTGTACTGCTGACATCAAATAAGTTGATCAAGGTTCATGGCCTTTCAGACCAGACTCAGCAGGGTGGTAGTGCAGTACTTCCCATTATCAGTGGTGTCTCCCCCTTTGTGGGTTGTGATAACTGTTGGTGTGCACCATTCAGTGTGTACACAGCCTGACATGAAGCTATGTTTTACATGATGTGTATGTGGAGAACAAATTGTTTTGGCATATGTGTATGATACAACCCGGGATGTGGACAGGTCCCATGCAGCCTGAGTGCAGCTTGTACCTACATAGTTGTGGTTACAGGGGCTCTGTAGTGTACATGGATATATGATTGTGTACCTGTTGGGGGGGCAGTGTGTTTATGTTATCCAAGACCCTATCTGGATTGCTTATTCATGCTCAGCATTTGTTCAGAACTTGTAAGCACTAAATAAGCTACTAATTACTATAGCACTCAATCTTCCTCATTACCTAGAGGTAAACAGTTTTTGTACTTATTTTTCTCACTTGCTTAGAGAAAAACAGCTCTTGTACTCACTTTCCTCACTTATCTGGAGGGAAATAGTTTTTTATTCAGGCATGTCCAAGGGTCAGCTTTCAGTGTTCTCTCCTGTCTATCAGATGAATCTGGACATCTTGAGGCAATGTAGAAATTGCCACATGTACACAGACAACCCTCTCCTCCTACCACCCAACACTACAACCTGTGAGAGATGCACTTATCTAGCCAAACTGGAGGTAAAGCTCTCTCCAACCAAGACTGAACTTGACAGTCATGTGGAGAAGGTAAACATTTGCACCACACCACACTCATCACATAGTCTCACTAAATCTACACCATCAAAATCCACACATGGTAACACAAAAACATTCAAAGGGCTCTCAATAATAATCTGTCTAAGCAACAGAGACCTCCAAAGCAGAAACGCAAGCAGCCTCCATCCCCCAACACAACCCGAATGACACATAGCCCATACTCAGTGTGCCACTCAACCACAGCCAATAAGGCAAAACAACGTACTAAACACACTAGTCATAGGTGACTCTATAGTCAAGCACACTGATGTCCCACTCACCAGGCTAAACAAGGAGAAGGTTACTGTCAGCTGCTTGTCGGGTGCCAGGATCCACCACATAACCCATGCACTCAGGTCACTCAACAACAAGTACAAATATGACTCTGTCATTGTCCATGTTGGTGTGAATGACCTGAGACGTACCTTCCTGGACTACATGAAAAGAGACATGGAAGAGCTCTCTGATCTTGTAGCCCAGGCAGGTATGACCCTAGCCCTGAGTAGCATTTTGCCATTGCCCAGAATGATACCGCAGTACAAGGACAAAATGACTGACTTCAACAATTGGCTAAGCTTCTGGTGTCATTCTAAGGGGATCCAGTATCTGTCTGCTTGGGATAATATGGTCGACAGACCACGATGCTTTGCCACAGATGGCCTGCACCTGTTGCCTCTGGGATTCCGGATACTTGCTAAGGCTCTCACTGCCCCTATAGTGCCTTTTTTAGGCAAGGTTCAAATAACAAATTCACCAGCATAACAGGAACAGGCAAGCAAAAACTGAGGGTAATGCTACTCAATGCTAGAAGTCTAAATCTCAAAATGGACTCACTCAAGGCACTCCTTAAAATGGAGAACATCGATATCTGCGCAGTGACTGAGATCTGGTTCAAGGCACCAGAGAGCACCCCTGCACTACCAGGCTATAACTCATACCACACTTTTCGGCCATGTAACCTGTACTGAAACACCAAATGCAGAGGTGTGTCCATATTCATTAAGGATATCCACACCTCCAGGCTAGTTGCTCAGCACAATGCATCCGAGGTTATCCAAGTGCAACTAACTCTGGGTAAAACTGCAATCCAAATTGTAGCTTGCTACAGATCCCCCACCATGCCCCAGGATTCCCACTCCTCTTTTCTTGAGGTACTGGAAAATATTAGGGTTCAACCAAACACCCTAATAATGGGTGACTTCAACTACCCCACCATTAACTGGGAAAACTACTCGTGTACCAACTCATTTGCTCAACGCTTTCTGGAGTTCATAAACTCCAATGCCCTGGATCAACTTATCTACACCCCCACCAGGGGCAACAATATCCTAGACCTAGTCATTACCAACATGAGTGACCGGTGTTCCACACCTGAAGTCAACTTCTCGTTGGTCCAATCTGACCATAAGCTAATCCCCCTTGATATCTACATCCCGCCCCCAACCCCATTAAGGAAACCACAGTAAAATATTTCTCCAAAGCCAACTTCGTGCTTCTTAAGACAGAAGTGGTGAACTTCATGACACCCATGCAGATGGACAATACAGTTACAACTGCTGAATCCTACACAAATGCACTCTATAAGCACTTACACGAGTGCATGGATCGTGCTATCCCAAACAGAACCAAGATGCTATACTCCAAAACAAGGAAGCTAATCTGGTGGTCCCCTGCCATAAACAAACTGTACAACAGTAGGAAGAAACTGTTGCAAAGAGAGTATAATCCCATGAGTGGAGGAGCTCCCTGGTCAGCCTCAGTAAGAAGCTGAGATCCCTTATAAGATCCTCCAAAGCTAGCTACGAAAACAAAATTGCCACTAATTCCAAGGACAAATATAAAGCATTCTATAGCTATGTCAAGAATCTTGATGGCAACACCCAGATCAGCTCTGAGTTACAGCACAAAGGCATAAAAATTACAGAACCAACTGACATTGCCAACATCCTGGCAGATAGGTTCACTGCTAACCTTACCCTCCTCTCACCCCCTAAAGGGCCCATATCTATACAGGAAGAATGCAGAGTCCCTGTAATCACAACTACACAGGTAAAAACTTCACTCTCTAAAGTCAAAAACACAGCATCCATGGGACTGGACAACATCCCAGGCTGCATTTTACACAAACTTCAGAACGAACTGGCTCTCCACTTAAGCACCATGTTCAATAATAGCCTCGCATCAGGCTTTGTGCCCACTGAATGGAGCACAGCAACAGTTATCCCACTCCACAAAGGTGACGCCACAACGGACCATGGGAACTACTGCCCTATAAGCCTGACTAGCCTGGTCTGCAAGGCTATGGAGCACATCATCATGGACCTCATTCACACAGACAATGGGTACCTCCAAACCTTTGACCCCACCCAGTTTGGCTTTGTTAAAGGCAGACCATGCCCCCTAAACCTGGTGGACTTCTTTGAGACAGTTACCAAGGCAGTAGTTGAGGGTAAGGAGGTCCACACAGCCTACCTTGACCTCTCAAAGGCTTTCAACACCATTCCCCATTCTGGTATTATCGACATACCCATCCACCTGAACATTAATCCCTACATCAAGAGATGGTTTGTAAAGTGGCTCACGGACAGAGCCCACACAGTGAGAGTTGCAGACCCTAGGTCTGACTGTAAACCAGTTACATGTGGCGTCCCCCAGGGCTCAGTCCTAGGACCCCTCATGTTCAGTATATACTTCTCTGAGGTACAGGCAAGCACAGGAGGACTTTGACTGAAAAGGTTTGCAGATGACTACAAACTAGGGGCCATAATTGGTTCCCCAGCTGATACAGACACCCTCCAAAAGGGTCTCACTGAGATGGATACCTGGTGTCAATATCATGGCCTCAAGCTGACTGCCAAAAAGTGCATAGTCATCCCCTTTGGATAAAACTAATTACCCGCGAACTACCACATAGGTGGTAGTCCCCTGCATACAGAAAAGGTAATAAGGGATCTGGGAACCCAAGTAGATAGCAATCTCTCCTTTGATAACCATATTGCCAAGGTGGTTAGAATATCCTTCTACATGGCCCCCCAATCTCAAATGGGTTCACATCCAGAATGAAGGAGGCCATTGTGCCTCTCTACTCATGACTTATTAGACCCATTAAAGAATACAACACCCATTTGGGATGTACCTTACAAGACAACTGCAACAGCTTGAAAGACCACAAAAGTACCACACCAAGAGGATTACTGACCTCAAACAGATGACCTATGCAGCCCAACTAAAGAAACTCCAGCTGTACTCGGTTGCATACCGTGTACTCAGAGGTGATCTCTGCTTGACATACAAGGCCCATGTCCAACCCAGTATTGATGGATATGCTCCACCTAAACAAAAGCCCCTGAGAGCCACATGCTCTAGGGATATAAACCTAACTACAACGATAACTAGGACGTGCTGGAGGGATAGATTCCTGATCCGGAGACTCCCCATGCTTTGGAACATGATTCCAATGTACATCAGGCAGGGCCCCTCACTAGCACTCTTCAAGAGAAACCTTGACGGATGGATGGGAGACAGATATGTACCCCGGGGATCACTGCAGTGGCTCTGCTGAACAGAGGCTCAGGGAACTAATGGCTCTGCTGTTCAGAGGCAAAGGGAACTAACCTAAGGTGGTGGCGGAAGCCAACACACTCTAGCTAGGCTTATAAATGCCCTTGGCAGACAGCCTAGTACCTACCTATAAACCTATTACATGTGTTATGTGCATGGATAGTTTAGCTCTTCCATTTTACTTTGCTATCATGCTGATAAACTGTTGGGTGACTACAAGTCATATGTATCCTGTTATTATGTATTGTAAATGCTAATAGACATACCTAATGTTTGCCTAACGTAACAGTAATGTTATGTAAAATGTAATACATATCTGCCTACAATACTGTACATTACACAGTTATTGGCACAATATCCCACAATTCAAATCATAATTGCACAGTAGGCCTACCGTCGACATGTTATTCTCAGTAATACACCCATACATATGCCTACTGTTGCAATATATCAACATATACTATCCCCTGTTATAACACGTACTTGTTGGACCGACCCTGCCACTGACAGTGGCTGGAGAGGAATAGTTGGGTTCAAAGCCCTTATATAGCATCCCTTGTGGTGTATGAGGTGTTTGCCTTGCGACCTACAGCAGTACACACATAAATACTACAAGCATTACTATGCTCAACAATACATTACTACAAGACAACTGTTTCCACTATATGCATTGCATATACTTTAATTATTACAGAACAGGTACTACATACACAGACATACTGAGTATTCTACATACCTTATTTGTAACCCGAGGTTTTGTTGACTGTTATTTCAATCTTTTTCAGTGTGTTTTCAATCTTCTTTGCAGTGTTCTGCTGGTATATACAGATGGTTTGAATGTGTGACAAGCCATCCTTTTATAGTTAAATATCAGTAACATGTGCTATCCTGACCACCAATTGGTGTTCCAAAGTAGTTAATTACATGTACATCAGCTGTGCAGCTACTCCATAAGCCAATACCATGGCAACAGTGATGTATAATTGAGTACTCCACTTGGGTGTTGTCCCTTTGCCTTACTTTCGAGGAAGACGGCCTGGATGTGTTGTTTGTGATGTATTGCAACAGCTATATGGAGACACACAGAGATTTATTAGCTTCATGACTCCCGTGGATTGTGTGTAATGGCTAGAAGATGTTGTTCTACATGTGAGTACAGCTGTTATATTTCAGAACATTGCTACTTATGCAAGGTTTGTTTGTACCTGATACTTCTGCAGATGTTTCAGTCTGGCAAGGATGTTTGAGCAGCTCAAGCCTGTATGGCTATGCATATAATGTTAGGTGGTTTACAGTGTGCTCACCTGACATCTTTGGTTTGGTGTAAATGTGTATCATACTGTGCTGTTTATCAGTAATTGGTAACACTTCCTGGTGTACACACAACCCTCTGAAACTGGATTAGTGCAAACAAACCCTGTAACATTAGCAGCTGTTCCATTGTATAACAGCAACTATTTCACATAGGGCCATATTAGTGTGTCTCTGACAAGGTATGTTAAGGCTTCTGCAGATGTCATACAGTGAGTGAATGATTTGTGATGTTATGACAGTATGTATTGTAATTGGTTTGGGTGTGGGGAGATGTTGGTGGGTGTACATAGCAGATGCAGGTGTGTAGGAACTGCTTTTATACATATTCGATATGTGTGTGAGGGTTCCTTCCCTATCTGAACACCTATCCTTTAGTGGACTAATACTATGGTAATTGCAGGCTGATTCATTAAGGCACTGTTAAATGGTTCCTGTATAGCATGCAGGTGATGTTAGTCCTTGAATCCTTTCGGCAGTACATTGGAATGTAATAAAGTGTTGCTACATGAAAGCTGTCTGTGTATTTCTGTCATAGGTATTTGCAGTCATTGGAGTTGTGTTGGTGACTGACCCTCTTTGGCTAGGGTTGCCACCTTTTCAAATGGCTATAGTGGGACATTTTCAGGACACACATCAGATTTGACAGGCCGACACATACTCACGGTCAGTACAAAGGATAGAACTTTACTTTTTTGCCTAAATAAAAGCTTATTCTTGTAGCAGTTTAGTTGCTTATTCTGTTTCTTGTAACATTTAGGTATTTTAGATACAGACATAACTATTTTATGCAACTATTACATAAAATATGGGACATAATTATGTCCTACAATCTCAGGACATTTGCCATTTTTAATATTTTTGGTCAGGACACAACTGCCCAAAGAGGGACTGTCCCTCGCAAAGTGGGACAGGTGGTAACCCTATCTTTGGCTCATGTCCATAGCACATATTTGTAATAGTGTATAGGCATATACTCTCCATATCCTTTGTTCATATAGTTTGGTCGTGGTGGAATGTGTGATTGCTATGGTCCATGTTATACTCATATATGAACACTTCAACTGCTGTATACAGGATACCTATGGAATCCTGAATGCACACAATTCAGACGCCCACAGTACTGGGCCCAGACTCCCAAACCCCACATTACCGAACATTCAAACTCGCGACAGTCAAACTCGCGAAACTAACACAAACACAGAACACACACACGCACACACAGACACACTGCTACCCACCACATCCAAACAAACCATCCTACACTACGTATGAGCAGGTGGGCAAGCCCCCCTACACCCCCCCATGTGGGTGGCTGTGCCCTCCACACCCCCCTACTTTAATATTCTACCACCAAGATCGCACAAACAGACACACAAAGGAAACCCACACCTACACATTACAATCCCCCAGAAACACACAACACACTCAGAACACACACTTACACACACTAAAGCCCTCAGAAACACACTTACACACAGTAACCTACCTGAACCACAACACCAGAAGCACTAAAAGTCCCTTAACATCGGGATTTTAAAACTCGCGCTTCTGGTGTTTCGGTATGTTCTTTCGGTCTTTAAGCCTCGTGATTAAGTGCGTAGGTATGTCAAGCATTCGGTATTTGGTAGGTATCCCATTTATATGTACCTCCATGGTTGTGTATATGTTGTTAACCTATCTATATATCTACATATATATCCCTATATATTGACATATATCTCCCTCTCTCCCTATCTCCCTCTCTATATATGTTGATTTATTTTTATATATATATATATATATATATATATATATATATATATATACACATATATATATATATATATATATATATATATATATATATATATATATATATATATATATATATATATATATATATATATATATATATATATATATATATATATATAGCATACACCTTTCATTGGGTACATGGCGGTTTGTCCTATTTCCACACAATCCTTCCTTTTGTGTTTTAACCTGTCAGAATACACAACTGCCGCTGGTATATCTCAGGTAGCTTAGTGGTAGGTTATTGTGAAAACTGTGTACATGGTTGCGTATTCTAATTCTGGCAGTGGTCATTTTACCTCTCAGAGCAGGCACTGGTAGTGCAAGGGTGATTAACGCACAGTTCAGCGGTTGTGAGCTGCTTTGCCCATAATCATGTTTAAGCGCCACTTACCGGCGCAATAACTCATTAACGTCTGCTTAAAAGTACTTTAATCACCCTGCATCCAACATCCCTTATTCAGGACCTCATAATGACGTAACAGCCCTTGCAGGTCTTGAAACCGGGACCATAAACACCACAGTCACTGGCTTTACCACTGATGCATATACAACTTTTATGGTGTTTAGTATGTACAGTGTACTACAGCTGTTCCTCACTACTGCAAACAAATGTGTAAGTCAGTTGGTGTACACATGTATGATACCTGTTAATGTTCATATGTTTGTTGAAGTCAGTGTTGCAATGTGACCTGACAGGGTGTATTATGGATGAGAATGGTTCTTGTTTTGTGTCCTTTTTACATTGTGCCCATACTCCATGTGTACCACTACAGTTCACGTAATGAACATCCAACACAGGCCCTCCTTGATGCATATTCCATTAGCCAGTGGTCCTCCCCCACACTTATCTCCACATACACAGCAACCATTGCTTCTATGGGGAATTAGGTTAATATTAATAGTTATAATACCAGAGCTGCATGTGTTTTGCATACAATTCTATCCATTTGGAATGCTTCTGTGTCACAAAGTGTGTTCATAGATGTATATATATATATATATATATATATATATATATATATATATATATATATCTATAGATGTTACTGTATATATATATATATATATATATATTTAGTATTAATTTGTAACACTTATACATATGTAGACGTGTATATGTTGATTCACACATTACAGTACATTACAATGTACTGTACATATGTACACAAAGTGACTGTCCCATTTGTGGTCTGTACTGTGAAATGCCTGTAGTATAAGGTGTAGTATAACGACCACTTACCATGTATACAGATTAGATGGCTTAGTGGTAGGTCCCATGACTATGGTGTGCATGGTCCAGGGTTCAACACCTGCGATGTATTAGACATGTTTTACTACAGAATAAGGCTAATTTAAGCTGTTGCAAGCAGGTTTAAAGGTGTTTGTGTGACATTATACCAGCGGTTGTACACAGTTAAACAAACTTTACATCCTACAACCTGTGCACGCAAATATGGCCACTTCTGCTAACTACTCAGGATATATACATTTCAGTGACGTAACATCTCAGTATGTGCTTACATAACATTACATTGTCTGTTAACTGTACTCTCCAGCACACATGGGTTTATGTGTGTTCCAAATGTTTATTATTCTGTGGAATACTACCTATATATGCAAGCTGTGGTTAAGGTATACTATGTAACATGTACAACATCTCTGACTTTATTGGGATTTGAACCACGACTGCACAGATATTATGCAAATGCTATAGCCATTACACTATTGACATTAACATTTCTTCTGCCTATTTCCTATGTCCATGAATCCTATGTGTAAGCTGGGCTACACAACAGGGGAAGCCACCCACACCCAGTGAGCTTGTCAAAATACCGACATGACACATGAATTGAGAGACTATACATTAACATCCTAACTACATTTGGCATAGCCCCTCACTGACACACTTCAGGGGAAACCTTGATGTGTGACTGGGCAACAGTATATACACCCCTGGGATCATGTGTCCCAGAAACATACAACCAGGGTGTGGGGGAGCCACTCCAGTTTTATAGCTGCAAGACCTGTTGGGGAAATTGAATGCTGCTGGGTTGTCATGTTAACATGCCCTTTTGAGATCACTATGTGCCCCTATCACCCTACAGCACCCCAGTCTTCAACAGCTTCTAGTAACTCTGCCTGGAATCACTTCATTGGCTATGCTTGACAGAGGCTCAGTTACTTCATCAATTGTGCAGATAAAGCCACCACACTGTAGCTATGCTTCTAAATGCCCTTGGGCAGATAGCCTACTACCTATCTGTGAACCTCTACAGTGCAGGACATCTCCAACATCATATGTGATTATACAGAGTTTTTTAATCACAATATACTGTGTAAAATCACCATGTAGTCAGACAACAGTTAAGTTCAGCAAGAGCATACAGACTACTGATACATAATACCTCCAAAAGCCTATCTTGGAAGCTAGTGGACTTGTATAGGTTTCAGGCTTTGTATTGCTTACCAGTAGGTTACCTACAGGAAAAATGGGACACAAGCACAGATGGGAAACATGCCTGCAACAATGCCATACCAACTTGCATGTGTCAGCCTAAGGATTTGAAATGCTGGGCAAGGCTATTGGCGCCCCCATGGTGCCATTTTTAGGCAGGTCTCAGAGGTGAATCTCACCTCCATGAATTGCACAATAGCGGAATCAATGAGGGTTAGGCTACTCAATACCAGGGGTAGTACTCACAACATACATGCACTCACAGCACCCCTCAGTATGGACAACATCTACATCTGTGATTATCCATGTGCAGCTAACATCCGCCACAACTGCAATGCAAACTGTGAGCTGCTACAGATAGCCCTCCATGACCCAGGAGCACCACTACAACTATCTGAAGACAGTGGTAAACATGACAGTCCTACCAGACACTCTGTTATTGGTCAATGACGGCTACCCTACACTTAACTGGATAATCTACTTGAGTATTCACTTCCAGGCCCAGCACTTCCTGGGATTTATCACCTCATATGGCCTGTATCAGTTGGTAGACGGACTAACGAGAGGTGAAAACATACTAGAAGCGGTAATCACTGACATGTGCAACAGGTGAACTACAGCAGAGGTAAACCGGTCACTGTTTAGATCTGACCATGAACTATTCACTGATGATTTCCACTCCCAACCATCTCCCCCACCCAAGGAACACACAGTGAATATCTTTCCTACAGCTAAATTCACAATACTAATGGCAGAGGTGGGAGGGTTCACAGCCCTCACACTCAGGGATGACACTGCTCAAGATACAGACAGAATTACAAATGCACTCTATAAGCACCTACAAAGATGTATGGGTCATGCCATCAATGGTAAACCAGGACTCGCTACTCCTACACAAGGACACTACTCTGCTGAACCCCTGCAATATACAGGCTATACAACAGAAGTAGGACAGTATCCCAGAACAACAGCAAATCCCAAGACATGCAGACATCCATGACCAATATTAGCAAGACACTTATGTTACTCATGTAATCATCCAAGGCTGTCATCCACTGGTAAATAGGCATGGATTCGGAAGATGACCACAAAGGCTTCTTTGGCTATGTCAAGGATCTAAGCAGTAACACACAGATTTGCACTGTGCTGGTGCAATATTTCACTGAATATACTGACTCTACTGATATCACCAACACATTTGATGATACATTCGGTGCAAGCTTCATCCCCTACAGGGCCCACAACAATACCCAAAACGTGCAGTATCCCAGACATCTGAGACATACAGATCTTTCAAATGGCATGACAGAACGTCAGTGGAGGCAGATGGCATCCCAGACTGCATCCTGCAGACACTACAAGACAAAGTGACCCCCCGCCTAATATAACAATTCAACATCAGCCTCTACACAGGCTACATGGCCATTCAATGGCACATGGCAACAGCTATTCCACTCCACCAAGGTGGTGACAGAACTGACCATGGTAACTACCACCCCATAAGCCTGAGTAGCCTGATCTGCACGGCTATGGAGCGCATCCTCATGGCATTCATTAACATAGACAATGGTAACCTCCAGACACTTGACTCAACCCAGGTCAGCTTGATTGAGTGCAGATCATGCCTACTGAACCTGTTTGACATCTTACAGTCACCTAGACTTTAGGTGTGGGGTGTAGTAGTTCACACATACTACCTGGACCTCGCCAAGGGTTTGACACCATTCCCCACTCAGGTATTATTTCTACAATCATCAGCCAGTACATACACCCATACATCACAGGTTGGTTTGCCAACAGGCTTACACACAGAACCCACATGGTAAGCCTAGCAGCCTCCAGGTCCAACTCTTGACCAGTCACAACTGGTGTCCCACAGGACTCAGTCCTGGGACCCCTACTGTTTGCCATATACTTCTCAGAGGTACAGGTTAACACAGGTGGACTACAGCAGACCGTGTTTGGCGATTACTGCAAACTGGGAGCCATAACTGATAGTCCAGTTGTCACAGACGTCCTTCAAGAGGCCTCACATAGACCAACACAGAGCTAAAGGCCACATACTGCATGGTCATTCCATTTTGGGAAACTATACACACACATATTAACACATGAGTGGCAGACACTATAATTCAGATGACGTAATGGGTATGTGGGGACTACATTAGATAGTGATCTCTCCTTTGACAATCATATCTGTGAAGTAGTTAGGACATCCATCTATGTAGGCCATCTAATTACTTAAGGGTTCGCATCTAAACAGACTGAGGTTATTGTGCCCCTTTACTCATTACTCATCAATCCCATCATCGAGTATGATAACCCATTTTGGATGTACCTCAGAAGACACATCCAACAGCTGGAAGGGCCACGAATGTACCTCACCAAGAGGATTAATGCCCTCAGACATGTGTCCTATGCTGCCAGACTGCATAAAGTCTTGCATTACTCAGTGGCATCTCATTTACTGATATTTGCTGGCCAACAAAGCCGTGTCCAAGTCATGCTTAATGGATATGCTCCACCTATGGGAATCCATGTCACAGTGAGCCACACACTGTAATGAGCTACACCTTGCCACAACCATAACTGGAAGATGCTGGAATGACAGATTCCTGTCACGGGTACTCCCCATGCTTTGGAACTGCAGCCCTGATTACATTATATGGAGCCCTCACTAACACTCCAGGGAATCCTTGCAGAGTGGGTGGGGAACAGTGGATACACCCCAGGGATCCCGCAACTGGCTCTGCTCCACAGAGGGACAGTTAGTTAATCAATGGGGTGGTGACAGCAGACATATTTTGGCTAGGCTTATGAATGACCTTGGGCAGTTAGGCAAGTACCTACCTATGTACCTATGAACCTATACATACAGTATCAACACATGCTGATAGCTTAATTTACTGTTCAGGTATTGACTTACCTTGTGCCAATGGCAGTTGTGTGTACAATAGTTGAGGGCTGCCTATGTAGCATGCACACAGTAGACCACCTATACATGACAATTTACAGGTGGTCATGTGTGTGTGCCATCCATGTCTACTGTGTGTGCAGGTGGAGAAGGATGTCAGTCTGTAGGTGCCTACACTGTCAGTGTGTGTGCTATATGTTCCCTCTTTGCCAAGGCATGGGCATACTGGGCATGCTTCCATCTGCCTACTGGGGCTGGCACAGGGTGTTAGTGGTCTGAGTCCCTCTGTGCTTGTAGACCCCTTGGCAATGGTGGTGGGCTGTGGGGGCCTTCACCATTCTGTCCCTGCTGCAGCTGCTTCCACAGGATCATATTGTGTAGCATGGCACATACTATGAAGATGTGGGCACACATGCCTGGAGAGTACTGCAAGGCTCCACCAGATATGTCCAAGCAACGGAACCATGATTTCAGCATCCCAAACACATGCTCTATGATGATTCTGGTTTGTGTGTGTGCCTCATTATGGCGTTCTTGCATGTGTGTGTGTTTGCATTTCTGATGGGAGTCATCATCCACGGTTCCAGTGCATAGCCAGCATCCCCCACCAGGTGGCCATATGGGATGTCCCCCCTGGCAAATACCTGATACAGCTGTGAGGCATGCCAGATGTGGGAGTCATGATAGCTTACAGGGCTGCCAGAACACACATCCATGATAATGCCCTGGGCATTGCACATGACCTGGCAGTTGATGGAGGGGTATCCCTTGTGGTTTATGTAGCGCCTACCCTGCTCACCAGGTAGTGACTTGATGTGTATGTGCATGCAGTCTATTGCACCCAGTACCTCTGGGTAGTCTGCCACACTGTGGAAGAGATGCATATTGCTGGCCAACTCCTCCTGCGTTCGGGGGAAGTATATGTGCTCATTGGCATGTGGTAACATGGCATCCAGGAAGTTGTGGAGTACCCTGGATGCTGATGCCTGTGAGATCCCCATGATATCCCCAGTTGGCCTTTAAAAGGTACCTGTGGCTAGTATTCTCAAGCTTACACATACTTTCATGTCCACTGGGATGGGTTCCCCTCTGTTATTTCTGTCTCTGAGGCATGGCCGGCATAGCTCAACAAGTTGTTGTATGCTGCCCCTGTCCACCCTGTAATGCTCTACTATCTCCAGATCATGTAGCCCCTGGCAGATTACCCTGGGTCTGAACACTCTTCTCCTCCAGTGCCTGAGATGCTTGTCAGCATCATCCTCCACACCACCTTCAGTCTCCAACACATGCTGGTGATTCATAGCTATGGCAGCCCCTAACATATACATATTAAAAGTTCCCTGTCTGTATACACCAATGGTGCAGAGTGGCTGGGAATACACAAGTGTGTGTGAGGTGCTTTCATACTTTATACTATTGTGCTATGGATGCTGCTGGTTTAATTGGGTGTGTATGTGCAATTCCAGCTGCAGGGTATCTTAATTATGGGTTTTACAGCAGGTACTGCTATTGTGGGGACTTTGGTATTGAATTACGCTTGGCTGCCGTGATTCATCTATTGCCCTTTACTTCACTTTTTAACCCGATTCCCCTCCCACTGTCAGGCATGCATCCAGCTGCCGGCTTTCTTGTTTTGTACTTTCCCAAACCAGGATTGTGTTGCGAAATGTATTATGTAGGTAATATACTGCAAGTTTGCTTTGTTCTGCTGTGACAGTTCTCTTTTCTTTGCAGTATGGCACCTTCCCTTTCCTGTTCTGCAGGTAGGTGCTAGCAGCCTTGTTAGCTGCTGTCAATGGCCCACTGTGGGTTCCTAGGTGTTAATTACTCATTTGTACTCCATTTACCATGCTGCAGCATTTCCTTATTTTCTTCCCGTTTCCTTCCTGTTTCAGCTCTGGTGTGTGTCACACACAGCCATTTACAGGGTTTCAAGTGCGTTTTCATCCACGTTCATGTGCACATTCAGTTATCTTGTGTGCTCTCAACACACCCCTATCCTGCGGCTTTGCTTAGCAACAGGCAAACCAGATTAGCAATGCTCCAATGTGCTTACAGCTAAGGTGGCACACCCCTCTCTTGATGTCATCTTTATCTCCAGGCCACACCTCAGTGTTGTACCGCTACGCTGTGAGGTACATCCTTACGCCAGTGGGAATTTTGTGATTCAGTATTACTTGTCTCATTTGCATGGCATTGACTACTAATTCCTAGTTACCACGCAGAACACTGTCATAGCCCCTTAGCAACCCTTGCGCCATGGTGTGGTGTAGCATGCGTGCCATTGACTATTATGGGGAATTCATGAAATGTGTTACATTGCAGTTTTATTACATATACATATATTTTCATTGTGATCCCGTTTGTGCACCGATGCACTGCGATTTTACTTCACGTTAGTGTGGGCATGACATTAAATATTCTTTTTTATATGTTGTGCATTTTTTTATGCCAATGGCTATATATTTAGCCATTGGAATATATTAACAGTATAATACGTGAGTTTGGTCCGCTGTCATGGCTCCGATTTTATGTTTGAAAAAATTTAAACCATTTTTTCGGTTTACATTTCTGCATGCTTACACTATGCTTGCACCACTTCCTGAATCGCTATATACCTTCATTTGCATGCTACGCTGCTGCACATGGGGTAATTAGCATACATGCGCCGGGAGCTGTGCAGCCGTGGCTTGCGCAGGTAGTGCACGTGGAAACAGCTCGTACCTGAATCGCTCGGCAGCCATATTTGGTGTTAGATCGCCGACGCTACGCCTGCGCCTGGCGCAAGCTTCATGAATCCTGGGGTATATTTCATTTGGAAATAGTCAAGCATAAAGATAAAGCTTATGATGTGATAATTTGGCCAGGATATATCTCTCAACCTCTTAGCACAAGAAATCTGGACAAAGGCAGAAATAATGGGGGAGGGGTCAAAGGCCCAAAAATAGGGACAATTTTTAAATATTGCTCTTAAAAACTTAGAAAGTTGCTAGACTATGATTTGTTGTGTTATCATGTATTTTCTGGAGGTTATAAAGTCTGGACACAAATGCCTGTCATTATTTTGTGACACAAAGCCTTAACAATTTGCCAGAAAACCATGAATTGTATGAGGAACAGACCAAAAATATGAGGCAAAAAATCTGGATATTTGAAGGTATGGGTCAGGGATGTTGGTACAAAGAGAACATGTAATTCAACACTGTGCTGTGTGTGATGCCTATCACAATAACAATCCAAGAGGATAAATATTGCTTATTTGGTTAATATTTTATTGAAATTTCATGTACTGGGAAAAAACATAATGAAACAAATAACTATTTCCACAAGTGTCTACAATTCTTGTATATGTTACTAAAAGTCATAAAACAAACATAAACATATATTATAAACTAGTTTAATATTTCTCTATTAATGAGTTCAGTTTTATGCAATAATTATATTCTGTGGTTATTTTGTTTGTTTTTATCTTAATAGTAAAAATTTGTATATGACACACAACTGTTTATGGCACTGTTTATAAATTCTGTAAATGAAGGCATAACCTAATTTTTCCAATTATTTGTAGTAATTTCCTGGGCTATTCTTTAATAAGCTCCAGAAATATCAGATTTGACAGTTGGGTACACATCTGGGAACTGGATCATTGAAGAACACCAAATGTTTAGGTAATATCCACTTAACAGAACACAGTTCTTGCAGAAAACATTTTTTTCAAAATGGTTATACAGTTTTGCAGTTATAAATTATATGCTGCCAACCTGTTGTGATTACAAAATTACACCTCCAACAAACAATACTTTCCTTTTTATATATAATTTTTAGTACAATGTAGAATGATAAATATGTGTATTTATTTCAAAGAGGATAATCTCCAAAATAAGAATGATGTACTTTTGGGGGGCCAGGGTATTAAAATCATTGTTTATCTGTTGTAGTTAAAGATGAGCAGGTCATTTGGAAAAGATAATCCCTATAGTTATTTTTCATACAAACCCCCGGATTCTCAAAAGCTTGCACGGCGTGTATTATTAGTGTTAGATGAAATTTTGCCAATATGGCGACCGAGCGATCCACGTACATGCACGTATGACGTGCACGAGCATTTTAGCACTAGTCCTGCACATCCCCAGCCCCTGTATGCAAATCACCCCATTTGCAGGTGAAAACCATGCAAATGAGGCAAATTCACCATCCAGGAAGCAAGAATCAGGGCGTGCAGGACTAGCGTGATATGCAGAAATGTACTCGGTTAGTAACCGAGTACGGCACTGCAAACTGCAATACAGAGCTACGACAGCTCCAAATAAAGGCTGCATAGCACTGAGGAAGCATGCCAATGGCCAAGTAGAAGACCATTGGCATTGCAAACAATGCCAAATGCACAAAATACAACCTTTTTGATATGTCCGCCAATCACGTCCATTGAAGTATAGGGCAGCGGCTTGCAAATGGGACCGGTGGAGAAATAAAGAAAATAAACCTAAAAACAACACTCTAACTAAAATCAGTATTCCACCATGCAAATCAATGACAGGAAAAAGACAACATGGCCAGTGAGTAGTGGTTGCTAAGGTGGGAGGCACAGTGTGACACATGTAACTATGCATTAGCAGGCAATTCCATGCAAATGAGGGGAAGGATAGTGAATCCCAGTTTTCCCCAGGGTGTCAGGCAGGTCCCAAGAGTGTAAGAGTATAAATACCTGGGTGCAAGACTAGGATATAGGTGACATCATGGGGGGGGGGGTTGTCAGGCAAACTGTAAGTGGATTGGAGCCCTGTGACTCGGGATTGCCCCTAGCTTAGCACAGCTAGGGTTGTGTCTAAACTTGCCTAGCACCCTTTACAAAGTGTAAGCGGGTGTTCGCACCGTGCACTGGGTTGTAAAGGAAGAAAAAATAAGTTAAACCAGGAAATAGCAGCTCTGTGCACATTTGAACAGGGAGGCAATGGGAAAGGAAAACAGCAGTAGGAAGGTAATCAAGGAGAACTAGCTGAGCTGCCAGGTGAAATGTATCAGAATCAGCTAATTACACAGGCAGCAGACCAGCCCAGCCCAGAACACTACTATAAACTAAGCAAACACCTTCCCTCCTGGTTTTTCCACACTCTACACCACCAGTGTATACAAGCGGGGAAATTTTAACAAACAAACCTACAACATGAGAAGGCTGCAGCAGGAAACATAGAACAACATGTGCAAGAGGCTGAGGGTGGTGAGGATGTGAATGCTGCTGAACAACCCACAGTGAGGAGACGGAGAAGAGTGTACAGACCCAGGGTAACCTACCAGGGGCTACAGAGATAGTGAAGCGCTATGGGGTGGACAGAGACCTCCTACAGCAAATTGTTGAGCTGTGCCTGCCACACCTGACACACCATACTGGCCGAGGGGAACCCATCCCAGTGGATACCAAGGTATGTGTAGGCCTAGGTATACTAGCCACAGGTACCTCCCAAAGCATAACTGGGGATATCATGGGCATCTCACAGGCATCAGCATCCAGAGTATTCCACCAGTTCCTGGATGCCATGTCAGCACATACCAGTGAGCATGTATATTTCCTCAACACACGTGAGGTGTTGACCAGCAAAATGCTTCTCTTCCACCAAATAGCAGAATACCCTGGGGTAGTGGGTGCTATAGACTGCATGCACTTATGCATCAAAGCACCACCCGGTGAGCAGGGTAGGGCCTACATCAACCACAGGAGCATCCCCTCCATCAACTGCCAGGTCATATGTGATGCCCAGGGCATTATAATGAATGTGTGTGCTGGCTGCCCTGGAAGCTATGACGATTCACACATGTGGCATCTGACGCAGCTGTATCACAGATTTGCCAATGTGGACATCCCCTATGGTCACCTAGTGGGGGATGCTGGATACCCACTGGAGCCATGGCTGATGACACCCATCAGAAATGCACACACACCTGAACAACAACGCCATAATGAGGCACATGCACAGGCCAGACATATAATAGATCATGTGTTTGGGATGCACAGGTCACGGTTCCGGTGTCTGGACACATCCGGTGGAGCCTTGCAGTATTCACCAGCTACATGTACCCAAATTGGTATGGTATGTGCTATGCTACACAATATGATCCTGTGGAAACAGCTGCAGCAGGAACAGCATGGGGCAGGGCCACACAGCCCCCCACCAATGCCAAGGCCTGTACAGGCACAGAGCAACTCGGAGGAGGAACAACCTAAGCCTGCCCCAATAGGCAGAAGGAGGCATGCCCAGTATGCCCTGGCCTTGGCAAAGAGACAATGCATAGCATATGCACCGACACAGTAGGGGCCCAGGGAATGACACCTCTCTCTGACTCGCACAGACAGTAAAAGGGATGCCAAACATGACACTACCTGTGCCCAACCATGTATATGGAGTGTACTATGTGCATCTGACATTGGCAGTCCTCCAGCACCATCCTCAAGTCAGGCACACCCTCAAGGTAAGTCAATCAACCTACCAATTGCCAAATGGAGAAGAACGTGTTGTTACCTGTAGCTATGGTATGGATGTGACCATGCAAGGGAATTGGGTGGACGAATGTTAAGGCAGCAGACAGTAGACACCCATAGTGGCACCATGACATCTGTAACACATACTGGAGTGACCATAGTAGCCAATACTACACAGGGTGACAAAACCCACTGCAGGAAATGGGCTGAGCAATATGTGTGTCCATAACAGCAACAATGCCAGTCAGGAAGGTTCACATACCCAACAACAGTCTCAGCCAGCAGGGCAGATGAAGACAAACACAAACAAATGCTATACTATGGCCTCTGAATGTGCCCTATGAGTAACCCCACCCCCAGGCCTACACAGACAGACCACAGCAGGCAAGGTAGTCAGATGTAAGTTGTGAAGGCTAAGAAGTCAGAAACTAATATGTAGGTAAACAAAGCTAGGATCTGTAGTACACTGGTATGCCTCTAGCCAGCAGGATAGGTAAGACTACAGACTGAAATGGAATACCTGACATACCAGTACAGTCCTAGCAAATGTGTACAAGTGTCAGGTGTGCTCCCCCATCCAACATACACTTATAGTAATAGTCAGGTGTGCCCCCCCCCCACTCTTGTGTAGAACAGTAGAAACAGGTGCCCCCCCCGCTATGCGGAAATGTAGCAACAGTCAATGCCAAATGACTGATGGATACCCTGCAGACACAGCATGCTACCTGTCAGTGTACAACACAAAGGTCAGCACCACAGTACAAACTACCTGGACTTGATCCACACATGCAACACAGATGGCCATACTGGGCATGCTCACACACTTAGAGGTATGAAAGCAATGTCAGTCAATAACATACTGACAGGTCATACTGGGCATGCTCACACAAACACATGGAGGCCATGTCTGCAAACACCACTGCACCAGACATATCTGGCAGTCGCAGTTCTTGGTGCAGACACATGTCAGTATGCATCACTCCTGCCTTGCACACACAGTGGAGAGGAATACAGACATATATGTAAGGACAACACACTATAATAAGCCAAAGGTAGATGGGCATAGATGTGTGGAAGAGGGTGACCATGACAAGGAGCCATCCAGGCCTGTCCCACCCAGCACACAGCCAAAGGGCCCCAAACACATGAGGTGCGGATGTAACTCACTGCAGATATTAGTCACCAGTACCTGTCAGCATGACAAACTATGTGGTGCACGTGCCAGCTGTGCAAAATGACTGTACAAGGAAGTAGTCATCTAGTAGCTGTATACACATACCTGTGACATATGACCCCATGTGTGCCCGCATGTGGCATGTCAACCCCTACATGAATGGGGTATGGCCCATGCACACACTGCCCTCCCCATAGCAGTATTATGACAAGCCTGTTGAGGTCATCCAATGTGAAATACACCTTTGGGAAAGCTGTAGCTCAGTAATGTCCATGGTGCATCCCATAACTGCATGCTGCTGTAGTGATAAACTAATTAGGTAGTAGTTCTAAACCTAGACATGGCAGAGTGCGTGTTTGTGTAAGTGTCTGTCTGTTTCTGACTGTGTAGAGAAAAATGCTTTTTAGGCTACTCACAATCCGTACAATACGTATACTCAACGTTGGCAAGGCTGATGATGTCACCCACCTAGAAATAAACCTCTGGTAGAGTCATAGCCCAGTAATCTCCATAGTGCATCTTGTAACTGTGTACTGCTGTAGTGTGATAATGTAGTTAGGTAGGTATTCTAACCCCAGACCTGACAACTGTGTGTTTGTGTGTGAATCTGTGTGTGTCTGACTGCGTAGAGAGCAATGCATTTTAGGCTACTAACACTCCATACAATTCATAGACTCAACTTTGGCAAGGCTGCTGATGTCACTCACCTAGAAATACACCTCTGGAAGAGTCATAATCCAGTAATATCCATAGCGGGTCCTGTAACTATGCACTTCTGTAGTGTGATAATGTAGTTAGGTAGGTGTCCTAACCCCAGACCTGGCAACTGTTTGTGTGTGAATGTGTGTGTCTGACTGAGTAGAGAGCAATGCCTTTTAGGCTACTCACACTCCGTATAATTTATATACTCAACTTTGGCAAGGCTGCTGATGTCACTCACCTAGAAATACACCTCTGGGAAAGTCATAGCCGAGTAATCCCCGTAGTGCGTCCTGTAACTTTGTACTGTTGTAGTGTGATAACATAGTTAGGTAGGTGTTCTCACCCCAAACCTGGCAACTGTGAGTTTGTGTGTGTGTGTGTCTGACTGAGTACAAAACAATGCTTTTTAGGCTACTCACACTCCATACAATTCATATACTCAACTTTGGCAAGGCTGCTGTTGTCACTCACCTAGAAATACACCTCTGGGAAAGTCATAGCCCATTAATCTCCATAGCGTGTCCTGTAACTGCATACTGCTGTAGTGTGCTGAAGTAGATAGGTAGGTGTTCTAACCCCTTTCTTGCCAACTGTGAATGTGTGTGTCTGACTAAGTAGAGAACAATGCTTTTTAGGGTACTCACACTCCTTAGAATTCATATGCTCAACGTTGGCAAGGCTGCTGTCACCCACCTAGAAATACACCTCTAGGAAGGTTGTAGCTCACTAATCTCTGTAGCGCATCCTGTAACTATGTGCTGCTGTAGTGTGATTTAGAATGGTGGTAGGGTTCCATCTCCATCCATGGCAGTTCCGGATGTTTTGTGTGTGTTTCAATGTCTGTGTATGGAGCAATGCATTATAGGCTACTCACTCGCAGTACATTACAAATGCCTACTTTGGCAATCCTGCTGATGTCAGTCATTGTGAAATACACCTTTGGGGAAGGGTTTCTCTAGTAATCCCTGTGGTGCGTCCTATAACAGCTCCATGTTGTAGTGGGATATAGACCTTGGTCAGGGGTTCCATACCCACACATGTCAGTTGTGGATGGTTTGTGCGTGTATCACTGTCTGTGTAGGGAGCAATGCATTTTAGGCTACTCACTTGCAGTACAGTTGACATGCCCTAGTTTGGTAATCCTGTTGATGTCATTCATTGTGAAATACACCTTTGGGGAAGATGTCCTTCAGTAATGTCCGTGGCGTGTACTACGACTGTGTAGTGTGTAAACTAGTTAGGTAGGGGTTCTACTCCCAGACATGACAGTTGTGTGTGTGTGTGTGTGTGTGTGTGTGTGTGTGTGTGTGTGTGTGTGTGTGTGTGTGTGTGTGTGTAACTCATATCCTGTGTAGAGGTGGTTGTAAGTGTGGGCAATGTGAAGGGGATTTGCTTATTTCATTTATGGTGGCTCTACTATATATCACAATGTCAACCATACATGGACAACAGATATAAATTAGCTGAGAGGCTAGGGTGCAAAGCCATACCCATACATGTGACATCAAAGCCAGCCAATCACAGTTAGCAACCCCACTGTGCCTTCACATGTGACTCACAACGGACATTCCATGCCTGACAACATGCCCTGTATGGACAGATGACACTGACATCAGGGAATGCTGTTAGCATGCTATCAATGTAGGTGCAGGGTAAACCTGCTGACCCTTACCAGTTCCTGCCACAGGTGGGCAAGACTGGCACATCTGATGATAATCTGTGTTCACAACATGGGACAGACTCCCCAGGTACAGTTCCACATGTCACTGTACATGCATGTAGGAGGTGTGCACATTTTAGACACCATCCATGTCATGCACTAGGGAACACATACATGGCAAGTGATGCATAGCATTGGCCACACACAATAGTCACCCAGGTGACTGGATGGGGGATACAATACCCACCTGTGTGGGCAAATGCAGACACAAAAAGGCCTGAGCCACAATGCAGACCATTGTCATGTGGCCTGATGCCAAGGTATACACATCGCCTACCCTTGTATAGCCTGCTGGCACTGTTGACCACCACACACCCATGCAGACATGCACCCATGCATGTCAAAACTGGCACCCTGTGTGTTCATGTGTGTGTTGTATGGTGCGTATGTCCACATCCACACTCACTACAACCCTCCAAGGCACAGTGAAGCATGCTGTCTAATGTCTGACACCTCCTCATACTCACTGCCTATACGACCTCCATATGACCCGTGTGGTGCATGTGATACCTGCACACTGAAGTGTTGTGGCAATCCCACTAGTGATGAGTTGCACTCCTGGCCCTGCCAAGTGTGTCAATGTGTATGTGTCCCTGTGTGAGTGGGCCTGTGTTGACGCTGGCATCTGTTCATGCAAAATGGCATGTGTACATCACCTACTGTATAACTACCATATCCCTGTTGCAGATGTCACTCACTATCACATATATGTTCTGAGTGCTCCCCAGCAGGTAACCCATGTGGTGCATCTAATACCTGCATCAAACCGTGATAGCACTACATAGTTGTCGGGGGTTTGATACCCTGTGCTGGTAGGTGTGTGACACAAACATGCTTCAGTTTTACTCTCCCACCCCTCCCTGACATGTATTTGCCTCTGTCTGCCTCCCCCACTCCCTCTCTGGTGGATGTGGAGACCCACACCTGCTTTGATTAGGCAGCAGCATGTGTATTTTAAGTGATGCTCATGATCAGCTGATGACCTCTGCATGAATTGCAGCCCTCCCCTAGCTGATTGCATGTGGAACAGCTGTGGTAACATTCCCATAGCCAATTGCATAGAAACACACTCCAATACCTGGGAACATCATGGTGGTGTTGGCCCTTTTCTGTCACTGTGATCAGGCACTAGATCTGTTGTTTGGCAAACAGCATCTCAGATGAATTGGAGATTTACCTCTAACAACATACACTGAGGAAAGTGGGCAACAAACAGGAGGGGGATGTGCCTGACTTGACTACAGACTGTAAGTGCTGCTATACTGTATTTGGAGTAATGATGGTTTCACAGTGTTTGTCTAGATATGCCTGTCATACATGTCGCAATACCTGCCATGTCAGTTCCATGTATATGAAGAATCACCATCTGCAGGGTAATCTGCAGACTTGGCAGTTTTGTGCCTTTGGTCCCATGTGCTAGCCATGGTGCATCTATCTGCGGAATGCAGAAGGTAGTGTGAGGATTGCAGTCTGTAGATGGTGAAGGCCATGACAATTACTGACTTCATATCCCTCATAGGACATATGTTGCAACAAACCCCGTAACAATGGTATATTTATGAGGTTATCACGGCAACATGTCTATACTGGACCTGTGTATGTGCTGTCAGCCACACCTCTGTCAACTTTTGTACATATGTCGTGCATGAAGTGGTGCATATGTGCTGTACACCATAAACAGTGTCATCATATCTGATAACAAGCCAGTGATATGTCAGATTGCTACACATGTATGTACAGTAGGGGTTATATTTCATGACATAACCTGAACATTCTGTGGATGTTTGTACAGTACTGACATCTGTGTAGTGATGGTAAATGTCGGCAGTGTGTGTATTGTTAATATGTACCTTAGCCTGTGTACAGACTGTGGTGGATGTCATTAATCTAGCTCCCCTTCTATCTGATGTTACATGCTGCCCCACTGTATGGTTCCATTTTGGCATACATGTTTGTAGGGTCATACACCCACATGTCTCATACCACAGACAGCCATCAGACCAAACTGTGTAGCAGCCCAGTATATGTAGGGTCATTCTGTGAGTGGCACATATGAGGATGGTGTAGAACAGATAGTCCATATACTGTAATATTATGCTAGCTTACCATATGTGGCTGTGGTTGTGTCCACATTGGTTGTGGTTATGCACTTTCACACAGGTGTATCTTACCCTGTGCAGTGACATGGCTGTTGAGCCTGCTATATATGCAGGTACATGTGCATTCCCCCATACGGGATGTAGGCCAGTGTTGTGCCAGTCTGCCTGTAGCCTGCACAGTGCATTGTTACACGCCTAGCAGCTTAGTGTACTTACCCAGTGAGATGTCATGTGCAGATACTTGCCAGATGTACCGCTGCCGGGCCTCCTTTAAATGTCATGTATGTCAGACAGAGCAGTGGGATGCTGTACAGATGTATGTCAATATCCAGTGGGTAGTATGTGGCCATGGCACCCCTGTACCAGCAGTCATTATGTGTCTGGCCAGACAGAAGTGTGTGAATCCAACACCTATGGTGGCATATGTATACCAGTCGTTATGTGTTATACCCATCTAAATGGCTGTCTATATCCATATTGTCAGGCCTGGTACATGTGTTGTGCACTAAGGGATTATGTGTATACCTCTGGACAGTACATTGTGTGTCCAAAGTTCCACATATATTGGCCAATATATCTGCTGCACTCCAGAGGGGCATTACATGCTAGCGGCGGTACTTTACAGCGATTTCCTTAGGATGTCTGTCAGTAGCCAATGGCACACATGTCATAAGCAGATGTGATCTTCCACATACACCATGTCTGTGTAGACAATTCCAGTGACAGTAGCAATAGTCTAGTAATATACCTGCTATACATACCTGACATCCCCTTGCATTACAACTTTGGGACTCTAGGGGCTGGGGTAGGACTACACTCCATGTCCAGGACATATGGTGGAAATACATGTACATATACTTATCCAGATAGATATATGCATATGATTACACATGTGCAGTACTTCCAATTACCACCGCCATGGCAACCATCCACTATGAATCCCTACATCATGTGGGCGTGGTCCCTTTACATTTCCTGTGTGATGGACATCCTGTGTGTGTCCATCAGTGTTACAGACAGCAGGTAGCAATACCACTTACAGGAGAAGTTGCATACTCAGGGCAGCCACATATTTGTAGGAGGAACAGGAACTACAGACACACTGTGAGTAGAGTTGTGATATGCTTTGTATAGTACTGGTGTTACAGGGTGTGTGTGTGTTCATACTAGTTCACCTTGGAATGCAGTCTGTCTGCATAGCTCAGTACTGTGGGCCTATCCTCTTGCTGGACAGCGGTGTGCCTATCATGTGTTGTCTGTCCACCACACAGGTCCTGTGTCAGATATTACACTGGCAGTGTTTGTGTCGCATGCTATCAGTACATGGCTACATCCATTTCTGTTCCTAACCTCAATTACCTGACTAAGGGTATGTTGCAGACTATCCTGTAACACCAGCACCTTGCTTAGTTTATGGCAACACTGTTCCACATATGTGCCTGTGTTCCAGCCTCTGTCCTCAATCTAAATACCAAGTTTTGCACATATGTCATGCAGTTGGGGGTTGTTCTGTAGTGGGCTGTGAGTATATCACTTTGCCATTGCTGCCATTAATCCACTGCTGTTGTATCCCCCACACATTCAGTGGGGCTGGAGCCATATATGTGTGGGCGTCACCTGCACAATACATGTGTGCCCTTATGCACTCCAGAGGCCAGTGTATGTAACAGTGGTATATGGGCCTGTATTATGGAGTCTAGGTGGGGAGTACCATAAATGACCTAGGCTGTTACATGTGGGAGTATCAGGGGTGAGCTGCCACAAGGTATCTGGATGTACAGTACCATATACTTCACCTATATTTACATTACTTACATGAATTGGTGTATTGCAAGCCTACTGTCTCCTGCCATACAGACTGTTCTGTTTGTCGGTGTGCTTGTGATGGTGTCAGTTATGCCTTGTTATGTATCAGTTACAACCCATGTGATCACATAACGTCTGTACCACCTACTGAGTTTGTACAGAGTGCAGATAGAGGCTGCTGAACTACACACCTGCAGTACATACTGTTGATTGTTTGGTATCCTGTGGCCCTGTCTGTCTTAACTAATGTACAATTTGAAGGGCATGGCCTGGACAGCAACAGTTGTGAACCTTTCCAGACTACTGTATTAGTGTAACTGTTTCACAGTTGCAGTTCTTTGTTTATATGGTTGTCAGTGTCTGAACAGCTATATGACATAGCATGTAGAACTGTAATAGTACACAATTAAAGGTTTCCCATTTCTGCAAACCGGTATGTGGCGTCTTTCCTATGACCTTTCTATGGGTATATGTTGCAGGCAACAACTGACATTTGAATGGGTGGCCCATACAGTGTTCAGTTGTTAACTGTAGGCATAGTGGCTGTTCCATATTGTGTGCACCTTCTACATATGTATCATACTGTACATATATCTGCTTGTGTATGTGCAGTCACATTTATACATATTATATATATATATATATATATATATATATATATATATATATATACATACATACATGTATATCTGTATCTGCATATCTGTGCCTGTGTAACCTGGGGATGTTGATGGCTTCCACATATTACATGTCCTATAGGAGGCAGACTGTACTTGGTAGTGTATTGCAGGGTGCACGTGTTTGGCTGTGGGGGGATGCCTATTTGTACGAGATGTACAGTGTGTGGGGCCTCTCAACCCCATTTACGGTGCATGTGGACATATGTGTATTTGTTAATCTGCCATTGCTATCTACAGATGTACGGCCATATATGCATATATATATATATATATATATATATCCGCTAACATATATATATATATATATATATATATATATATATATATATATATATATATATATATATATATATATATATATATATATATATATATCCGCTAACATATATATATATATATATATATATATATATATATATATATATATATAGATAGATATGTGTGTGTGTGTGTTGCAGCTGTTTAGTTGTTAATATCGTTACTCACACAGACATCTAGGTATTAATATACATTCTCTGCACTGTTGCATGACAGGACTGGATAATAAGTTTCTGGAAACATTGAATGTCTTTGTATCTGTCATGGCTTAGTGGTAAATCACTTTGTACAGGATCCTGGGTTTGAGCCTTGCAGAGGTAATTCATTTTGTTGCTGGGCAGAACACAGTCTGTTGGATACAGAGCAATTAAGGCACTTTAAAGCAGTTGTACGTGAGTTTACATGAAGCTAAGCACTGCTAACCTCCGGTTACAGTTTCTCATACTCTGTTAGCTTTTAAATTGCTTAACCTGTGTAGGCATAGCTTACCCCTGTGCAAGCAAGCTTAAATACGGTTACTGCTTCTTACAAGTGCCTACTCCTGCTTACCTCCTCGCTAATTTCTTTAAAAGAAAAGAAAAAAGAGTTGATAGGAAAGTGGTGAAAAAGGGGCACAAAGAGGGCAAGACAGTAGGGGAAAGAGCTAGGCATGTGCAGGAAGGGTGTAGGAAAGGTCCATAGCTGCCCATTTCTTCTATAGCAACAGCTGTGCATATACACTGTATTTGGGGGTTGATTTGGAGCCTCAAACCCCTGGGAGGGGGTTGAGGACAACATTAATTCATTGTGATGCCGATTAGACCAGATTACATGTGTCCACTGGACACGTGTGCAAAATGGACAGCTATGTATGGGGCATGATTTTTTTGTGGGAACAGATTGCCCTTTTATTTTTCAGGTGAGAGTGGGATGTTGGGGAGGAGTAGTAGGTATAATTGGGGAGGTAGGTTGGGTAGGTTAAAAGACAAGACAAACAAGATGCATACAGGGGTGGTATATGATACATGTGAGGGGTAAACACTTTGAACGGGGAGGGGTGTTTGGAAGTCATAAACCCATGAGCCCCCCAAATGGGAACAGTGGGACTGAGGTCCGCACCCATGGTCAGCCACCACTGCACCTTCACGGCCCCAAAGGTGGCTGTGCTGGGGGCTGTGTAGGAGGGGCAGGCTCACCCTCTAATTGCACCACTCAGCCCTCAAGCTGGCGTAGCCAGTCTTGAAACTCCAGATCAAGCTCCCTACACACCATGGCCTGGACATTTTGATGGGTGACAGGTTCCTCTCCGTGCCTGCTACCAAGGGGGAGTGAGCCCCATCCCCTGCAGCGGTTCCACCCGAAGGTGGTGCAGGACCCACAGAGGAGGTGGTCCCAGGCTTGGCCCCAGATGTGCTGATGCCCGGCGCCATGGCCAGCTGAGGTGAGACAGGTGGGTCCGCTGGGACCGGCCTTCCCATATGAGCTATGTTGTAGCAGGTGTATGACAGATATGGGTTAGTAACAGTCAATAGCATTCAGGATTAGTTATAACAGCATGCATGGGTATTCCCATTAATCTGAAACACCAGATGTAACACAGCTGCAGAGCAAGCAGAACACATGCATATATGGAACAACAGTGGCCATTGCAAGAGCATGCAGGTTTCATTGATGGCAACAGGCCACCAATATAGGTGTATTTTAACATGGCGCATGCATAGAAACAAATGTGAATATTTATAAACCATTAGGACATATGTCCCAACAAAAGTTTGGAGTGTACACATACCATTTGAGGAGTGCCTACATTTCTGGGATCATTACACTGCTTTTTCAGGGGAACAGGGTACCAGGCTGGTAATATGGGCCATTTATCTGGACATGCTGGACAGACAGGAACAGTTGTGGGGTATAAAGATGCATACAACTGTCTATCTGAACATTTTAGCATATTCTGTACAGTTGTTGGGTGTAATTATGCATACAGCTTTCTACCTGAACATTGTAACAAAATCTGTACAGTTGTGGGGTATGATTATGCATACAACTTACTAGCACTCCCGAGATTCAAAGCCCTGCTGTGTGTGACAACAAAATCATCACAGTATACTGTGCTATCAAGGAACTGATGTGAAGCTTTCTACTGTTTTCTATCTAAGTCTCCCTCACTTGTACAATATGTCTGACCTTCTGGCACTTCCAACATTGTTATACAGAACTTCATAGACATTTTATCTGCATACCACAGCATGGGTAACACTGCTTAATACAACTGTACTATTTATAGCATGCAACAGTTCAACTACATATGAAGGAAGAGTAAACAGAAGCACTCCAGAGGTCATACCTTTATTCACAGAATATTACATATTTATTCCTACTGGTACGACACTTTCTAAGGCTCTTATATTTATTTGTTATGACAGTACATGCAGAGAAATACTAACCTGCCTCGTGACACAGCCTTTGCAACCTAGCATCATGGGCTTGCTGGTTCGCAGCCCGATCATCTGCAGCTGTCAGGGGAATACAGTGATATTTAGCCATACCTATCCATAGTATACACAAGCTAGGCAATTCATAACTACTTAGTGGAATGAGTACTTACCCAGTACTAAGGCATTAGCCATCTGCCGAGACTCCTGGATCCGCTGTTCCAGTACATCCCCCCTCCACCACTTCAGGTCAGCATGGTGGTGCCTGACCTGCTCACCAGTCCAGGGGATACCTGTGGCACTGGTGAGGTCATGTGCGAGACTGTCCCAGGCCTCCGTTTTATACTGCGAGCCCTGATACTGTCCCTGCAGTAATGTCTCCTCATGATGTTTTACCAGGAGCCATGCCATGAGTTTTGACTCCTGGATGCCCCAGTGCTGCGCTCTAAAACGAGTGCCTTCACCCACACCAGCCATTCTGCCTGCAGTAGGAAGCTACAACCAGTTATGGAACGTATTCCCACCTGTGTGGTTTAAATACGGCCAATTACCCACACTTTTCTGTGATTGGCCAGGTTTGAAGTGGCTAAGCTATGGGCACACCTGCTTACCTAAGGTTGGCAGTGCTTAAAGGGGTATACCGGTAGACAGATTGGATTGACACCCCTACACATTGCTTACTCTTACTAAGTTGAGCTGTGCTGCGGTTAGCATTGCTTAATAGTTAATTTGCACTATATGTGCTATTTGGCAGTGATGTATTCTTCATTACAGGTTATATATGTGTCTAGTATCCGTGATTCATGTGTACATACACTGTATAGGGACCTGGGAACTTCTACACTTTACAATAACACCTCTCATCTATGCTTACTGCAGTACTCCAATTCACATATTTATGTTATGTAGCAAGTTATACTACGTCACACTGTACATAGATTCAGTTCACATGTTTGGTTTGATTTTCCTGTGGTAAGGATTAGTTTGCTGATACCTCACTCATCTGTATTGCTATGATGGCTTAGTGGTTGATTACTGTGATTATAGTGCTCAGAGTCATGAGTTCGAGCCTTGCAGAGACAGTTTATTTTGTTGCTGGGCAGCATGCGTGGATTTGTGTGATGGTAAGCACTGCTAACCTCCGGTTACAGTTTCTTAAACCAGTTGGCTTCTACTTTACTTAATTTGTGTAGGCAATGCTTACAACCGCCCACACAGGCGTACTCCCGCCTGCTGCCGCATACCTCCACGCTATTACATGTACATGGTTTTATACATGCTTACGTCAGGTGTACATGTCAGGTATGACTGTTCACAAAGGTCAGTGTAAGGTTAAGTGGAATTCCAGTTTAGCATTTCTGGTTAGGCTACACTCAGGTATTCAGGTTAGGTTTAGTTATGCCGTACCTGTGTTGTAGAGTAGATGTAAATAGTGGAGGTGTAGGTGGATAGGTGGAGGGGGGGGGGACATTTTAACTGTATAGTAGGCCGTCCAACTGACTGGTGGGGGAGCGGTAGTGAGAGTTTGCAGGGTGTTGGGATATGTATGTGAGGCAGGACAGGAGGTGTCAGTGTCAGTAGTTGGTGTAGGGGTCTGGAGTATTGGGGGGTGGCAGACTTCGCAGGTGGTGATCCAAGTGTGCTTGGGTTTTCCCTTCATGTGTTTTTACATGTGTAGTCTGAGACAGCTGCGGTAATACACCTGGGTTGGGGGTTCCAGATTCTGCCTATATAGTTATGTGGAGGGTGTCACCTACTTGTGACTGTGGACATTACTACGAATGCAACAGGGGTCGATAGGTAAGTGGTGTTATTGGGCCACACAGAGGGGCTGATAGTAGGGGACATGTCCAGGGATGTGCAGGACAGCTGACAGGAAGGTTCACAGCTGGTCATTTCTTCTACAGCGACAGCTGTGTATATACCCTGCATATGGGTGTAGGTCTGGACAATCACACCCCTGGGTGGGGGTGAGGACAGCAACATAGCTCTCAACTGATTGGAGACATATCTCAGCAGAATCAGGGACAACTCAAATAATCAGGGACTATCTGGGACATTTTCTAAATATTTGTAGTATTAACCTGAAAAATTTGCAGAATAAGAGAATGTGGATTAATATAGGTTTTCTGACGTGAAACATCTATAACTATGAATTACTATCATTATTTATTAAGGGCAATTCACCACCTTTTCTTCAGCACTCACCGATTTTCAGGGGGATTAAGAGGGACAGACTTAAATTCTGAGTCTATATCAGGGCAGTTGAGAGGTCCGGACAGCAATAATACCCTGTGATGCCAATTAGTTCGGCCTACATGCCCACAGTGGGGTGTTGCGACCAAGTGTTATTTGATGTCATTTAGGGGGTTTGCAACAACACATCTGGTTATACCGTCATTTGCCATGTAAACTAGACTTTGCTGCAGCGGGGCTCAAACCGGGCGTGGCTACTCGTTAGGTGTCGGCTCTGCCCAATGCACACTATTGCTTACATCCCTGGGGCGGTCTGACTAGACCCACTCCAGTAAACACCTGCACGCCTAGACCCATAATTACATACCCATAGTTCCCCCATCTGCACCTCCTCTACAGCACTCATCCTTACTCTGAGTGCAGGTCGGGTATAAACACACCACTACACACTACCCAATCTCCACTTCATGGAACCCGTCTTGTATGTTGTCTCGCCCCATGGATCATCAGGTTTCCCCAACCTTGTAGACCGAGAACATGTGTGGCCTGCCACTGGACATCAGTATAATGGCTGGAAATCTGAAAATAATGGAATTTGTGGGGTGTCCCACAAGGGACATTCTTGTCTTTGTTTCAAAATTAGACTTGGTGGGTCTCTCCCACTGGTAGTATCCTGCCTGTAGTCTCGGAAGCAGTGGTGTGTTTACTTTTATTGTGTGTTTGTATGTTTCACTTGTCTAGCTGGGGTGGGGGGTTGCTGCTACGTGTTACATGTTGTTGAATGGACCCCTCACCCCCACTGGCATGGCCTGTGAACATATATAATTAATAATTGCTGTATCATATCCTACCTAGCTATATATATGTGTATATTTACACACACACACATATATATATATATATATATATATATATATATCTGTACATATATATATATATATATATATATATATATATATATATATATATACATACACATATATATATATATATATATATATATACATATATATATATATATATATATATATATATATATATATGTATATATATTGCTGTATGTATATATATATATATATATATATATATATATATAAACGACATATGGATGTATGGGTGTCTGCATATGTATATATTTATATGTGGGTATTTATATATATTCTGTCTATGTATGTATACATTTGTACTACGGAGAGGGAGAGATATATCTCCATGTAGGTATGGGTATATATACAAACACACATACCTCTACATATTTACATCTACATTTGGTTATTCCATTCTTTGCCATGTAAAATAGGTTGTGCTGCAGTGGGACTCGTAGCAGGAGTGGCTTCCTGTTGGGCGGTGGCTCTGCCCAATGAACACTATTTTTTACATCCCTGGGGAGATCTGAATAGACCCACTCCAGCAAACACCTGCACACCTAGACCCATAATTACATACCCATAGTTCCCCCACCCGCACCTTCTCTACAGCACTCATGCTTACTCTGGGTGCAGGTTGGGTATAAACACACCACAGCACACTACCCACGCTCCACTTCATGGGACCCATCTCGTACATTGTCTCGACCCATGGGTCATCAGGCTTTCCCACCCTTGTAGTCCGGGTATGTACACACCCCGCCTTGATAGATCATCGCACAGACTTCCTCCTATAACAAGCCAATTTTTGGGGTGTCCCGCAAGTGATGCTCCTGTCTCTGTTCCAGGATTAGACTTCTCGTGTCCACTGTGTCCCCCCCGGTTGTATCCTGCCTGTGGTCTGGGGAGCAGTGGATTGTTTACATTGTTTGTGGGTTTGTTTGTATGTTTCCCCTGTCTAGCTGGGGGCGGGGGTTCATGCTATGTGTTACACGTTTCTTGCTTGGGCCCCTCACCTCCATTGACATGGCCTGTGAACAGATGTCATTCTTAGGTGCTGTATCTTATCATAGTTATATATCTGTGTATATCTACGCACACACACACACACACACACACACACATATATATATATATATATATATATATATATATATATATATATATATATATATATATATATATATATATATATATATATATATATATACATATATATATATATATATATATATATATATATATGTATATATATATATATATATATATATATATATATATGTATATATATATATATATATATATATATATATGTATGTATAAATATATATATATATATATATATATATATATATATATATATCTATATATATGTGTGTGTATCTAACGACATGTGGATGTATGGGAGTCTGCATATGTATATGTGGGTATTTATTTATAAGTCGGTTTTGTATTAGAATATTACCCCACCAGATGCACAGTAGCATGGACTGCCCAAAGCCCTCCCAGCACTCTATGCATAACGTTTACTTTTAGAAGTGCTTTGAATACACATCGGAAGAGCATTGCCTGCAAAATGTATATGCAAAGCATTGTAATTATTTCAGTACAAACCCCTTTTCTGTCTTATTTGCTGATACCAGGATTGTGACACGAAAGCAGTCCAATTTCCAGTGAATTCTTCACATATCAGACCAATGATTGAGTACAACGCCCCATTCGGAATGTACCTTACCCGACACCTGCAGCAGTTGGAAAGACCCCAAAAGTTCCTCACCAAAAGGATAAAGGGGTTCAAACATATGTCATACGATGCCCGACTGAAGAAACTCCAGCTCTATTCAGTCGCATACCATCTGCTCAGAGGTGATCTGTGCCTGACATACAAGGCCATGTCCAACCCGGAATTAATGGACATGCTCCACCTCAAAAAATCCAAATCCACCAGAGCCACGAGCAAGAGACTTAAACCTCAACACGGATATAAATAGGACGTGCTGGAGGGACAGATTCATCACCCAGAGACTCCCTACACTATGGAACAGAATCCCAGTCCATGTGAGGCAGAGCCCCTCACTGACTCTGTTCAAGAGAAATCTTGACGAGTGGATGGGAGATCGTAGGTTTACCCCGGGAATCATCTCTGTATCACTGCTGGACAGAGGCACAGCAAACTAATAGGTATAGTATTCTCATCCTAAGGGGTGGTGAAAGCCACACACACTCTGGCTAGGCTTTTAAATGCCCTAGGGCAGATAGCCTAGTATGAACCTATGAACCTATGAACTTATGATTATTCAAACGAACACATAATATGTTGTATTTATAAATAGCATTACAATATCAGACTTAACATCACAATTTTTTAAAGGGTGAGGGATGTGAACACATACTATGCTACATATATACAATATATTGCAGTATTACACAGACTTAAAATTACAGTTCTGTATGGGTGCGGGTGGCGACCTTTCTGGGATGCCTTTTTTACTGCATTTATTGAATGTATTTCGTGTCTCACTGCCTCGGAATATTGCTTGTTGCTTTATCTCTAGAAATATGTTCAAAGAAAGGTGGGGGGTGCAGGGGGGCTTGCCCCCCTGCTAAAGCAGGTACTGCACAAAATTATAGTAAAGAAAGGTGGGGGGCAGGGGTTATGGTTTGGGTTTTGGCATTTCTTTAACTAGTTCATTGTTGCAGTTACTTGAAAATAGTGTTTTTCCTCCGCAGCCCATGAGTGTGTTTTGCTTCAAGTGTTTTTTTTTTTGTGTTTGGACCTACAAAGATTCTGACTCACTAATAATTGAATGAACCTGCATTTCTTTCCTGCGCCTGCTGGTATATGTAGTAATTTTTCATTTTCTCTGAGTGCTGCCTCTTCCCCAGTCTGGCATGCAGAAGCCCGGCCCCCCCCCCCCCCAGCTCTTCACAATGTTAACAACGGTCAGTCAATGAATATGCAGCATGTCACTTGGTAATCTGCAATGCTTGTCACTCAGCATGCAATGTCACACGGGGTTGCCCTGTCAATCATGTAGACCACGCCTATTCCTGCATGACTATCATGGTGGGGTAATGTTCTAATACAAAGCCTATATGACTATCTATGTTTGTATACATTTGTACTACATAGAGGGGGAGGTATATATCTATATAGTTATGGGTATTCATGCAAACATATATACCTCTAAATCTTTAGCTACATATCCGGTAATGTTGATTAGTATTGCTGGATACTGTGTTTCATGTGCATGCCAGCCAAACTTGTATGCCACGTATGCTTTGCAGTATCTACGACTAACTCTGTTAATGTACACAGAGTCACACGTGACACCAGCCGTTGGATACAGTGTGCTTAAGGCACTTTCAAGTGATTGTAAGCAGGTTTGTGCAGAGGTTAGCACTGCTGACTTCTGGTCACAGTGTCTTACACGCAGTTAGCGTCTCCTTTGCTTGATCTGTGTCGGCAGTGCTTCACCCCACCCACACTCGCTTGCACATGCTTACTAGTGCTTACATATGCTTACTATGGCTTGTCTGTGCCTACGCCTGCTTACTGCTGACTTATTCATTATGGCACTGACTCTTCACATGTGCATTTCATGCAGTACTCCAGTTCACATTTAAATGTTATTTAGTAGCTTATACAGCATTAGAATGTAAATATATGTTCATATACAGATTTCACATGGAAAATGGTATGTGCTGTAGTGGGACTTGATCCGGGAATGCCTGTTCGTTAGGTGGATGCCCTGACCACTACACTATTGCTGTGCTGTCTCATTTACATATATCTTTCTTGTTATACTGTTCAGCCTTTTAAGCTGCTTTAACCATAGCTAAGCGATGGGCACACCCGCGCACCTACGGTTAGCTGTACTCAGAGTTTTAGAAATAATTACAGGGGTTACTTCTTTTCATTTTTATGTCCTCTTTCTGTTGTACACATGGGGGACTGTTGGTGTGGATATGCAGACACCTATGAGCAATCTCGCTCATTTATTTACAGCTTCTACTGTTCTATTTTGCAGGGGCGTGTTTATTCTGAGAGCTCTGCTCTCAGACATGCCCCCTGCACTTGTCCTCACTCCGTGTAGGATTAGGTGGTCAGGCAGCACTCCTTCATTAATATACTTGGAGTGCTGCCATCCTCCTCATAAATAGCCGCTTCTGTGCAGGATTAGATTAGTCCTGCATGGAAGATTAGTGAATCCGGGAGAAAGTATATTGTTCTTAATTATGTAATATATTGTGGATAAATCCTATCTTTCTATCCTTCCATTTTTTTAGGTATTTTTGAAAATCAAGACAAGTGGATATTTTTTTCTTATTATTATTTTACATTAAACCTACTTCAGAGATTAAAAACTGACTATTGATTTGTACGATAACCCAGTTTAACAAACCCAAATCATATTTATTCATTAAATAGTATGTGCCAAGAATGTTAGTTCCTCTTAACATTTGATTCCATAAGATCCAGTCCCTATTTTTTACACTTTGAAAGTGTATCGTGTGTGTGTGTGTGTGTGTGTGTGTGTGTGTGTGTGTGTGTGTGTGTGTGTGTGTGTGTGTGTGTGTGTGTATCTATATATATATATATATATATATGTATATATATGGATCTACTTCACAAAAACGAAACCCCATAACACCAAAACCCACAACACCGAGACCACATGCACGAAACCCCATAACACCAAAAACACACAACCACATTAAAACACATACATAGCACGCACATACAAAACTGCCCCAAACTGCCTAACACAACATCCTACAATACAGATAGGCAGGGGGGCAAACCCCCCTGCACCCCCCCACCCCCCTTCTTTAATATTCTAACTCTGAGATCGCACAAACAGACACACAAGGCAAACTCACACCCACACATTACAGTCCCTCACACACACACACACACACACCACAGTCACAACACACACTTCCACACACCACTAACCCTCTAACATACACTTACACAAACATACTTACCTGCACCGCAACACCAGAAGCACGAAATTCAAAATCCCATAATACTGGTCTTTCGGTGTAATGAGGTTTCGTTCATGTCGTCTCAGTGATGTGAGTTTCAGTGTTCTGGGGTTTCATTTTTCTGAAGTAGACCCATATACATTTATATAGAGATATATATATATATATATATATATATATATATATATATGAGATATAGATATATATATATATATATATATATATATATATATATATATATTCTGGTATAAATGCTATAGTTCATAATAGGGCATAATGTGAAATGCCATGCTTTTATTTCCAAGTATTTACATACAACATTTCAAAATGTCTTTACTATATTAGTTATGTAAATAGACTCTGTTGAATTATTGGTCTTTTTAAATATATTTTTCTTTAACAGCAATGTTATCTTATTATTACCATTTAAGATTTGTATGTGTAGTATAGTGATATATTTTTTTATTTAACCAAATGATTTCATGCTGTTGTGTTTCAACAAGCTGAATAATCTGAATTTAACCATAAAGCTATTGTTTTAATCACTGAAGCTATTTCTAGGTCAGGATTCCCATTCTACAATCGTTCTGTTCTCTTACATAATGTCCCAAAGGTATTCTAAGTTTTTTCAAGTGCCCAAAAGAACTTCAAACAAAAGTATTTAAGTTGTTTAATGTGTTCTTTAGATGGAACTAAAGAAGTTACCTATATAATATATGGTATCTGGGGTAAAATAACCATTTTGATTAAAATCAACCTATTATAGAAAAGAATAACTTATTCCATTTATTTATTACTGTTTTAATATATCATCTACATTTTTTTTATAATTTATTATTGCTATTTCCATCAAATAATTTAACTCTTTATTCATTAATAAAGTGTTTGCTTTATTCTGATGGAACTTAAAACCTGACATCACCTCAATATATTTTAATGATTTTTTTCTATATTTATTATAGAAAGCATTCACAGAAATTAAACCTACATTTAACATGCCTCTATCATGGACATATACAACAATTTCTCCATGAGTAAAACAAGATAATGGTCCCTTCCTATGCTCTTCTTGTAGATGTATATCATTACTGAATGTTGATTACAAAATGTTTATGTCAATCCTTGCCAATAGATTAAAAATATAACTTCTCCATTAATAGAGGAAGGTCAAACTGGCTTTATATTAAACAAGCAAACATGGGATAAAACCACAACAACAATTGCTTTAATTGATTATGCTAATTATAATAATAATAAAATAACTATATATAATTAGCCTGGATCTGGATAAAGCATTTGATTCAGAAAATGGTCTTATTTAACTAAAGTATTAAACATGTACATATTTCCAAGTAATTTTATATCTCTTATTAATGATCTTTATCAAAATTCATTCTATTCATCCTATGTTAAACTGGAACCTTTTACTTCTCAGTCAATACAGATAAGCAATGGCATGAGACATGGTTGCCCCTTGTGTCTTTTATTATTTGCTTTTGTTATTGAGCCTCCAGCCAATTACATAAAACTTAAAATTGCAACTGTAGAATTTAAAATAAATGATTAGTATGCTTTCAAAATTCAGTTATTTACTATTGATATGTCAATGTAAATTTCTGTGAATGTTTTCTGTAAAAGATATAAAACATTTTGAGATAATATTTTTATAATTTAGGAATGATGCTGCCATTGCCTGGAGCTTTATTTTAATTCAGCCCTTTAGTTTGCTCCTTTGTTTCTATTACATAAACCTTTTTCTATTTTTCTTATTCCCTTTAAAATATTTTTGTATATTCCTTTTAAAAAAGTATCACTTTTTTCATTTTCAACACAACTTTCAGGTGCATTAATTTTTTATGGTGTTCTTTATTTATTATTCCTACATCTGTCTATTAACTGTTACTAACAGGGATACATATAATGTTGATGTGATTAGTTCTTGCTATCATTTTGGATTTAAGAGCTAAATTAATGTAATTTGACATTTCTAAACTAATAGAAACCTTATTTTGTAGTATCTTCTGAAGCTGTGCTTTCATTTTTTTTTTCATTTCTGATAATAGCCCTTTTCTCCTTTTTGTATTTTAATGTTATATTCTGTATCTTTTCTTGTAGTTCTAATGAATATTTATCCCATTGCTTTTGTAATGCCAAACTGAGACTCTGCCATATAAATATGTTTTCACTGAGTCCAATAGGATCACATCAGAAATTTCGTCATTATAACTGAAACCTTAGAACTGTAGTACTTCTGCTAGAAACCACTTTTTAAAATAATTTAAAGCTAGCAGTCTATTAAAAGAATCCACGTTTCTGGAATTTATCATTACTGTATAATAATTTCATTGTGAAAGGACATATCAACTTTATATTTTCTATTTTAGAAAACAAATCATGCAAAATATATAACCTATCAATTCTTGAGGGTGTACAAATCTATAAGAGTAGTGAGTATAAAACAAAGAATTTGATTCAGAAAAGTAATTTAAACCTATCATATTAAGTAAGTCAATAACATGTACTAAAACCTCACCTGATGCTGAAATTCTAGTTCTGTTAATTGCACTGGTATATTTTTAAGTATACAGTTAAAGTCTCCTGTTATTATTGTACTTCCCTTCATATTCAAAGTCAAAATGTCCATACATTTCCTAGAGAATTAATCTCCAATTCCTGGAATCCTGTACATATTTGCTAAAGTTAATGTTCTCTTTTGGTATGCAGTAATGACCATACATATCATGCACATATCCTTACAAGCCAATAACACTAGGCATTATAATATAATTTATCAATAAGATTGCTCTTCCTCCTGTCTTTTATTTAAAGCTATAACTTGCTGGTACTGTATATTCTTTTGTTTTTAATCTAGTATAATCTTGCAATAAATGAGTTTCTTGTAAAAAAAGCCACTTGTGTTTTATGCATTTTTAAATATGTATGCAAACTACCCCTCTTATTGCCACTGTTCAGGCGATTTACATTTAAAGAAAAATATTTTAAGGAAGACATCTTACATCAATCAAATACATATTGCTGTTACTAATTGCTATTCTATGATCTTCATAATAACCCAGACCCTTAGAATATTATTTTTTTTTCTCAGGGTTTATTGACATCAGACACATACAAATTTTTGACCATTCCCTCACCTAGAATACCAACAATATTTGGAAGTCTAGGTGAGGGAATGGTCAAAAATTTGTATGCCTCTGATGTCAATAAACTCTGAGAAAAATGATTTTCTAACTGTAAATCAATCTTTATATAAGCAATATTTGCTTCATTCCTAGAACTGATAAAATATGCTGACTTATCAAGTAAAATATCAAACATCTTACTAATGTAATTTATTTTGTCAAAAATGACTTTCGCCCCCCCAGCTTTGTCAAGTTTCATGACCTGACAGTTTTGTCTTTTCTAAGATCATATAATAAAGTCCTTTCTTCCCTGGCTAAATTAAATCTAGGTTTACCATTGTCAGAATCAGCAAGTTTGTATATGTCTGATTCATATGCCTTTTCAAAAGCTGACACCAAAGGGTGTAGAGTAAAATTATAAAGCAGGGAGTTATTTTGGAAATTTAAATGAAATGCTTCAGTACACCCTGGTTTAAATGAACACTTATCTGTTTTGCCTATTTTGAAGCTTAGGGCTACAGAACTGTAATGTGGGAATGATGTAGAATATTATCCGTCTGTATTACTATTTTTCTTTTTTTCTCTATTTTTAACTCCGAGTTACTTCACTTGGACTAGTTTAAGCATAATGCTCTGTACTTTTAAACAGTCTATATATTTGTAAAGAGTGTTTTTTTATCTGTTGTTTATCTCACACCAACAACATATTTATTCTTAGTTTTTTAAGCTACTACTTGATCATTTAAGGCACCAGACATATCCCCAACAGTTTTGAATTTGTTACTAATTATCTCATTAACTTATTTACTGACAACCAATAGAGTTGTTTGTTCAATCAACTGCATACATTTAAACTTCAAGTTTTTTAGCAGTTACTGGTTTTGATGAAGTCCTGAGGGGATCAAAGCTCTTATCCAGTTGTTTGTGGAATAAAGTTTGTTTTATTTATTACACCAGTGCTTCATATTCTTATTTGACTACTGCAGAAGTATTGGAGCTTTACCTAGAAGTTTATGTTTAAGGTTATTCAATCCTTAGACTGTGTATCACCAGTGTTTATGTTTGGACCTTTTGTGTTCATTGAATTTGCTACTCATTGTTGGAATTGCTTCATTATACCATGTGAGCCTCTTGTGTTGGTGTGTTTGTGTGTTTGTGTGTGTGTGTGTCTGTGTGTGTGTCTGTGTGTGTGTGTGTGTGTGTGTGTGTGTGTGTGTGTGTGTGTGTGTGTGTGTGTGTGTGTGTGTGTGTGTGTGTGTGTGTGCGTGTGTCTCCTCTGTTGATCATTGTATAAATTCTTCTTCTTCTTTCGGCTGCTCCTGTTAGGGGTCGCCACAGTGGATCATCTGTTTCCATTTCTTCCTGTCCTCTGCAGCTTGGCCTGTCACACCAACCACCTGCATGTCCTCTCTCACCACATCCATAAACCTTCTCTTAGGCCTTCCTCGTTTCCTGTTACCCGGCAGCTTCATCCTTAGCATCTTTCTCCCAATATACTCTGCATCCCTCCTCAGCACATGTCCAAACCAACGTAATATTGCCTCTCTGGCTTTGTCTCCAAACTTATTCCTAATCCTGTCCACCCTCGTCACACCCACTGCAAATGTTAACATCTTTAACTCTGCCACATCCAGCTCTGACTCCTGCCTTTTTGTCAATGCCACTGTCTTCAACCCATATAACATAGCTGGTCTCACTACCTACTTGTAGACCTTCCCTTTCACTCTTACTGGTACTTGTCTGTAACAAATCACTCCTGACACTCTTCTCCACCCACACCATCCTGCCTGTACTCTCTGCTTCACCTCTCTTCCAAACTCACCATTACTCTGAACTGTTGATCCCAAGTATTTAAACTCATCCACCTTCTCCACCTCTACTCCCTGCATCCTTACCATTCCTCTATCCTCCCTCTCATTCACACACATATATTCTGTCTTAGTCCTGCTGACCTTCATTCCTCTTCTCTCTAGAGCATATCTCCACCTCTCCAGGGTCTCCTCCACCTGTTTCCCTACTCTCACTACAGATCACAATGTCATCTGCAAACATCATAGTCCACAGGGACTCCTGTCTGATCTCGTCTGTCAACTTGTCCATCACCATTGCAAATAAGAAAGGGCTCAGAGCTGATCCTTGATGTAATCCCACCTCCACCTTAAACTCATCTGTCACTCCCACCGCAGACTTCACTGCTGTCACACTACCCTCGTACATATCCTGTACCACTCTTACATACTTCTCTGACACTCCCAACTTCCTCATACAATACCACAACTCCTCTCTAGGCACCCTGTCATATGCTTTCTCTAGGTCAGCAAAGACAATATGCAACTCCTTCTGACCTTCTCTGTACTTCTCCATCAACACTCTCAGAGCAAACATCACATCTGTAGTGCTCTTTCCTGGCATGAAACCATACTGCTGATCACTAATCATCACCTCCCTTCTTAACCTAGCTTCCACTACTCTTTCCCATAACGTCATGCTGTGACTGATCAATTTAATCCCTCTGTAGTTACTACAGGTCTGCACATCACCCTTATTCTTAAAACTAGAGACCAAAACACTTTTTCTCCATTCCTCAGGCATCCTCTCACTTTCTGAAATTTCATTAACCAATGTCTCTGCCATTTCACCTAAACACCTCCATGCTTCCACAGGTATGTCATCTGGACCAACAGCCTTTCCATTCTTCATCCTCTTCATAGGTATCCTTACTTCCTCCTTGCTAATCAACTGCACTTCATGATTCGCTATCCACACATCATCCAACCTTCTCTCCCTCTCATTCTCTTCATTCATCAGCCCCTCAAAGTACTCTTTCCATCTGTTCAACACACTCTCCTCGCTTGTGAGTATATTTCCCTCATTATCCTTTATCACCTTTACCTGCTGCACATCTTTACTAGCTTGGTCCCTCTGTTTAGCCAATTGGTACAGGTCCTTTTCTCCCTCCTTAGTGTCCAATCTTTCATACAACTCTTCATACGCCTTATCCTCAGCCTTTGCCACCTCTCTCTTTGCCATGCACCTCATCTCCTTATACTCCTGTCTACTTTCTTCATCTCTCTGATAATCCCACTTCTTCTTCGCCAATCTCTTTCTCTGTATACTCTCCTGCACTTCCTCATTCCACCACCAGGTCTCCTTGTCCTCCTTCCTCTTTACAGATGTCACAGCAAGCACCTTTCTAGCCATCTCCCTTAAATTAAGTTTCCTAATGTGTAACTTTAATTCCATCACTGCATCTACTTCATCAAATTTCTTAGTGGGGATGAATTTGAACCCCTTTTGAAACAACTTGAAATGGGTGGGAGTGATTTCCAAGTGACTATAGTTAAAAATTTTAAAGCCACCTTGAGTCAATAACACCCCTCCAAACTCCTTAATATTTAAAAGTTTATATATTTTTTAAGTTTTACATATAATACATTTTCTAAATATACTGTAGTGCTATTATGTAAATTTCTAAAACAAAATGTGTTAAACATTGTCTATGTGTGTACAACAGGTATATGAATACCTTATTGAATGATTAATGTAATGTTGCTTTAAATCTTTCAAATAGCTTTGGCTTAATAAGTTTTGGTATTTGATTGGTTGATACATATTTTCAAAGTGATGTGTGACTGTACCACTTTGTTCTGATCAAGTTTTCTACGTTACAAAATGAAAGCGCTAAACCACCATTTATTAAAATATATTTGGATTTTCCATTGTGTCCATTGCAATTCTGTCAATGTAGTTGCTCAAACACACGTTTTTCTTAATTCCATTCAATGGAACTTAAGGTTCCTAAACTGAATAGAAATTCCATTCAAACTACCATTCTTGTTCTGTCTCTACTTTTTTACACCCACTTGCGCTAGTTGTCCTTTAAATTTATAGACCAATATATATATATATATATATATATATATATATATATATATATATATATGGGATCCATCAATATGTTCAAAGTTTCACTACTTCGAACCCCACTTCACCGAGTCCACTTATTCGAAGTAGTGAAACTTTGAACATTGACTTCGGCAGTCACACTACAGTGCGAAATGGGAATATTCCTTTTTCCCTGCTGTAGTGCGATCTCGGAGTTGGTATATTTAAGTAGGGGGGGTGAGGGGGCACAGCCCCCACATGGAGGGTGCAGGGGGCTTGCCCCCTGCAAAAACATGTTTTAGTGTTTTTTTTTTTTGGGGGGGTAGCCCAGGCAACTAGATTTCAGTGAAAGTGCACTTTCATTTAAGTGGACTTTTGCTGAAGTGTAGGGTCTACTGCTCTATTTCGAAGAAGTGTAGTTTCGATGTAGAGCAGTAGACCCATATATCAATAATCAAATAACTTTTTTCTATAGGTTTTTTATAAGTATATTATAACAAACTAAGTTAACAATAGTAAAAAAAGAAAATCAGTTTTAATTTCAAAACCCTTCTTATCATATAGTAGTTTGTACTCATTTAAACATATGTCATAGGGTCATAGGTATTAACTATATATATATATATATATACATATATATATATATATATATATATATATGTATATATATATATATATATATATATATATATATATATATATATATATATATGGAAACACTTTACAATCTCGGAATACTGAAATCTCGAATTTCAGTAATCTCGAGAAGAAAGTGCCAAATGTGCAGTTGAGTGAAACTGCACTTGCTTGAATTTGGAATGCCGAATCTGTGGTTGTGATAGTGCGCAAAGTGGGATTTACTGTGTTGGTAAGGTGTGCTGTGGGATATGGTTTGCCTGCCGTTGTGTGGATCTGTATGGAGATTCAGGTAAGTACTGTTTTTTAAGAGTTTGGGGTAGGGGTTTGAGTGTATGTGAGTGTGTTGGGAAGTTTTAGGTGTAGGTTAGGGTAGGTAGGTAAAGGTGTGAGTGTGTAACTGCTGATAGTGGTGGTGTATGCAAGTATGTGATATGTGTTTGTGCAAGGGGAATTTAGAGTATATAGTCGTGGATTTAGTGTCTTTGTCTTTTTAGTGCAACCTCAGAGTTAGTATATATGAGTAGAGGGAGTGGGGGTGTTGCAGCCCCCCACATGGGGTGTGCAGGGGGATTCCCCCCCCTTCTTATATGTAGGTTAGTTGACTGTGTTTGTGTTGATATGTATGTGTGTGTTATTGGTTTGTTGAAGTGTGAGGAGGAAGGTGAGTGTATGTTTGTTTGTGTGGTGGAGGATTTATTTTAAAGTCGCGATTTTGAAATACTGATTTATAAGTAAATGCTCGGCTAGATGCCCTTGCAGCCATTGTAAGCCTAGCCAGTTTCCCTTTTGGTGCTTGAATTAATCTATCCCATTTGGTGTTAAATTGGCCTTATCCATACCATGGTTAATAATTATATATTAGTACTAATGAAAATAACTGGGATCAATGCTATACATAATTTGAGGGGACCCATGTGTCAATGTTAGACAAAAATCTGGACATTCTGCTGAAATCTGAACAGTTAAGAGGAGTCATTAGGCTTGTATGACTCCAGTCCATTCTTCTTAAATACTGCTGATTTTTCTAGATTTAAGAATGGAAAGGGCATCTTCTAAAGAGTGAAACATATTTTCTCCTTCTGAGAGAAAGATTCTTAATCTTTCTGTAAATAAAATGGGGCACTCAATACCATATTTTTGTGATTTACGAGTGGTAAGCATGCCTTCCTTTTCAGTTCCATTCTGTGAGTAATCATTGTCAAATCTGATGACAGAACTACCAGTTTTCAGAATGAGATTTCTCCATGCAATTCCATTAACAAGTTCTTTATCCAGATGTGAGATGAATTTGACAATTATAGTCCAAAGGCACACCAAATATTCTTACATAATTTCTTCTCTCCTGGTTTTCTATCATCTACCTTATGCATAGCCATCTGCTTATTATATAAAAAAAAAATCTGGTTGATTTTCCCTATTGTCCCCGATTTCATTTGTTTCTATAATGTCTGCATGAGCATTTTGTTGTTGGATTATATTTTTTTTATAAATTCAAACTGTCTGTTATCATTATCTTGTATATAGTCTACTTTTTTATCCATTCATCTATTTTTATGATAAATTATGTACGGATAACAATATCTTCAGGAAATCATTCCTTGTTTATATGGCCTCATGCCCAGTAGGTTTTGAAAATCCCATCCTTTTCAAGTGATCTGTTGATATGTATTCTGACATGATCGTTTTTGAAGTATTCATTTTTGACTAATAGAACTTGACCCTGAAACAAATATACATTTCCTTCACATCTAACTTTGCCAAACTCAATAGCAAATTTCTGTCAAAAAATCTTCTAATAGAACAGAACAATTCAAATCTATTACACTCAAACCACCATATTGCCATTGTTCTAGCGTTGCTTATTCAGCTCTTGGTGATCCAGTGAGAGAGACTGATAAAGATTTGTTTCAATGCCAAGAAAATATATATCTATGCTATTATTCAAAATTTCCACAAGTTGCGAACTTAACTGATACCATGAGTCAACATGAGATGTAAACATTGATAGATATTTTTTATAAGTGGTTGTTTCGTATAATGATCCATGGTATGCTAATTCTCAGTCCAAAGCAAATTAGAGTTGAAGCATATAGCATACAGTCCCAGCTTAATGATCGAGTAGAGAGAGCAGTAAAAACTGTAAAACATTTGATTAAGTAGCCAAGAAATAACAGCATTACACAGACTGTCTCTTACCATTGTTATTGTATAGGAAGACTCCACTGCATGGTTTTATTCTGCTGCCTGGTCAGTTACTGATAGAGCCAAAGAAAAGATTCCTGTATCTTATTTATTCCACTTATGCTGTTTGCCTCTTGCCTGTTCAGTTTTATAGGGTCTTATACTGAAGGCTTCTTGCATCTTTTTTTTTTTCTTTATTGAAATCATCCGCGGTGGTGGTGCTATGGTAGCGTTGTTGTCTCACAGTAAGATGCTGTCCGGTTCGATTCTCAGCTAAAGCGTCTTCTGCATGGGGACATGCATGAATGGGTGTACCTTCGTTGAAGGTTGTGCGTCAGGGCTGGTAACTCGGCACGTAAAAATCAACTACCAATCATTAGCGGACCGGAGTTCCGCTGTGGCGACCCCTAACTGGGAAAAGCCAAAAGACACAAACAAACAACTGACATCTAAAAATCAAAATAAAGATAAAAATCAGGCAGAGAATGGGTAAGTCAAGACAAAAATGTGACGACTCTCTAAGATTCTCTGATCTGAAGGACGAAAACAAGGTGAGAATTCTGCACAACTGTTATGAGAAACTGAATAAAGCATTGTTCTGTGGCTGCATGAACAGCCAAGGATACATACTGTGAAAACTTTAAATTCCAAAGAGCTGATAAGAAACAGGAGACATCTCTTCAGAGCAAATATGTCTCAAGAGCTAACTGTGGAAGATGAAGAAACTTTGGCCAACACATTTCAAAGTTTAAAAACGTGTCTAGAGAAGTATCCAGAGGAAAGTTCCAAGAGAAATTTAAAGACACATTCTCACAATCAAAACATTAGCCAGAACTGTCACAAGAGTCACCAATAGATGAGTTTCCAGGTCTGTTGTCAGCTATATATCATGTGGTTTGTTTTCCTGTATGCTACTGGGCAGTCTAAAGAGCTGATAACATATCATGTCATATACATATCTACTATTTCATTTATACATCTATAAATGTTATAGCGTCAACCAGAGAAGAAACCATGGAAAGAACCAGAATAAACATATACTAGATTATAAGCAACACAAAGTACCAAAGACATTTTATGGAGAAATACATCACAATGTGTCCATATCCATTATCCCATTAATATGCCTCTAAATCTTACAACGTCCACCCAAGAAGAAAGCATAAAAAGAACAGTGGAGGTAAACACTAGAAAATATGCTAAACAAATTAACCAAAACAGTTTATGGACAAAAGAGGAGCTATTATAAGGATCAGATAATGATACAAAAATGTATTAGCTCAGAACCAGATGGGGAAGGTCTGACTGGATTTTTTTCCTAAAAAGAGATATTGTCTATTGTTTGGTGGACTGGCTGTCACTCAGTTGAATTATTCATTCATGGTGTTGCTCACAAAAACAGACACAACTGCACAATATTGAAAGGTGGGGGTTAATGGGCAAAATGCTTAAAAAGAAATACAAAGTAAATGCCTTGTTTTTATAACCAGATGTACTGAGTCATTGAATCAGATCCCAGAAGAAATGGTGCTAAATCCAAGAATGGCTTCAGTCATACCTGGGACTGAGTCCAAGGATTAGTAAGGACCATAGAAGTGAGGGTAAACACGCAAATAACAAAACATGGATTCATGTCAGAGGAGAACTCTCAGAGGCCATAAATCATTGCATTTACTAAAATCATATGGGTAGACTAGATGGAACATCAGTTTTTGGCATTTGTTCTATAGTTCTCTTTTTCCAAAGCAAGATTACATTTATATGTGAAAAAAGCAACACAATGGGAAACACACAACAGCTGGAAGGAAACATCACTGCATTTTTATAGACCATACTGCCATAGCTTCTATCTGAGATTCGCAATATGATTTCAGGTTTATATAGTACAGTAAAAAATCGTCACTTCTCATGACTGGACATCTTAAAAACAAGCTAATGATTTAAATTTAAATGAGGCACTATATAATTTGTAAGTCACTGCAGAATACTAAAATACATGTTTATAGTTAGATTTGTATATGTCTACGTATACGCTTACAGATCTGCAGAACATGTGCAGGCACACTATCTCATATTTATACAGACATGCATACATATACATGTACCACACATGCACATATATACAAACACCTTAGTATATAATTCATGTTCCACTTAATTAATACTCTTCTGCAGGTCCTAAATTAAGGTTTCATGAAAACGTTTCCAGTATTTCTTATGCACTATGTTTTCTCCTTTTATATGTTCTACTAATGTGTCCACTGAAAATTTGCAAAATACTTATGTTGGAGTAAATCTATGTGTATGCTTGCATGCTTGCGTGTGTGTGTGTGTGTGTGTGTGTGTGTGTGTGTGTGTGTGTGTGTGTGTGTGTGTGTGTGTGTGTGTGCGTTCGTCTGTGTGAAACGTTTGCACACATGCTATACACAGCATATCATTTCACACAATTAATATAAGAATGTCTTCAGCATGTCTTTCCTCCTCTTTAATTGACATAATCATAACCACCTTCCCTGAAAAATCGAAGCATCAATCAATACTAACAAAATCCCAATGAGGCAAGTAGAAGGCAGTTACAATGACCAATAATGACCAGAAGATTCCACTCTGAATGTAAAATGTTTAATAGGCGTAAGCGCTTTCATAACATTAGTTACTTCCTCAGACGCATAAAAACACACATATTAACCTCTCATATAAATATATCAAAGACTTATGAGAGAACCAATCATATTACACATATTTCCCTCCAGTTTTTAAAAAACAAACAAACCAATTAAGATTTAAAGAGAAAGAACTAAAACATCAGGAAGCCGTATTATAAAAGCTTCATATATTAAAAACTATTAATAAGCTGTTATATTGTATTACATAGCATAAAACACTACATCTAAGCATCATAATAAACACATATTTTATATATATATATATAATCCGTATGTTGTATACTGTCTGTACAGAATAACCCATTGTTTAATTCTCCTTCCGAGGAACCATATAATTCAGTCCAGAACCCCTATGTGCTCCCAGACGTAAGATCCATTTCAACTCATAAGTTTCAGTTCTATTCATTATATCCCCTATTCTTGGACTTTCCTGTATAACTTGCAAAACTTTAAATTTAAATTGGTGACTCTCATTTTCAGCCAATATATGTTTGGCTATGGCACTGTACTCCTGCTTCGTCCTTGTACAGTAGTCATGGTCCCTAATTCTCTCCCTTACCCTACGATTTGTTTTGCCTATGTAAAATTTAAAACAAGTGATAAAGTAGGCAATATACACCAGATCTTTTGTGTTGCAGTGAGCATTACATCTATGGTGCCATAGATATCCAGTACCTGGATGTCTAAAATGTCTAGACTCATCTATGAATGTACAATAATTGCACTTCCCACATGCATGTGCTCCTAACACTCATCTCCCCTGTATGCAACTACCCTCGGGTAACATAACTGCTGCTTCAAGTCTGAACTATTCTTATACTGGATATCTATGGCACCTTAGATGTAATGCTGACTGCAACACAAAAGATCTGGTGTATATTGCCTACTGTATCACTTGTTTTAAATTTTACATAGGCAAAACAAATCGTAGGTTAAGGGAGAGAATTAGGGACCATGACTACTGTACAAGGACGAAGCAGGAGTACAGTGCCATAGCCAAACATATATTGGCTGAAAATGGGAGTCACCAATTTAAATTTCAAGTTTTGCAAGTTATACAGGAAAGTCCAAGAATAGGGGATATAATGAATAGAACTGAAACTTATGAGTTGAAATGGATCTTACGTCTGGGAGCACATAGGGGTTCTGGACTGAATGATATGGTTGCTCGGAAACCAATACTAAAGGGAAGGAGAATTAAATGATGGGTTATTCTGTACAGACAGTATACAACATACGGATTATATATATATATATATATATATATATATATATATAAAATATGTATTTATTATGATGCTTAGATGTAGTGTTTTATGCTATGTAATACAATATAACAGCTTATTAATAGTTTTTAATATAGGAAGCTTTTATAATACGACTTCCTGATGTTTTAGTTGTTTCTCTTTAAACCTTAATTGGTTTATTTATTTTTTAAAAAATGGAGGGAAATATGTGTAATATGATTGGTTCTCTCATAAGTCTTTGATATATTTATATGAGAGGTTAATATGTGTGTTTTTATGCGTCTGAGGTAGTAACTAATGCTATGAAAGCGCTTACGCCTATTAAACATTTTACATTCAGAGTGGAATCTTCTGGTCATTATTGGTCATTGTAACTGCCTTCTACTTGGGTCATTGGGATTTTGTTGGAAATTATTTACTCACTTACCAGTTGTCTTGGGACTTGTTTTTGGGACTGTTATCGTATCAATCAATACTACTTAATTCTCTTAGTGATCTTATCTGTCATTTCACAAACTAAAATAAGAAGCACACATGTTTACCAAATTTGTTAATGCCACCTATATTAGAAATAAACAAACTTCTTGTGTTAGCACTGCTAAAGAATTCCAAAAGATCCAGAAAACTGTCACAAATATTATTTTATTTTACATTTGTTGACCGGGCTAGTCTAGCTGGATATATTTCCATTTTCAGTAGAGGCCCGGGGAGAAAAGCTCCACAGTATATATAAAAAACATACAACATTTGAAGTGTAATACAAGCAAAAAAACTCCAGAATGATTGTAAAGTCAAAAAAGGAAAGATTTGCATGTAAAGACAATAACTTTCAACTTACTAGCAGTAAACAAACAAGCCTTAACACAGACCCCTTAAACAACATAAAAGCCCTTATCACTATATCCCCTAAGCCCTGTAAAACAAATAACAACAAACCCTCATTTCTGCTTAGTATACATCCCAGTAGCCTTAACACCGTACCTTCTATGTTAGGTTCTGTGTACCCCTGCCTGCTGAAACAGCAAGTACACATAGAACCCCCCCCCCCCGCAAACATTGTAAAGAACAGAGTTGCCTTGCTTATAATACAGCTATGTGACTACGCAACTTCTTTTAAAGAATTCCTGGTTATTATGCTGTGTTTGTTGGACTATTTGGTTGCAGGAATACAGCCTTATTTTAAATCTGCCCTGTGTTTCTGGTATATACTCAACTTTTCTCCCTCCTTTCTCCCTCTATAAACTTGTGCACACGTGTTTTTTTTTTTTAGTATTTTAGTATTTTAATCCTCCCTAGTGTACACTACTCATCAGAATCCCATTATCTGTTCCAGCACATACTATACACTTTATTACCCTTGGTTTTATATATGTTTCACAGTATTTTTTTTTATTCTTAGTTTAAAACCTTGACAAATTTGCTGTTTTTTGCTAGGAAAAATTTGTTATTTGCATATGTGGATAGATTCTCACTAGATTAGGAGCTGGCCTTTGTTCCTTTTCTGCCCCAATTTCCTGGCTTCCCCAACTTCTATTACCTTTATACCCTTTTTCTGCTGAATCCCACTTCAACCTCCTCTGACACTCACCCTTAAATTAGCAATGCACTATAGTATAACTTAATAACATCATTCTGATAAATACTGCCACACTAAAGATCTCCCAACTACTTCAACAGCAACTCAAAATGTGAACTCAGAACATAATAACCCATCATTTTGTCAGCTCCCTACCACAGAACACATCTAAAGTGGGGCAACCATTCCTACACTATCTACTCCTTGCACTCACTTCTTACCAACAAAACTGACCATTTTTACTCACTCACACAGTCACCATCTCAAATGTTTGCCCAACACTCCATCTCTTTATACTTGATATCTTAACTGTGCCACCCACTACCCTCAAACCTCCAGTCCTATCAACATCCCAACCTGATATCCATAAACCTACCACTATTACATTTGTAACTATCCAGCAGAAACACCCTGCACCTACTCTCAACAAATCTTTAGTACCCTTATTCAGCCACCATAACCCTCTGACCGTAATTCACAGAAAAATATCTAAATAAATTAATAACACCCCAACCATTTCATAGCTTCTTCACATCTTCTATCTATCTCACTCCCCAGCTAAATATCCTCCTTTTTCCAAGCCTGCATTGAACCCAGCTCAGGTCCCACTCAGCCTCTGCAAATCCACCCACCTTCTAAAATCTCAAATAACCTCTACATACTCAGAATTGGTCATCTAAACACAGGCAGCTTATTCAACAAATTAGAACAAACACAGTCCTTACTTGTTACACATTCTTGGGTAAACATGATACCCCTATCTTTAAAGCATACATTTCAGGTTACATATATCTGTTCAATGCTAGACCTGGTTCAAGGACAGGGGGCAGCTAATACATATTTGTTAAAGAACACCTTATCATTTTCTCATACTCAAAATCTTCTCAAAGGATGATCATGACCCCAACTATTATTCCATCAACAATGGCAACAAAAACTCATCACTTAATTATTACAGCTGCCTACATGCTTCCTCCTAAATATAACAAAGAAAAACAAAGCCATGTTATTTGGAACCCAGCACTCTGCTCTTTTAGTTCAACAAAATATCTTGCTTCCTTTCCCATGAAAGAAGAATTACCATTGGTAAAGTGGTCCTTCTCCACTAGATGGAATACACTCTCCCCAGCATGGCCACTGCATCAGAAAGGAATCTCAAATATCTACAAGCCATCTGCAATAACATATGTAGATTTATCACGCTAACTCCCAAAAGAGAACACCACTGTTTCAACCTTGTTAAAACCAAATGGTTCCATTTGGAACTCAGAATCCCTCTACTTCAAACAGACCTTCAGACACACTAACCCTAACTCATTTCCTTTCCTAGTGAGCAGACTACATGACAAAACCTTCCCTCACAGCCTTGGATCCCTCCTACTGTATACCTCTACCCATCATGCCCTTATTCAAATCTGCACTCCGCTGAACATGCCTTCTTCGTTCTTGCCCCTAAAATCTGGGCTGAAATCCCACCTCATATAAAATCTGTTCTACCATTTCCTAAATTTCATTCAAAACTAATGTCCTTCTTATTACAACAAGCAAATTGTAAGTACTCCTTTAAGACTGGAGTCACATAAATCTACCCAAAAATCCCCTTCTCAGCAAAATATTTATTTATTTATTTGTTTGTTTATGTATGTATGTATTTATTTATGGTTTTTAACTGGGTATGTGAGCTGCTTTTCGGTCATAACCCACATTTTAATACAACGAAAAGCACAAATAACAGAGCAGTATTACATGTATGAGGAATGCAGTTGAGATAAAGACAATTCAGGTAATGTTTATTAATTCAAATAATGTTACAATTTAGATAATGTTTATTAATTCAAGTAATGTTTAACAACAGAAATCACTTCAATGGATTCCAGAGAAGTGAAAGGTTACATTAAGTTTAAAAATAATATCACATCAGACCCAGTAGTATGTTATTAAAAACTTAACAAGAGAATTAAAAGAGAGCATATTCGGAAATGAAAATTTTTTTTAACCAGCAGTTACATTTTGCTTCATCGGTAGTGGTGCTGCGGTAGCGTTGTCGCCTCACAGGAAGACGTTGTCCCGTTCAATTCTCAGCTAGAACATCTTCTGTGTGGAGGCATACGTGAATGGGCGTGCCTTTGTTGAAGGTTGTGCATCAGGGCTGGTAACTCGGCATGTAAAAATCCACTACCAAACATTAGCGGACCGGAGTTCCACTTTGGCGACCCCTAACCGGGATAAGCAGAAAGACACAACAACAACAACAAGTGAGAGAATCGTCTTGATTGCTCCTCAGAAAGTAATTTATTTGCTTAACTGGAAGTAGTCTTTGGGTATTTTGTAAATTATGGTGGCATGAAGAAAAGATGCCTTGCTTGTTATGGGTAGCCATTTGACATACACTAATAGGGTGCAGTGATGCATCTTTGTGTTCATTAGTAAATGAATTTGAGTTCTTTGTTTTCCCTGCTTTGTAATTTTTGTGCCCTGTGATGAGTATAGACATGGAAGAGGGAATCCGTATTGTAGTTTTGGGATTAGTTCATTTCTGACAATGGCCTTATGGGCAGTGGGAGATTTGGTAGCAGAGTTTAAGTTGACTCAACACCTTTGTGGAAATAGTATCTGTGCAAAGAGAGAAAATGAGTGACGGCTCTAGTGTCAGACCAAGATATCTTTACTGGGTTACATTAATATTATAGCTATCATTAATATCTTTGATGGTTGGAGGGGGGTAGTGAGATTTTGCAGTGTAGCAAAGATCATTACATTAGTTTTCTTTGAGATTAATAGAAGTTTGGTGGTAAATAAACAAGTGGAGAGGGTAAAGATATCTGCCTGTACTCTCATTTGCATAGTGTTGTGGGAATTGCTGGCCTCTATCACAAGGATATCATCAGCAAACATTACCAGTTTTAGTTCAGGGAGGCCTGATGAGTGCAGAATACAGTGGAATGATTGCATCACTGGAGCTGGATGTCACACCTTTAGTAATAAACTATACAATGAAAAAGGACTTTCTTACAATAGTGGATATGTGGTGACTGGAGGACAGTTCATTGTCTTACATATATTCCCAGATCCTTAACTTCTGGACCAGATTTCATGGATGTTTTGCTAATGTGATATTCACAAGGAACTTCTTACTTGCTGAAGGATACTGTTACACATTTCTGTCATTCAGTTTTAGTCCATGGTTTTGATACCAGTCCCCTGGGGAGTTTATAATGGCATCAGGTTTGCAATCATCTGCAGACTTGGTCAGCCATAAACCTTTAGCAGTAGCTTTGACTTACAAGAAGTTAATGCCAAAGAGGAGTGACAAAGGACTGAACCCTGGAGTATACCGGTAGTGACAGGCCTTGGAGGAGATAGAGCAACCCACCTTAACTTCTTGGGTTCTATCTGCGAATCAATTTGCTATACACAGGGATTGACATTCAGCAAGGAGAGTTTATCTATGATACCTGAATGTGACATGGAGTTGAACACCTTTGTGAGGGCTAAATATGTAGTGTGCACTCATGTGCCTTCATCCGTTACTTCAATAACCTTCTCAGAAAAATCAACCAAGTTAAGTAGGCAGGATCTGCTCTTGACAAATCCAAAGTGGCTTGTGTCAAGAGTTTGTAGGTTATCTATGACTTTATTTATTAATCTGAAAATGATCCTTTCCATAGCCTTACAGATGAGGCTGTTCAGACTTATGGGTCTATAAATTCCCAGGTTCATTGATGCCTCATCTTTGTGCAAGAGAATGACAAGTGCTGTCCTCCATTAATCTGGTACAAAGCCTGTTAGGAGGCTGCCACTGAATAGCCTCTCTAGGGGGTTTGTTATACTCCAAATCCAGCATCAGACAAGTCAGCCTATTTTTATCAAGTGTAGGGAGTAGGCAAGATAAATCAGTGGAAGATAATATAGTATTTTATTGCAGCAACTACCCTGAAAACATCATGGGTTTTCATATTTACTCAGTAGAATGCCCCCTCCTGTCTTTTTGGTGGGTCCAGAAATATTCTTTTCAGATCAGGTTAACAGTTGTATAGGAATCCGTTTGAAAAACTGTAAAAAGAAAAATCCATAGATATTGATTGAGAAGACATGACCAAATTATATGTGCATAATCTGTAAAATGTATGTTGCACTACCAGCAGGTATTACCTGCTGGAAAACAGCCTATCACATTTGACTGGATTTTTTGATGGAGGACTTTTTAATGTGAAAATAAGCAAAACTCTGACGTGTAAATAGACAGCAATTGTAGCACCTCAGACATCCTAAATTACTATCCAACCTTTTCACATTTTTATTTCTTCAGTTATTACGAGGTCCACTTCCCTCTTACTGGCTTGCAATAGGCTGAATAACCCCTTGGGAATTGTCACCTGTGGTATTTTGTATACATATCTTAATCTAAGATTGAAGACTATGGATTGCTGAGGTTTAGCAGACAGGAGCCACACTCTAACTAGGACTACCACCAGTGACACCACAGCGTCTGCTTCCATAAGGGGTTTGTAATAAGTTTTAGACAACATGCTACCCTAAAAAATATTTCCATAACTCCTTTTTAGGTAGAATATACATTTTTTCACAGGGAAAGAAAACAGCTTGAGTCAGGGGCTGCTTTAGTCATCAGTTCATTCAGTTATCATGTGTTCGTGTTTTACCATGTGGTTTACCAACATTCATCCCACTCAGTCATGATTTCTTCATAAACTTATATGGTGAGAGTACAAATTGTCCAGCTGCATAGGATCATAGGAGATTACTAGGCTAGCAACCCAGAGGTCATTTTAAGCCTAGCTATTTCAACTCAATGTAATACCATAGAGGTACTAGTCAATACCCAAGACTGACTTTAGTGATGACTGCCAATGTCCAGGAGGGTTGTGGGCACTATCCCTGGTAAGAATTTACAGTGCCCCATCCACTCATCCAGGTTCCTCTTGAACGGTGTCATAGAGGTGCTCTGTTTCACATGAATTGGTAGCATGTTCCAAAGACATGGCAGTCGCTGGGAAATAAATCTGTCCCTCCAGCATGTGCTATTTAAGTCACAAGCTATATTTATGTCCCTGGAATGGGTATCCCTAGACCCATATGATTTACAGATATGCAGTAAGTTCAGGGGCGTAACTACGAGAGGCGAAGTGAGGCAATTGCCTCAGGGCGCCAAGCTGTAGGGGGCACTTTGGGCTGTGCTGGTACACTCAGAACTGACAGCATTGCATACAAGGGCACCCACAGGCAGGTGCAAGGGGGTGCACTTGCACCCCCTTGGAACCAGGCTGGCTGAGAAATTTATTTTAATTAAAAAAAAAAAAACTTTTTTTTTTTTTTTTAAAGGGCGTTCCTCTTTAAGAACGCCCTTTACATCCGAGCCGGAGATGCAACAGGTGTTTGCGACCTGTTTTCGCCTTCTGTGCGACTCGGGAGGGCTGCTACTGAACTATTTGGAGGGAAACAGTTACAGAAATGGCAGCAGAAGGTCTCAGCCTCCAGGTAAGAAAGTCCATTAGTGCTGGGCCAAAGGTTAAGTTTGTTTTTTTTATCTGCCTAACTAACTACAAGCTGGGGTTGTTTTATCTGCTTAACTCATCAGTCTAGAAGCTGTGTGTGTGTGTGTATTTATTGTATCTGCTTACTGGACTCACTGTTTTACAAGCTGTCTGCTTAACGGACTTTAACAAACTCCAAGCTGGGGCTGTGTGTGTTATTTCATCTAATCTGCTTAACGGAAAGCTGTATGTGTGTATTTATTTTTTCTGCTTACCAGACTCGCTGTTTGCTATCTGTTTAACGGACTTTAACAAAGTCCAAGCTGGGTCTGTGTGTGTGTTATCTAATTTGCTTAATGGAAAGCTGTATTCTTAACTGAAAGTTGTATTTTTATGTATTGGCCAAATGTGGTTGGGGTGTGTGGGGCTGTAATGTGTTATTTTATCTGTGTAACAGACACAACAGAGTAAACTCTAGAGTCTGGACTCTGCAAGTAAAGAAAAATTTGTGTGCCCAAAGTAACTGTTGTTCTTTCCGGTCCAGTCCTGGTCTTCATGCATCCTGCCCATGCAATTTTTATATACAATTGTTGGGCTACAGTAAGGAGAGTATTTGCTTGCTAGCCTTGTTCCCTTACTTATTGCCACTGCTTATTTCATTTTACAGCAGGGTAGGTACTTCTTTTTTAATTTGTGTCTGTTGCAAGGGGGTTGAACTTCTTATTGTTTGCTGGTTAAACAGAACATTGTGTGTGCCATTCGTTCCCTGGTTAAACAGAACATTGTGTGTGCCATTCGTTCCCTTTTATTTACATTGCTGCTGCTTCTTATTTAATTTATGTGTCTGCTCCAAGGGGTTGAACATCTTATTGCTTAAACAAAACATTATATGTGTTGTTCATTCTGTTCTTATCCACTACTTAGTGGAGGGAGGTGTGTGTGAGCCTGCACTTGAGCACTGTCATGTACTGAGGAGCCAGGTTAGGTTCCAAAGCAAGTTCAGAAATCATATTCAGAGGCTGGCTGTACAACTTTAACATATAATTAATTTGTCCTAAGGAGTATACGATCAGTTTCTGTTCCTGAGAACCTTTGTCTTGCAGTTCACAGCCATTAGATGGTCAAGTGAATGTTTGTTATTGTAGAGATGATTCCTTAAGGAGACATTTCTTGTCAAACTACATGGTATTCAGGCCAAGAGGACCTTTGTCTTGCAGTTCACAGCCATTAGATGGTCAAGTGAATGTTTGTTATTGTAGAGATGATTCCTTAAGGAGACATTTCTTGTCAAACTACATGATATTCAGGCCAAGAGGACCTTTGTCTTGCAGTTCACAGCCATTAGATGGTCAAGTGAATGTTTGTTATTGTAGAGATGATTCCTTAAGGAGAAATTTCTTGTCAAACTACATAATATTGAGGCCATAGTGGTAGTACATAAGTTAGTATATTCTCTCAAAAACTTCATTTGGTTGTTCTATGCACTTTCTACGGGGTCAGGGGGGATGTATGTGTGTGGCACACCTATCAACTGTACAGATTTCCACAGAATGTCCAGACTTTTGCCTTATCTTTTTGGTCTATTCTTCATAAAAAAATCAGTTTTTTTTTTGACAAATCGCTAGATGAGCTAAGGATTAAAGTTACTAAATAATAACATGTATTTGATTTTTAGACTTCATATCCTGTAGAAAATTAATTGTAAATCAAATCTTGTTATTCTAGCAACTTTCTAAATTTGGCCTTAGTTTGGGCCTTTGTCCCCAACATTATAGCAGACTTGTTCCAGATTTCTTGTGCTAAGAGATTGAGAGGGTGTGTGTGTGTGTGTGTGTGTGTGTGTGTGTGTGTGTGTGTGTGTGTCTGTGTGTGTGTGTCTGTGTGTGTGTGTCTGTGTGTGTGTCTGTGTGTTCAGCTGTCCAGGTTTTTTCAGCATGTCCAGATTTCTGCCCCATATTCCTCCTGAGCTTTTCTTCCCGGCCTCCACTGAAAAGGGATTTTGCACAGATGGACTATCCCGGTTAACAAATGCCAAATAAATAAAAAGGATTGAAGTTGCTAAATAATAACAGACATTTGAGTTTTAGATGTCATATCTTTTAGAAAAATGCATACTAACACAAATACTGTTATTCTACAATTATTACATTCATGAGAGCAATATTTATAATCCATCCCTATTTATTTTAGGCTTTGTCCAGATTTCTTGCACATCTTCCTATTAAACTAACTTCCATTCCATCTCCTGCTCTTTTAAACAAAAACTTAGAATTTACCTTAAAAACACTGGTTATGCCCTGCTTTAACCCTGACTAAAACTCTGACTTCCACAATTTCCTCTCCTTTTCTCTGTCCCTCTCCTTTATACCTTCTCATTACTTTAGTGGTATACTACCTCCACTTTAAAAGTTTTTCCTCTCAACTATCCTCCCTCCAAGTGGTAACTCTTCTAATCCACAAATAATGCAGATAGTATATGAATTTAACTATTTTTTTACTCTATATTTGCTATTAATGTCTTTTCTTATTACACTATCTTTTATGTCTTAAATGTTAAATAATGTTAAATAAAGTTGTGCTTTTTTTATATGATATGTATGTTGAATCCTATGATGTAATATAGTATATTGTTTATTCCCACCATATATTATTCTTTTCATTTTTTGCATATTATGTAACTGTTTTGTCTCTATGTGGAGCTTTTCTCCCGGCCTCTGCTGAAAATGGAAATACATCCAGTCAGACTAGCCCGTTAACAAATGTAAAATAAAAATAAAATAAATAAAAGAGGTTGAGGTATGCATGTGTGAGAGTGAAATGCCCTATTTAGAGTTAGCAGGTGGAATTTATTTTCACATACATTTTCAAGGAATTGTGAGCTTCAAGGGAAGAGATGTTTACTGTTCAAGCTAAGTCTGTGTAAAATGTGCAACTGTTTTGTTTAGCAAATGGTATCAGTGTTGTGGTGCAGAATGTCAAAACAGTCTTAGTAGCATAGCAGGTAGCATACTTGCATCTTGATGTAGAGGGCTGTAGGTTCTACTCCCACCACCTGTAGATTTGTATTTTAAGGTGGAGTGCTGTAGTCCTGAGTATGTCCTCCTTTGGATAAGATGCCTAGTAACTATGAACCTGTGTTTCCACTTGCCACTTATTCCTATTGCAATATACAAGCTTAGCATTTTTTTTAAATGGAACATAGGCAATTTACTGTTTAAGGGCAGTAGGCACTGAATTTGTAGATGAAGCACTGAAATATAAAGTTGTTTTAGCAACAACCTCTCCATTAGTTTCAGATCTCTTTAATGTGAAATTATTCAGATGACTTTTACTTCTGCAGAGATTGTGCATATTGACTGATATTGGTAGATTGTAATGATAGACGCTAGTGGCCTTTTATGGTTGAAATGTTCTGAATTGGGCAATTTGTCATTATTGGTTCATATGTTTTGTTTCATTGCTTAATTGAAAAATGTTCAAAACTATAAAACACACTCTAAGTGGTGCTGTATTAACAAGGGATATAATTCAATTATTATATATTATAATTAATACAATCAGGAAGGTGAATCAAAGCAGTTATGCATGGTTCAGGAAGGTGAATCAAAGCAGTTATGCATGGTTCTGAAATGTGTGCAAGGGGCCTATGATTTGAAAACAGTCCAAATGTAAACTTAACCTGCCACTGGCCAGATGCATTTTCTTTGAATTATTGTCTATTTATTTATTTTATTTCTTTTCAGATACAGTTCTAGAAAGACTGTGTCATTATTTTTGTAAATGAGAGTGGCCAGGAATGTGCTTTCAGAAATGCGATAATCATTGGCATTTTATATGTTGCATGATGCTCTCGACTTTTCAGTGCGCGGGCTTCGCTTCAGGTAGGTGTTTGGATTGTGGGCTTGCTTGCTGTTGTTCAGTCTTTTCGTGGATCGGTCTGTTTGTTTGGGTGCGCAGATCTGTCTGTAGCTTGCTTGCTGTTCTGACAGTCGCTTGGTCATGCGGATCAGTCTGTGGCTTGCTGTTGGGTCGGTCGCTGGGCTAGGTAGGTGAAGGGCTGTGTGTTGATCTGTAGTATTCTGGTTTTAACACTGTGCTGGGAGATGTTAGGAATGTGCGTATTTTCATTGAACTGGACTTATCAGAGCTGGACAGTTCTGTGGTTACTCGTGCTCAACGTTGTACAGGTACCGAATATATTTGCTTAAGTACAACTTATTGTTCACTATTTTATGTGCCTTGTTAAGCTGAACAAATGGTATGGGATCGCTTAAAGAAGGCTCTCAAGAAAGAATTTTAGGGGTTAGAAGAACAATGATTACTGCCTTTCTCTGTTATGTGGGACAGGTATGTATGTATGTATCGCATGGAGGCGGATTGCACTCTAAATTGACCGTAAGTGTGGGAGAGTGTGTGCTAGTCTGTTGTGTGGAAGAGGTATTGCTGCAGGGCTAACCACCCTGTGGTGTAAATAAGCGAGCTTACTTAAGTTACTTGAGCAGGTGGAAGAATTGTTTTCTACATTGTTATACTTAACTTCTGATGTGGTTCCAGCAGACTGGAAAACTGGCATAACAGTGGTCTGGATTTATAAGGTCTGGTCTGGAGACTCTCAAGGTTGATGAGTCTTTAATAAAGGATTTTTCTGTATTTAACTTGAGCTTCTGTCCTTTTGGCATGCTTTAGTACTGCTTTGCCTATTTGGTGTTTTTCACTTGTTCAGCTTGCTCGCCATCCTTTTGCTTATCAGGTTGTTAATTCCACACTAATGCTTTCTTGGTAAATTTGAAACAGTTAAATGAGTTTGGTGGGTTGTATTTGCATTGCATGTTATAAAACCATAAGTACCTTAGCTAACGGTATGCAGTCTAAACGATTAGATTCAACTTTCAATTTACATGTGCACTTTAACATGCTGTCACATCTCTGCATGGCAACTCCATGTAGGCCGTATGCCTTTACTAGAATATACTAGAATAATCAGAATTTCATCTCGATGGCTTGGGTTCCCGGGGGGGGGGGGGTGTTGGGGCACCTAGGAAAAGTTTGCCTCAGGGCGCTTGTAATGTAGTTACGCCACTGAGTAAGTTCATTAGGTTTGGGTCTTGGGTTGCTCTGTAGGCCAGGCATACTTCTCCCCTAAGAAGTCTATATGATATGGAGTATAGTGACAGGGATTTTAGTCAGTCTGTGTAAGGCACATGCTGGAGGCCCTTAATCTTCTTTGTTAGAAACCTCTGTGGTCTCTCTAATTGTTGTAGATACTTAGTATGGTACATACTGAATGGGGTATTATACTCAATTATGGGCCAGATAAGTGCCAAGTATAGGGGGTTTATAATTTATTTTTCTCTGGAGGCAATGCCGGTACTAATTAAGTGAGCTACATGGAAATCTTTCCTTACAATGGTAGACATGTGATGGTCGAAGTTAAGGTCAGGGTCAACTTGTGATCCCAGGTCCCTTACCACTTCATGGGTACTTAGGGTATTGTTATTGATTTGATAGTGTGAAGGGACAGTGTTCATGCAAAAGGAAATGATGATGCATTTCTTTGCATTCTGTTTGAAACCGTGACTAATACACCATTCTTTGGTCTGTGTGAGACCATCCTGGATTATACTGACATAATTTGGGGATTTAATGATTGCACCTAGTTTGCAGTCATCTGTAAATGAGGTCACTCACAACCCTTTAGTTTTGACCTGAATTTCTGAGACATATATACCAAACATTAGGGGGCCCAGCACTAACCTCTGTGGCACCCCACTGGTAACAAGTCTTCTGGTTGATGTGGAGTCACCCACTTTGATAGTGTGTGTCCAGTCTGTGAGCCAATTGCAACCCATCTTACAACAAAGGGGTTTACATTCATAGATCTTTACTTACATACATTGCATAGCTCTTTACTTTCTTAATTGCTTTATTTACTTATGTACTTATTTATTTATTTCCCAGGATAGTTTGACTTAGCAGGACCATTTTAAAGTGTGTGGGGGGGGGGGGTCAAAAGTTTCTCATGAGCACTTTACAATATGCATAGATAACTGTATACACAGCTACAATGGCAGAGTTATTGATAGTTAGGGAACACATTGCAGCAAACAAAAATAGTGACATAGTGACATACTCATAGAATACAATAATAGAAGCATAACAGCAGTTACAAAGTAATACAATTGGCATATATTATCCAGTCTAAACAGTTCGGCATCAGTGATCAAGCACTATGACTAATACAGTCTTCATTAAATGGTAGGAATGTAGTAGTTCAGAAAGCTGATACAACATTTCTTTCTTCTGATTGAACACCAAACATTTGTAGACTCATCATGTTCATCTGCTCTTCTTCATTTTCAATATCTGGGAGATTCTTCACTCTGGGCAGTTATAAAGTGAAGACACAGAAATTTTGCAGGATGCCATGCAGTATTAAGCAACTCGTATCTCCCATTTGCTGTTGATAGTTAACAAAGTTCTTTCCTTATACTTGAAGGTTCTGCTTTCTATATGAGCTGTAAAAGTACATCTTGCAATTATTTTGGGTGATAGAAACCTAGCATAAGGGGAAGTATGCAATTAAGCAGAAAATTTGGAGGAATATCACCATTCCCACTGCATCAGTTCTAGAAGGGAAGAGAAGAAATAACCTAAAATAGGGAGTGGACATGTCTTCAGTTTTCTTAATCGAGTTCCAGCAGATATGATCACACATCTCCTTCAGATCAGAAGTGACCAACATTTCTAGATAAATAATACTGGAAACGAATGTGATTAATGAGAGGCCTACTTGAATAATTACAAGCTTAAACATGACCGCGTGGGATTCACTAAAATGAAGCCACAGTCTGGAAAACTGTGTAAATTGAGAAAGAAGAGTTATAGGCTGAGGAAAGGAGAGATTGTTCTTGGGTAGAAAGACTATTCAATCATCCTCATAAAGTAAATTTTAGATAGAGGACATTCTAAAGACATACAACAGGTGGATTGGACACTCTAAATTGGACCTAGGTGTGAGTGTGTGTGTGTGTGCGGGTGTGTGGTACAGATAAATAACTATAGCAGGGCTAGCCACCCAGTGGTGTAATCCTTGGCTCTAGATGATTGTCACTGTTGAAGTGACATCCCAAGCCCATGTGCTAAAATGGGAAAAGGGGTTGAGGATGGATGGATGGATGGATGGATGGATGGATGGATGGATGGATGGATGGGAGTTGGAATAATAGGGTTGGAAGTTGGCATAATGGTAAAGGTGTTTACCTCATACATACAAGGTACAGAGATTAATTCTCACCTTTGAGGGAAATTGACTAAGCTTAAAATGGCCCACAAAGGCAGCTAGCCTACTACTAACTTACCTTACCTAGGCGGGTGTGGATCTCTTGCCGAGTGAAGGTGCAGGTGGGATTTATGATAGCTCAGTTTACTGGCTTATTTGCCAATAGGAACAAAACAAGTGAATGCTTGTTTTTTTAGCAGTGGTGGAAAAAGGGAGTTGATTGGCTCTTATACAATAGTTAATCCATTTTACAAAGCATGATCTGAACCCTGAAATTACAAAAACACTAAATATACCAATTTAACCATTTTCTAGGCCTTTTTAAATCTGTAATACCAACCTTACACCCAGTGCTGCTGTTTATAACTTGTTTGCAGTATTATAATGCAGATAAACATTATCACTGCTTCAGTTCCCTTTGCAAAGCCCACTAGTGGTGGTAGTATCAGCTAGGGGAATAAAATGATTTGTCTGCTGGCTTACAGTTTGATGAGCATTTTGGTGTCTGCACTGATGAATTCTATATGTCTGCAGTTCAATGGCATGAAAGGATTATTATTCATCTTAGGCAGGGCTGACAGAGTTGATGAAAAATATTTGGGGGAAGAACTGATTCAAAACCTTTACAGGATTTTAGCAGTAGGGATGTTATCTCAGTATTTATTAGATAATAAAAGTTAAGGGTAGCCCATACAGGCCTTGAGTTTTATGAAGTAACATTCTTGTAAAGACCTCACTGATCTTCTTAATAGGTAATTCCAACTGCAATTTACTTTAGTTTTGCTAGGCTCTCACTCCAATTAACATCTGACAATTGGCCTGTGGGGCTCAGACAGATAACTGCACATATTTTGAGAAATAATGGTTTTAAAAGTAGTAGGTACGGTGATGTGGTTAAAGGTAAGTTTTCCATGTGAGCCTTTGAGAGCTAAGTTGCTACACCTCAACTAGCTAATTTTTTGCCGCATTTTGCTGTATACTGTACCAGCTGTACTAGTTCAGCTGTAGCACAGCCCAATTCTAGGTTTGCAGTTTCTGGGTCTGTTATGTAACTTCTGGGCATCAAATTCAAGCAGTCTTTGTTGGGGAAGATCCTTTTGCACCCTTTTGGAAGGAAAGTGCTGTCTGGTTCTTATCTAATCGAGGGTGATTGGACTAGAGCTCAGAGAGAGTGTCCTTATTAGCTAGTCTGAGTTAAAAGGGTTATTTTTTGTTTTATTTAAGCCCCACATTTGCACTTGTTTGTGTGTAGCGCAGCATTGCTCAATGCTGCCTAGCCATAGTTACTGTTGGTGATGATAGACGCAAACGTTTTTCTTGATAAATTTTCCTCTAGCACTTTGTTTGTGGTCCTCCGGAGTTTTTGTGGCCCTCCTCTTCTGTTAGGTGGAACACTAAGCCTAGCCTCAGAGGTACCAACACACCTCTCATCCACTAGCCATTCCTAAGTGTGACCTCTTTTCCTGACCATATAAATTTACCTAACACTATGGATGGACAATTTCCCTCAGTTTCTCCAGCCAGTTTGTTCAACATGCGCATCCTGAAGCAGTGTAGCAACTGCCTAATGTTCACTGACAACCCTCTAGTCCTAGTTCACATAAACTCAACATGTGAGAGATACAACTATATTAAGAACCTTGAATCCATGCTCTCTCTCACACACCAATCAGTACATATGACAATGAGTGGGTTGTCAGCATGCACACCACACCTCCTACTCTACTCAAACCCACATCACACATACCTACATATGCAGAGGTCCTCAAAAGAAACATACCTAAACACTAGAGACCTCCCAAACGCAGACATAAGCATGCTACACTTAATACTTCCTCTGCGGAATACAATAAGCATAATATAATAGCTCATGCACTAGTGTTTCACCTGTCAAGCCCTTAAGGCAAAACACAAAACCAAACATATTAGTTATAGGTGATTCTATCGTGAGACACACACTCTCTCACCAGGCTGGATAAGGAAAAGGTCACGGTCAGCTGTCTATCAGGTGCCAAGATCCACCATACCACATATGAACTCAAGTCTCTCAACAACAGGTACTGTTATGACTCTGTCATAGTCCATGTTGTTGTGAATGACTTGAGATGTACCTCTCTGGACTATATGAAGAGAGACATGACTGAGCTCGCAGACTGTGTGTCTTGGGTAGATATTTCCTTAGCCTTAAGAAGCATTTTACCTTCACCTAGGTCGAGGCCTCAGTACAAACAGAAAATGATTGACTTCAATAATCGGCTTAGTTTCTCATGTCATTCTAAGGGGGATCTAGTATCTGTCAGCCTGGGATGACATGATCAACAGACCTCGATGCTTTGCCAGAGATGGCCTTCATCAGTCACCCTGGGATTTCGGCTACTGGCTAAGACTCTTTCCACCCCCATAGTGCCTTTTTTAGGTAATGTCTCAAGGACAAAATTCCCAACGTAAAACCTCCATCTAAAAACAACCTCAACATTATGCTGCTACATGCTAGGAGTCTTAACATGAAACTCATTGGAAGCTGTCCTCACAATGGAAGACACAGGCATTTGTGCGATCACTGAGACCTGGTTCAAGGTTGAGGCTTCCCAGCCATACCGGATTACACCTCCTTCCACACATTCACACCACAAACTGAAGGCATGAAAACTAAAGGAGGTGGTATATCAATATTCATTAAAGAAGAATACACCACCAGATTGATTAATCAATATGATTCCCTGGAGATACTTCAGGTGCAATTAACTGTTGGTAGGACACTTATTCAAGTCATTGCCAGCTACAGGACCCCCTCCATGAATCAGGACACCCACTCTGCCTATTTGGATCTACTTGAGTCTAACAAGATACAACCAAACACCATGGTTTTGGGTGACTACCCATCCATTGAGTGGGTAAATTACTCATGCTAAAACTCACTTGCCCAAAGGTTCTTCAACTTTGTTAACTCCAATGCTCTGGACCAGCTGGTTGACACCCCCATAAGGGGTGCCAACATCCTGGATCTGGTGAGTACCAATACGGGGGATCACTGTAGCACCCCCACTGTGAGGTCTTCAGTGGTAAGATCTGACCAAAAATCTGTCTCATTTGAAGTAATTATTACACCTGACCCTCTCTAGTAGCAACTAAACTAAAAAAATTCTCCAAAGCAGATATTAACCTCTTATGGAATTGTATAAACAGCTTCTCTGCACCTTCCTCTCAGATGGAACTGGCAACTATGCCGAGTTCTACACCAATGCTTTATACAAACACCTGTATAACTTCATTGACTCGGCCATACCTGATAGGACCAAACAAGCTCCTCAAAGAAGGACAAACATGCCTGGTGGACAACTGTCATTAACAAGCTTTACAATAAGAGGAAGAAATTGCTGTCTAAGAGTAAGAGGGAGTGATCCCTAAACTGGAAACACTCCATCCTCAGCTTAAATAAGTAAATAAGACTTCTTGTGAAGTCCTCCAAAGCAAACTACAAATCAAGGTTAGCTTCCTTAACTAAGGACAGCCATAAGGTTTTCTTTAGTTACATCCATAACCTAAAAGGAAAGGCCCAGATCTGTGCTGAACTGGTAGTTAATGATACCACATATACTGAACCTGTGGACATAGCTAACCTGTTGGCCAACAGGTTCTGTGAAAACGTCACTCCCCTATCCCTGCCACATATACCCCATGACATCCTTACCACCTATCCCTACCTTGTATCTCTAAAGACCAGGTAATAAACACCCTCTCTAAGGTCAACAACACAGCATCTATGAGACCTGATAACATCCCAGGTTGTGTCCTACATGGGCATCAACAAGAATTAGCAACACCACTGGGTACTCTTTTCAATCATAGTCTAAGCACTGGCTTTGTCCCAGCTGAATGGAAAACAGCCACTGTTATTCCCTTGGGTAAGTTGATGCTTCCAATGACCCCAGGAACTATCAGCCTATTAGCCTGAATAGGCTTATCTACAAGGCCATGAAGCAAATCATCATGGACCTTATAAACAAAGATATAGATAATCTCCAAACACTGGATCCTACTCAGTTTGGATTTGTCAAAGGGAGATCATGCCTGTTAAACCTGGTGGACTTCTTCAAGACAGTCACCAAGGCCCTGGACAAGGGGAAATCTGTATGTACAGCCTACCTAGACTTAGCCAAGGCCTTTGACACTATCCCCAATTCAGGCATCACTGACAAACTTATTCAGCTAGGTATCAACCCTTATGTTGTTAGATGGGTCTCTAACTGGCTCACTGATAGAACACATATAGTCAAAACAGGGGAATCCACCTCCAACAGCAGACCTGTAACCAGTGGGTTCCACAGGGATCAGTCCTGCGACCTCTACTGTTTGGAATCTATTTCTCCGAAGTACGAGCAAAAACGGAAGGTCTGTGACTGACAAAATTTGCTGATGACTGCAAACTGGGAGCAGTCATAGAATCTACAAATGATGTCAACGTCCTACAAGAGGGTCTTCCACAGGGGGCGTGGCCAAGATGAGCACAGAGTAGCAGCTTTTCTTATCAGCTCTGCCTTTACAGAACTTTATTGACAGGAAATATTGACATAAACTTCCCTAATAATAGTTTTTTTTATTTTAATTAATTCTTTAAAATATATATTAGGGTAGTATATAAAAAATTTCAAGTAGATTTTAAGTTTTCCTGTCAAAGTTACACTTGGAAGTACTATAGTAAAAGAACAGGATGAGCTTCACTAAATCTTCTCATCAAGAGACAACTATCAAAAAAGAACTACAGTCATTACTAACTACTATTCAGGAACTAAATGTCAAAATAGACAAAATGGATATAAAAATTGACAATTTCAAAGAAAAGTGTTCTCACCAAATGGACATTCTACATGAAGATTTATTGCAACAAAGGAAGCAGATTTAAGGAATGGAAACTGCATTAAGTGATATGGATAACAGAATTCAGGAGAGTGAACATAATGTTGAGTTCCTGTTAAAGCAAAATTCTCTTCTTCAGACAAAGGTTGATGACCTTGAAAACAGGTCCCGTAAGAATAATGTGAGAATTTTTGGCTTACTGGATAACATAGAGGGAAATAATATGGAAAAATGTTTATCTTCCTGGTTGCCTTAAGTACTTGAACTGCCGGATGCTCTTTCATATGGTATTGAAAGAGCCCATAGATCAATGGTGACATCTAAAAACACCAAGAGTAATTATACTAAATCTGTTATTGTAAAGTTCCTATCAGCCCATGATAAGGAAATGGTACTAAAGACTGCATGGGCAAAATTCCCAATCAAACTGAAGGACAATATTATACACTTTGATAATGACTATTCTTCTTCAGTATTATCAAAAAGAAAAATTTTCTTGCCTTTAGTCAGAGAACTAAAAAAGAATAAAATAAAAACCCATTTGCTTTTTCCTGCAAGACTGAAAATATTTTATCAAGATGGTTTTAAAATTTTTGATGACCTAGACAATGCAATAACTTATATAAAATCTAATAACATACTGGAAAAAGTAGATGAAATGGAGTGGACCAGTCCTAATCTTAAAAGAAATGCTGAGAATAACACTTGGAAAACATTTGACCCTAAAAAAAAAAAAAAAAAAAAATCAAAAGATGAATCATAACAAGTACATATTTGCACTTGATTCACTCAGTTGGGGAAATGAAACCGGACATCCAGGTGAGCTTTTGGCATTATATTTAATATAATGTAAATTGGTTAACTAAATAGTTGTTTATTTTGTTTTGTAGAATAGTCGTTTGTTGGGATTTTTTTTTCATTTGTACTGTTTGTTTAAGATTAATTATCTTAATGTTTATTGGTTTGATTCCCATGGATGCAGTGATTCTCCTGTCTCAGATATCTATGCTTCCGGATGTCTTGTAGTGGTGCTTAAAATTAGGGGGCGTATTTGTTTATCTTGATTTTGGTTCTTATAGTGGTTGGAAAACGTTTATTTGGTTATAATTGCTGTATTTGTATTTTAGTTGATTTATGGTTAATTGTTTGATAAAGGAATCTTGTATGATGGCCTGATGTATAGTTTCAGAATTGCTGTGCTAGTGATGGTACTTCTGACCCAGGATGTAAGTGTCAGTGTGGCTGGAGTAATGGTATGGCTTTGTTGTCGTTTCCGAGTTGTTGGTGTGTTTATTTGGATGCTCTGGTTTGGTGGTCTAGCACTGTAGAGACATGTGTGGTGTTGTTTGTGTTAATTGTATGTTTTGGTGCCTGTGTGCTTTGGTCGGAGATTAACTGGAGAGTCTGGTTGATAGTGTGGTGAAGCTTTGCTTGATAGCTGTCATTGCTTCGTGTTGTGTATGCGAGGTTTTTTTTTTTCTTTCTCATCTCTCTTGGTATAGAGGGAGTCTCGAGACATTGCCTTATATGTAGTTAAGTAATGTTTTACTTACTATTTCCTGCCAGAACTTTGAAAGCTTTATCTTCATGATGAACTCGAGACTGTGGTATCCATTGTGGCTGGAAAGCTTGGAGCTTTCTTAAAACGTCATCATGAAGGTGTTGCAAGTAAATTGATCTTCTGATCCTCACTGGGAAGCTACTGAATCGAGTTTTTTTCCTCATACAGCATACGGAAAGAAGATATAACTAGATTACTACTTTCAACTTATTGTAAGACATTATATGCAATAATCTCTTAAATAAATAGGGATTATACTATGCATGTAGCCTAAATACTTTTTCTGATCATTATAGGTATTCTTGAGCCTTACGTATTTATATACGAATAGTATTCTCATAAAATATTTGCTTTATGTATGACAAGGGTGCCAATATCTTGATGAGAAATACTAGTGATTTGTGCATTTTTGGAAGATTTAATAATGCTACAAGCTGTTTATATACTTGTGTTACATGTACATTTTTTATAAATATTGACTTGCTGAGAACATATTCATGAAGCATTTAACAAAATGTTAAATGTATAGATGTATACAACAGGTTATCTCAGCTATTTTATGAATGCAATTGTGTAATAGGCTGATAGGGATGTACCGCATAGGCAACAATAATATTGCAAGGACAGGTGCATTAAAAATAGTTAGATCTGTTTATCATTAGAAAATGTGAAATTTTCATCTTTTGTTTTGTTAATGAAATAGCTTTTCAAAATTCAAAGATAGTATGAGCTATAATTAAATAATAAAAAGCTCATTATATTTAAATAAGACTTTTATATAGTATACAGGAGCTATTTAAGCACCTTGCTTCTTTGAACTAATATGACCTTTTCATTAGTTTTCAGTATGGTGATGGACCCTTTGAGGTAACTCAAATTAATGTAATGAATGGAAGATCAGACTTTTAAGGTTTATTAGTCACTCTTCTATGAGAGACTGCACCGGGGTGTTTGGTTAAATGAAAACTAGCAGGATGTTGTTGGTTTTACTTCTTGATGAGTAATCACTATATTTGGTTTCTGGCAAAGAAATGCAGTGTTCATTTCTTTCAGAACAATCAGTATGTTAGTTGATTGTTAGTAAAATCACGTTTATTAGCATCTTATTTATTAGCTGCCAATGTTAGTGGTTATTGAAGGCCCTTAGGTGATTCATTTACAACTATGTTCCATTTAGCTGATCACTTATGGCAGTACTAGATATCACACTTCAGCCTTTATTAGCCATATTTCGGTAATAAAAGAATGTCATAGTCTCTTTTTAAGGTTCTTATCAAATGTGATTATTTTAAAACAGAAGAGTGAACTAATAGTTCATAGTAGCTCTTAATAACCTACTAACTAATGTAAGAAAATTCTGTACTTTATTCCTAAGATGTAGCTGTCATCAATTTACTAATTGACACATTATATCTATATATTTGGTTCATACAAAAAAATGTTTTTGATATTGATAAGAAGCCTTATTTTTATAGTTATGACTATAGACATTTAGGCAGGTGCTGATTGAATGCTGCTTTTGATAGGAGGTCGATTCGAGTGACTGATGTCATTCGAGTTAGGAGTTTTAAACTCCAGAGGGGTTCGGGTTGGTTATTTTGTTTCATGTTTATGTTATAAATATTTTCTAATAACATTTCAGATGTCCATATCTTATGTAGTAGGAAACAACCTTAATTTTAAGAATATGATAATCTTAAACTATGTTTGTTCTAATGATCATAATAGTATTCCTATTAGATATATTCTTGTGTATTTCTTAGATGAGTATGTTTATATTTACATAATTTAATTTTCAATGACTACACTAAAAGGTATATCAGTTAACATTAATGGTTTAAATAATCCTAATAAAAGGAGGAATTTAACTAGATATCTTAAGTTACATAAATCCCAGTTAGTATTTTTACAAGAAACTCACTTAATAACAGAGGATATATTCAGACTTGAATCTGAAACATATAAGATTTTAGTATGTTCTGAACATACTAAGAAAAAGAGAGGAGTAGCTATCCTATGGAACAGCATAATGCCTTTTCCTAAAATAATAGCTACGTATAAGGATAATAAAGGAATGTTTTGTGCAGTCACTATAGAAATAAACAGTAAAATGTTCACATTGATTAACATATATTGGATCCCAGGGATAGGGATAAACACAGTGAAACAACATCTAGACCAAATTGTGCTATTTTCTAAAGGGAGCATTATTTTGTCAGGAGATTTCAATTGTATTCTAGATTACAAAGACTCTAGTACTAATGGGAAGAGAAGAATATCTACATCATCTATATTATTAAAAGACTTTTCAGATACTTATTTTTTGAAAGATATAAATTATTTTGCAGATACTACTTCTTTGTTTTACACTTTTGTTTCTCATAGACATAACTCATACTAGAGGATAGATAGAGTTTTTATTTCTAATAATTTAATAGATTCCTTAAACAACTCAGCAGTGATTTCATGCCCTTTATCAGATCATAATTCTATAATTTTTGAAGTGGTAGTCAATCCAAATTTTAATATTCATATAAAAAGGATCCCAGCTTATATCACAAAATTAAAAGATTTTAATGATTTCATTTCTACAGAAGTACAGAATTTTTTAGAACTTAACAATACTAATAATATATCAGAAATTTACATATGGGATGCCCTAGAAGCTCATCTATATGGTAGGATATTGAATTGGTACAACAAAAAAAGAAAGCTTGGGATAAGGAGCTGCAAGTTATACAATGTAAATTAGACACTTTAAAACTTAGTAATATGGGTGATAAAGATATATCAGATAAAATAAAAGAAATAAATATGTTAAATAATAAATATATAGAAATATTAAAACATAAAACTATGATCAATATAGAAAAATTCAAGTTTATAAATTTCTCTTCTAACCCTAAATCCTTAAAAATTCTTGCTAATAAAATGAAAAGATTAAATAGATTTAATCATATTAATGAAATATTCTCCCCTAAAAAAGGAAAAATGGTATCGGAAATTCATAATATATTAATTGAATTTAGAGAGTTTTTTTATAAACATCAACCAAACAACTACTGAAATTAACTCTAAAGAGGAAATAAAAACATTTATTAATAAATACACTAAAACAAGACTTTCAGAGGAACAAGGGATTTCTATTGATAAACAAATATCTTTCAAAGAACTTCAAACTCACATTACCAAATTAAAGCAAAATAAAGCACCAGGTAATGACAGCATAATTCCTAAAATTTACAAATTACTACCTATAAATGCTCTAAAATTGCTTTATAAAGTATTTAATCTTGTTCAGGACAAAAACATAATTCCACCTTCTTGGAAATACACTTTTATTTCTCCTATTTTAAAATCTAACAAAGATCCCTCTAAGTATACCTCCTATAGACCCATCTCCCTATTAAACACTGATTACAAAATATTTATGTCCATTTATGCAGAAAGGCTTAAAACGCTTTTACCCAAATTAGTCGATAGTGATCAAACTGGGTTTGTAATAAAGAGAACTTCATATGATAACATTAAAAGAATATTAACTTTAATTGATTCGTTGAAAAATCTTAAAACAAATTTAACCCTAGTTAGTTTAGATATAAATTGTGCTTTCGACTCAGTTACATGGGAATATCTGTTCACTCTATTAAAGGAATTAAATTTCTCCAATAATTTTATCAATCTTATCACTCTGTTATATGAAGGTAGCCAAGCTTATGTTAAAATTGGTACTAGTATATCTCAAAATATACCAATAGTAAAAGGTACTAAGCAAGGGTGTCCTTTATCCCCCCTTTTATTTTCATTAGTTATGGAACCATGGGAAAATTTAATAAGACATGATTCAGATATTGAAGGATACAAATTAAACCCCACTATATCATCTACAATACAAATGTTTGCAGATGACATATTGATTACTCTTGGGAGTAGAAGGGAATCTATACAAAAACTTTTTAAAAACATGGAATATTTTCAAAAAAATTCCGAACTTACTTTTAATAATAATAAAACACAAATTCTTTTAACAGGTTCAAAAACATACAGTATACCTGATGAATATAATGAATATATAGCTCAGACTCAACAAATAGCATATTTAGGTATAATTATTACTAACAATATTAAAGATATCATTCAAATAAATTATAATAAAAGTCAATTATAGATAGAAAATTTAATAAATAAATGGGACAAATTATACTTTTCTATGGACGATAAACTTTTAATAATAAAGATGATCCTTCTCCCCAAAATCTTATATATAATTCAGTCTTTATCTATACCTCCTTCTTACCAAATAATTAAAAAATTTAATTCAATGATTCAGAAATTTTTGTGGTTACCAAATAAGCCAAGGATTGCATTAACATACCATATGTATAATTGGAATAATGGGGGTATAGCCTTACCAAATTTAGAAATGTATTCAATTTCATCAGTATTCAATACAATCTCTCATCTCATTGATGTGGAATACACTGCTAAGTGGAAAGAGTTTATAGAGGTATTGTCACAAAATACCAAAGATATAAACAGTTCCTATAAGCTAAATATAATTAATAATCCATTTATTTGGAGGTTAAAAGATTATATTTCTGAATTTTCTTCTCTGAGTCTTAACTCTAAGCATATAGTTTTTCTCTTAAAATCATTTAAAATTATATATTTAAATATAATATCTATAAAGATTGGCTTTTTTTACTCTTCCCTATAACCTACACACACAGATCTATTTTCTCTTTAGATTATACAAAAATGTCTATATTTCAGCAAAAGCATTTAATATTTTGGCACCAAATGATGATAAATAATGAGATGAAATCCAATAGTTTACTCTTGGAAGAGTATAAACTTGATACGTGTTTATGGTTAGAGCTTCAAGAAGCTAGACAATATGTATTAAATAAATTGGATTCTATGTCTCCTATAATTAGGAAAAAAATTCCCAAGCTACTACAATATATGATTTTATCAGTTTTGCATAAATCTCCTGCTAATAACAAGTTATCAGACATTTATAGGGAATTAAATGTGATTTAGATACATATTCAGATAATTATTGGAAATATTTTTCTTTAATTAATAATAATTCCCCTTCTGAGAAAGACAAATTGAATATGTTACAATCAGCAAGTATGACTACTTCTTCTTTAAAATGGAAATTATTCACATGGAGATTTTTAAATAGATCATTTATCACTCCTCATAATATAAGTATATTTTCTAAAAAGAATATAACATGTTGGAGATGTAATATTGAATTGAATGCTGACTGGCCTCATATGTTTTATAATTGCATATATTTAAGAAAATTTTGGGATGATATCAATAATTTGTTGCAAACAATTTTTACTGATAATTTCTTTATATCTAAATCACTTGTTTTATTTAATACTCCTATTCCTGATTGTGTAAAAGAGAATAAGTACCCTTTGGCTTGGTCTATACTATCTATAGCTAGAAAAACAATCACTAAGAATTGGAAATCTAGTGCAGCACCTACATTTTTGGAATTTAAAAATATACTCCTTGAAACATGTAATTTGGAAATGTTAACTATTAAATCTAGATCATCTAGGAATACTACATTATATAATTCATGGAATATCATCTATGAACTTCTAGAAAAATAGTTTATTAATTCATGTAAACAGATGATTTTTATTAATCCTACAGCTACATTAAGATTTTTTTTTGCATGATGAATGTCTTTGTACATAGTTTAGTTACATTGGTTTATATATTAAAAGTTTTTTTTATTTATTTATTTTCTTGTTTTTTAACTTTAAAGAAAAAATGTTATAATTTCATGGAAGTATTTGTTCATTTTAATAATTATTTAATAAAATTCTTTGAAAAAAAAAAGGATCTTACACAAACAAATGATTAGTGCCAAAGTCATGGCCTTAAACTCAATGCCAAAAAAATGTATTATCATCCCTTTCAGTAAGAGCAATGTTCCTGCTAACTACCACATCAATAGCAACAGCCTGAGTAGGCACTCAGTAGTGAGAGACCTGGGCACACAGGTTGACAGCAACCTTATCTTTGATCACCATGTCTCCACAGTGGTAAGAAGGGCATTCTATATTGCTCTTCTCATAAGTAAGGGCATTGCCTCCAGAAAAAAAAGAAGCTATCCTTGTACTCTTCCCACATCAGGCCAATAATTGAGTACAATGCCCTTTTTGGTATGTACCTTTCCAAGCACCTGCAGCAAATGGAGAAACCACAAAGGTCCCTCACAAGGAAATTTCAAGATCTTCAGCATCTGTTCTATGTGGATCATCTGAAATCACTGTCACTTTATTCTGTTTCATACAGACTACTGAGAGGCGACCTCTGCCTTGCATATAAGACAATCTCTGACCCTGCTTTATTGGAAATGCTGCATATCCACAAGTCAAATGGTACACGGGTTACCCACTTTAAAGACCTTAATCTGGTATGTGACATTAATAGAACCTGCTGGAGGGAATATTTGTCTCACAGAGGTTAACACACCTTTAGAACAGACTCCCACTTTACGTCAAACAGAGCACCTCATTGGCCCTCTTCCAAAACAATCTGGACAATTGGATGCACAACCATAAATTCCCCCATGGGTTCCACCTGTATCCCTTTTGGACAGGGGCAATAGGTGCTGATCGTGGAAATAAGAGTAGAACTTTGCTAGACTTCTAAGGGCCCTAGACCCATTAGCCTAGTAGCTTCCTATGATCCTATGAAGTTACCTAAAACAATGTGCGATGCCTTATCAGGAAAAAAAATTAAAAAACTTGAACTACAACATGGTTATTTTTATGTGGCATGGAAAAAATATGTGAACTTGTGATCTTTTTCTATGCAATGTATTAAAATGTATATGCAGTGACACCTTGAAATTGCTGGTGCACACTGCTGGCTGGGAATTGCAACAATTATCTATACATAGGATGGGAAAATGTAATTAGTCTGCCCTGTGTTTAGAAGATTGTTGACTTTTCTTAGGCCAGGAAGATGATATGCCATAAAGGTAAAAGAAGAAGATTATTTAAGGAAATTGCTAGCTTGGAGTAGAAAAACATGCCTTGCTTAATTCCATCTTCTTTAAAGAAATTGCTAGCTTGGAGTAGAAAAACATGCCTTGCTTAATTCTGTCTGTGAGGTTTGTACATAAAAGAGATATAAGCCATAAACTGAATAGAAAAAAGAGCTACCTTGGTGCTGGTGATGTACAGACATGTGGGTTTTGTTTCTGCATTTGTACCTGCCTATATTCAAGACATTTGGCTAGTTGTAACTTATAGGTTAATAGGCTCATAGGTTAGTACTAGGCTATCTGCCCTTGCTGGCCATTTTAAGCCTAGCTAAATTTCCCAACCTTGATGATATTTCAATTTCCCTTACCAATTCATTGACCTGATTCCTATTACACAAAGGGATAATAACAAAAATGATACCATAGATATGTATAAGGCCCCAAGCGTGGTATACATAACTTAGTAGCTGCCTCTGTCTGTTAGTAAAGTAGGGGGCAGCTCTGGAGTAAATTTTCTATTTCCCTTCCATAGATCCAAGTTAAACCTGAATACAGACAGGGATGAGCTTTCTTTTAAATGGATGGGGACTCTGTTTCAGAGCAGTGGTATCTCAGTGAGATATACCTGTTTCTCTATACCATTTTATTGATGTTTCAGAGGAGTTTAGATCCCTGGTGCTAGTATTTCTAGTGTCAACTGATTTGCTGATGTGGAGGAGTCCATCAGGCTAGATGTTCTGTTGCCTTGTATGGTAGACACATTATCTCTTAGCAGTCTGAACAATTTATGCCAGTGATGGAGTGCCAAAACACTTCAGTTCTGATTGCAAATGCAATATCAGCAAAATGACAGTAATGCACTAAAGACTAATCATGTCCCCTAACACTTTGTACCAGGGACAGTTGCCCCCTTCGCCCGACCTTAGCTATGTCCCTGGTTCTGGTAACTGCTGTACTCATTTTTGCTTGGACTGCTGTTTAAGTGCACTCTGGACTTCTGCTCTGTTGTCATTTTTCAAAAGCTATAGCTCAAGAGTGGAAAAAGTAAATGGTGCCTTAAAGACAGCTTTTATGGCATATGGATTTAATATCATGAATAGGTGATATTTTTCTGCAGTCTTTATGTACATTAATATACCTTTTTGGAATGTTATGTGACCAGTAGAGTTTTATTATTTGTGAAGCCCATTTTCATATGAAGATGAATGACACATGAAGGACTAGAATCTGAAGAATCCAGTGATATTAGGGATAGGCCACGATAAAAGTGCTTGCAGTTAAACTCTCCACCATGTTTGAAAAAGTGTGTGTGGTTCCTGTCCTAGTGAGGTAAAGACATTTCTACCATATTCTGGTGAAATTTCTTTGCAACAGATTTACAGATTAAGTAACCACTTCCATACCTCTGAACCTCTTAGAGCAAGAAATATGAATGAACTGAATGAAGCCATAAAAAGCTGGGAGATAAATGCCTAAAAATAGGGACAATTTTTAAATATTGCTCTTACAAACTTAGAAAGTTAATAGAATAAATGGCTTTGCATTAGTATGAATTTTCTGATGGGTATGAAGTCTGAAACTCAAATGTCTGTCATTATTTTCTGTATTAAATCCTCGATAATTAGCCAGTGATTTGTCAGAAAACCAAAATTTTATGAGGAACAGACAAAAAATTAGAGCAAAAATTTGGACATTCTGTGAAAATCTGGACAGCTGAGAGGTATGACCACTTTAGAAATTCCAAAAGGGCTTAGTGGAACTACCTCTTAATAAAAAATGTAAATAAAATAAATAAGAAATATGGAAGAACAATCACCTGAATGAGGTATTTTCTGCCACACGTAGACATGTGCAGAGTGCACAGACTATAGGCCTACATTGCAGTCTTAAGATCTTCTTCTTTCGGCTTTTCCCGGTTAGGGGTCACCACAGCGGATCACCAATCTGCTCATGATTGGCAGTGGAGTTTTATGGTGTTGAGTTGTCAGCTTGGTGCCCAACCTTCCACAGAAGGCACACACATGCATGCACTCACACCTAGGGCCAATTTAGAGTGCCCAATCCACCAACAACATGTCTTTGGGAGGAAACCGGAGCACCCGGAGGAAACCCACATGGCCACAGGGAGGACATGCAGACTCCGCACAGAAGGCACCCCAACCAAGGACTGAACTGGAGAACCTCTTTCTGTGAGGTGACGTTAACCGCTGCACCACCACAGCCGCCCCATTGCAGTCTTAAGATAATGTGATTGCAGTCTTAAGATAATGTAATGAATTTCACTGTGAAGCAGCCCCTGAATGTCTAAAAGCATCTAAACATTCAGGTGTTAGTACTATTCGGGGATCACATAATCTGGAAATGTCTTTTAAAATGAATGCAGTGAAACAATGGAAGATAACAGCTTACTCTTCACATAATAAATCTGTAGCTTGCAAAATACTACTGCTCAGGTAGTGTCAGTAGTGCTGTGGAAGTGAGAGGGCTTTGACTTTCATAACAGCAGCAGACATCTTTATGTTTACTCCATATAATTCTTGAAATTTTGAATGGTATCTGCTCCCATGATATCATAGCTTTAAGCATGAATTATAGAGCCAGCAAAGGAAAGCTCTGTCACATAAACTCTGCTTCAAACAAAGTGTGTCATATACTGATTTACCTCAAAATATTATCTCTGGCTTTGTATACAGTTCTCTGTGTGCTCTGAAGAAGTGCTTTTCAGTATTACATCAGGTGTTGGGTGAAGAAACTAGCAACCCACATTATAAACTGCGCTTATTTTTCTACATTTGTACTGCTAGATGGAACACCCTGTGGGTTTTCTGTGATAATGTTATATGTAAAATGTCAGATGTTATCTCAAGAGTCTCCGTTTTAAATTAACCTAGTTTTATTTTATGTACTGCATCTTGGAAAACATCAAGCTCTGACATTGTGAGATTAGTATATCTGCAAAAGTCTTTAAATCAGTTAACAATTACATAACCACATAGATGTATTATTGTTTCCAAAACGGTGATTCTATTCTCCTAAACTACCGAATTCAGAGAGGGTGCAGTGTGATACTTTCTCTCTGCAGTGTTGTGTACAATCCACTTACTTTTGTATGCAATGTAATTTGTATGGCATAGTGAACAATCTTTTCCAGAAGGTTTACCAGTGAAAACAATATGGATCTGGATGTGCCTTATTTGGTAAAAAATTAAATTAATAAACAGTACTGGTTAACTTTTGACTTCAGCATGGTGACATGCCCTGGGGAATAAATGGGACTTAATTCTGTGTGTCTTTAGCATTATTACTCTTATTATTATTATTATTATTACTTCTGGTAGTGGTATTAGTACTACAGTAAAATGAACATGAATTTATGTGTATTATTCTAGAGAAATATGAGCAGGTCACCGATCCTAACCAACCTATTATCTGTTTGAGACATGAATGCCAATAATTCACTCTAGATGTGAATCTTGGCATCCATGTCAAGAACACATAGCTATAGGATAGCCCGATCATAAATCCTTTGTAGTGCAAGGAGCTGTACCTGCTCCATATACTACTAGTTACAGTAAAAAAAACAATAAGTGTTTTGCAGCATTCAAAGTCATAAAACACTGATGAGCACTGTCAGAGAGGCAGTGTAACACAGTCCCTTTCATTTACACTGACCTTCCATGCCTCTCAATTGTCCAAATGTTTGCAGAATGTCCAGATTTTTCCTCATATGTTTGGTTTGTTCCTCACAAAGTCTGTGGTTTTCAGACAAATTACTGAGGATTTAATTCATAAAATAATGACATATGTTTAAGTTTTAGACTTCATATCCTTCAGAAAATTAAGACAAACACACATCCTTTTATTCTTGTAACTCTCTAAGTTTATAACAGGAAGTCAGGGACATGTTATCAGTACAGACAGCAGGCAGAACAAATCTTTTATTCTGCTGCTGTCATTTGCTGGTCAGTACTAGCAGATTTTACTGCCTCGCACTAGACCCGACCTTAACAAGTTAAGGGTGGGGTGCATAACATTTGTTAAGATCGGGTCTCACACCAACGGATTTGAGTTTTTCTAAGTACTGGAGCATAATCACCACACTCCATACACTACATTATTATTACTATTGATAGTAACAGTGGTAACAGCAGTAATAGTAGTATTATTATTGTTGTTGTTTTTTTGTTGTTTACTAATACCATAGTAAATGTAAGATAGACCTTATAGGGCATTTCACATATCAGTAAAAATCCAGAAAAAGAAACCGTCTTTATAAAATAGGTTGATATTTTCTATTCATAGTACTTTTTAATTTATTCCTAAGAAGAATTTCTTTAGGGTAAATGGATCACTGTATCAAAAGTCAAAGGTAATTATTTAAACAAAGACCTCCACTTGCTTAATTTATTTAATGGACATTATTATGACTTAGCATGCAATATTTAGGAGTTTTTAACAGATCCTTATTACAGAAAAACAGTTTATTCTTATTGTCTTATCTCAGCTTTAAATGTTGTGTCAGATTTATCTATGCCATATTTGAAGCCTGGATTTCATTACAAGATCATTGAATCTTGGCTAAAACCAGATGACTTTATACCAAAAATTTTACATCAGAGTTACAAAGGTTATTAAAGACAATGTCCATGTCAGAGGAAAGTTATTATTAATTTAAGCCACCTTATCTCTTGTATTGTTGCATGCCCCCCTAACAACAGTCACTGGGAGACAAAATGGGTAATTTTTTTATAATTGTCAACAGCCATAAATTCAGGATTTGCCCCATACATTATCTATGACCTACTACAGTTAAACAACTAAATACAGTCATCACATAAATTATGCTAAAGAAAGAGGTAACCTTTTTTCTTAATGAGTGACTTCAACTTGAGTTGGGAACAATCTGTTAGAAATGGATTAGATGCCCTAAATGTTAATTGCTTTCCTCAGCTGTGTGCAGAAGTAGCCCCACCAAACCTGCATAGTAGGAATCAATGACTGCTTGGCTGGATATGCACTAACCCCCTGAGAGATGTAAGTTAACCTGTGACAGCCCACCACTGGCCCAGTAATCAAGGAACCTCAATCATTGCTCACAGGTCCTGCAGTACCTTGTTACATCCCTGGAAATCCCAGGCCTATAAAAGTTCTGCATAATACATCTCTTTGTATGCTTTATGCCCACATGACCTGCAAAGGGAATATCATGGGCTATGGCTAGAAGTGCCAGACGGTAGGCTCTGGGCACTACTAACTGCTGTATTTTCTCACCTTCTAGCCCTCCCTCAGGGGTCCACTCTCTATACAGTAACCCTTTGTCCCAGTATATAGATTCCCCCTTTCCTTGAGAATCAGGAGCCTCGCTAGCTACCTCCCTCAAGCCCTGTAATGTAGGGTCTGAGAGCTGAGCCTGTCTCAACTCTCTCTTTGTAACCTTTCCCAGCTGCCCTTACACAGGAAGTCTGGCATCCTCTGACAGTGGTGCCTCACTGTCATCCTGGGTACTACTACTCACCTCTAGCCTTGCAATCGCTCTGTACAAGGGAACATCAGTACCCACCAGCAGTTGTGGCTCACCTTCAGTCTTACTGCTACAGGGTAGCTCCCTCTCTGAAGTAACCACCACACCAGTCCTGGCTTCAAGTCTATGGTCTGTCTGAGTCCCTCCTGTCTACCAGACCCACATGCTTGTCTACAAGCCTGACTGCATGTAACTGCATGTACACAGGGTACTGCATTATCCAAATCATTCCCTATCAGGACATCTGCAGGGATATCCTCAAACACACCTACTTGCTTGCTTCCTTTTCCACCCTCCTAGCCAAGGTGAACCCTAGCAAAAGGCATTTGGAATGGGATCCCTCTTAAAGCTCTGACTTGAGTAGACTACCCAAGCAAGTAGTGCTTGTCTTTAACCATTGCGGGTTTCACAATGGTTAGGTCAGAGGCTTGGCCTGTTTCTCATCTACTAAGATAGGATATAACCTCTTATGGTAGTTTGGTACCCTTGTTTTACCCAGACAACTTACTGCTGGCATTCTGTTATTCCCACTTACTGGCTCTCCCACCTTTTGTTCCCCACCTTGCCTTCATGGACATCTATATGTTACATGGCCTGACTAGTTACAGTTAAAACATTTAACCCTGGATCCTGGTTGTGTACCTAGCTAGTAGCTTCCCCTGCAGATGGTGGACTCTGTTGGGGCAGTTTAGGCTGCCCACCATGGGTTCCCTTAGACACATGAGCAATGCTGGGTATCTCTTTCCTATGCAGTGATGCCCTGCTTGCTAGGTATATGTCTCCCTTTTTCCCCAACTCATCTGCTGTGTTACGTTCTTTGTCTGCTAACCAGATTCTCATGTCCTCAGGCAAAGTGCTAAGGGCTTGTTCTCTCACTAAAAGTTCTGCCAGCCCTTCAAAAGTGGTGACTTTCATCTGCCTTGCATCTATGTAATTATGAATGTCTTTAATGTTTTTCATTATACTCAACTAGGATCACTTGTTTGTGTGTTTCCATAAATGGTATTCCATTTTAAACTCAAATGCGGACTACCTACAATTGTATTATTTTGTAGCACATATTTTAAAGTTCAAATTTAATAGTGAACTAGTTGCATAACATATTTCAAGGAGTGAACTTCACACCCTCCGCAGTGCAAAGTTTCTGCTTGGTTTGTTTTTGACCCAGTATAGGTCACACACTGGGTTTTCTGAGACTTTGAGGGATACCACGGATGTTTCTGTTTTAAAGTTTATTATCCAAATGCATTATTACCAAATCTTTGTATCATGCTACAGACTGAGTTACCTTACTATCAATGGCATAAGGGAATCCAATGTTAGACTTGTCAAAGTGCCTCTCACAAAGATACTTCAAAGTTAACAGACTGTATGTCCTGCTAAATTAGCACCAGCATGGATTCCAGAGTGGTCATATAACAATACTACAGCTCTACTCTCCCTGTCTATTTGAGTATAATACCACCTTGAGAAAAATAGGCAAGGAAGAGTTCATGGGGGTTATTTTTCTCAGTTTGGAAAAAGCCCTTGGCTTTGTCCATCAAGTCAAACTTCTGTTTCAGCTTGCTCTCTGTGGTCTGAGACCAACATTACTGGGCTTGTTTAAAATTAATTGTATTGTAAGATATTTAAGAGAACAATCAATCAGTCTTAATGTAGACCATTGCCTAACAAATCTGAGGTTCCATTGGGCTCAAGTCTGAGTCCAGTGTTCATTATTCTATCTGTAAACTCATTAACATTTACTATGTAATGCACTTGCAAAGGCTTCTGAAAATTAAAATTGACTATAGAACATTCAGATTCAGCATGGATGCTTGTATTAAGCTGAACATACCAGCTCATTTGTTGTTATTCTCTTTGAGAGCCTCCCTGTTCAGTGGCCACAATCTCAAAGTCACTTCCAGATGAACTACCAATTATTCACACCCTTCAAATATTCAAAAGGAATATTAAGATATTCCTGATTGTTTCCTCACAGTGCTTGGTTTTCTGGTTCCTTTCCTATCTGGGTGCCTTCTATGCTGACTCTGCATATCCTTTGTCCCGAAAGATTTTTGTCACATATTTAAATCTCCTCCTGTATATCAAAGACATACTGTAGGTGAACAAGTGCCACTTCAAGTTGCCAATAAATATGTATACAGTGTGTGTGTGTGTAATGGACTGGCATCTTGTTGCCCAGCATACGTTCTCTGTCTTATGCAGGTTACCCTATGACTCTAAATAGGATAAAGTAAGCATATGAAACTTTATTAATGAACTATAGTAATGTTGCATTTGGTGGCACTATATAAGCATTCAAACATGGTTATTTAGCCAACCCATTGTTCTGGGCAACTCTTATATCAAAGTGTACACTGAACTATTGATATTTGTTTTACAAGGTACAGCACTGATCTCCATGGACCTTTTTCAGACTCAGCTGAACTGATTTGCATACTTCACAGTCAGACAATGGAAGCTGTAGGAATCAAACCTTGCACTACTGGACCTCAGGATACAGCTCATTAGCAGCTCCTTAATCCTCTAAGCCAACTGCCAGACATAGTCTTTAAAGTTTCCTGCCAGACACAATCCTATAAACCAATTTCAGGTTATATTATGTCACTTTTGTAATCACTGTTTAAGTTCACCCTAATTCCATTTCTGTGTTTTGTATTTCTTTTTGACTGAAATGAGGGCCCTAGTGGTTGAGTTTACAGACCTGATAAAAAATTAAAATAAAATGTATTTTTTATTAATTTTGGAGTTATTACAAATGAGCAATAACTGAAAATAGCACTTATTTCATCTGACTCAGGTGAAGTGAATTATTGAGTACTCAGGGTCCACTGTGGCTCAAAATCAATGGCTGCATAGATTCAGAATAGGGAAGTAATGGCCAGCAAATCTAAAGGACTTCTTTGATTGAACCACCAATATAATAAGCAGTAAAGGAACTGTGGAAATTGCCTTTCTAGATTTTACTATGCTGTTTGACACAGACCTATATGAAAGGTTAACATATATATTAGCTATTCATGTAGTGTTCCTCAGATTGGTGTCCCTGATGAAACATTGGCTTAACAGCTCTCAACAGCTCTCTGTTTGCCTCGTCCTAAATTTATGAGATACCTCTCTAGACATTCTCTGCTGACCACATAAAAGCACAAGCGAAATCATGGACTTGAAGCTAAAGTGACAAGCATCACACCTAGAAACGAATGTGCTGCTAGATCCGTATTAATGTACACAACGTTATACAGCCGCTGCCACAGTAGTAGCCACAACCAGAGTGCCTACCTTGTAGGCTGGACATAACTACCGTTATCATTATCCTGTAAGTCCGGTGACCTATAGCAGGCAACTACTGGACAACCTGGTAGCTCCTTGAATTGGCTCAGCTCATTAGGATCACTTGAGACTCAGAAGGGATTTTAGTTTCTGTACTACAGAAGTGGCCCCGGTTTAGTACAGTGAGTTTTGACACCTTGTGCTGCACAATGATTTTATCAAAATCAGTGTTCTTGATTTGCCTCTGCTAAACAGATTTATTTTTATTCATTTTGATGTATTTCAAGCACTGATGCATTGTCCTACTACTACTAAATGCTAGCTTCCTTTACAGATCGGTTCTACCCAGTAAAGCGAGTAGTAATCATAATCTATTTATTTTTATTTATTGACATTTGATTACTGGGAAAGTCCGACTGGGTACAAGCCCATTTTCAGTAGAGACACAGAGACAAAAGCTCCAAATTATTGCAAAACATTTTAAGAACAATAATTGTACAATCCTAAAAATAAAACAAAAACATCTGCAGTTTAAAATAATTATAATAAATATGACATAATCTAAAACATTGGTTAACAATTTATACAAGGTATCAACATCTTTATTTATTTTATTTTTATTTTATTTTACATTTGTTGACCAGGATAGTCCGACTGCATATATCCATTTTCAGCAGAGGCCCGGGGAGAACAGCTCCAGATAACACAGATAGAACATAATAGATATGAGTCAAACATATTTACTAAGCCCTCTAGTACGTACTCACAATATAGACAGTATGCAATAGTATACAAAAACAACAGGTTGCAGCAAGCTATTATGAGCAAGAGATGCATACAATATTAATTTAAATAAGGCATTGAATAAGTAGTGATTAATCAGGGTTAGTACAGGGACAAGGTCAGTGCTCTTAAAAATACTGTTTGCGGCCTTTTTTTGAAGAGACTTAAAGAAGGTTCGAGGGTAAGGTTAGACATTGGCAAACAGGGAGTCGCTGACTGAGTTAATGGCTTTGTGGGTTTGGACCAACAGTTTATTGGATGATCGTAGTTGCCTTGAATTAGTCTATGGCTTTATGATATTTTTGAGTGCCAGAGTATTGTCAGGGTGGTACAGAATTTTGTGTGCTACTATAAGCTGATTGAACAGAAGGAGGCTAGGCAGTTCTATCCACCCGAGAAGACTGAGGTTTTGACAGTGATGTGTCCCATATGTTGAGCCTGTGGCAAATCTGGCAATATGGTTGTAACAGTGAGAGAGCTTACTAAGTTCAGTTTTGCTCAAATTAGAGAGTATAGGGGAGGCATATAGAATGGTAGAGAGTAGGTGTGGGTGGGTGATTGTAGTCCTAGCTAATGGAGTTAGAACAGGTTTTTATAGTTTTATTGATATGCAGATCAAATTTGAAATTATTGTCCACTATTATTCCTAAAAGCTTAGTATGGTCATCTGGAGAGATAGCAGTACTGTTGTTGGATGTTATGGAGAAGGAAAATGGGGTGGATCTACTGATGGGAGTAAAGAGGAGCAGTTTAATTTTGCTGGGATTTAACAACAGACAGTGATTAGAGAGACAATTTTCAACTGTGTTAAATGTGTTTTGTGTTAAGGTTTGCAGGTCTAAAGGGGAAGAGGCCGTGCAGATCAGGACAGAATCATCTGCATATTGAATGCAGGTTGCATCAGGGATGGCAATATGAAGATTGTTGATGAAGACAGAAAAGAGTAGAGGACCTAGAAAAGAGCCCTGAGGGACACCAGGGGTGAGAGGTAGCAGGATGGACAGTTTGCCTGCCATAATACAGCCTGTGGTCTGCCATTCAGATAGGATAGGAATCACTGAATAGCATGGTTATCTAGGGAGATGGATTTTAGGGAATGGATGAGTCATTTGTGGTTGACCATATCAAAGGCCTTCAACAGGTCTAGAAATAGGACTGAAGATAGCCTGTTGTTGTTCCTATTTTTGAATATGGTATTTGGAAAAGAAGGGAGGGTGGAGGTGGTGCTGTGATGTGGCCTAAAGCCATGCTGAAAGTTAGCAAGCAGACCGTTCTGAATGAGATAGTCCATAAGCTGCTTATGAACACACTTCTCCATTCATTTGGCTAGTGGTGAGAGAATGGCAATGGGTCTGTAGTTGGACAGTTCTGTTGAACTTCCACCTTTGTGAAGTGAGATAACGTGGGATATTTTCCAGATTGTGGGTATAGTTATATCAGTTAGTGTTCTATTGATTAGGATAGAGATGGGGAATGCTATGGCATTGGCAGCTTTTTGTAGGTACTGTGCAGGAAGGAGGTCAGCAGAAAAAGAGGTTGGTTTTAGTTTTTTGATAAGGGATCAGATAAAAGTGGTAGAGACAGGTTGGAAGTTAAAGAGGGGATGAGAAGTGGGTGTGTTAGTGGTAGAGTTAGAGTGGGTGGGAGTAAGTTGGTTAGCTAAGGACTGAATAGTTTCAGTGAAAAAGTTATTAAAGGCAGTGGCACCAGTTTCTGGGGATTTATGGGTGTAGTTTGATGGGGTTGGGGTAGTAGATTGTCCTGGATGAAGAAGTCGGTTAATACCTGCCCAAAACATTTGGGGATTGTTTTGGTGTTTAAACTGGAGGTTCTGGTAGTATTTTTTTTGTCTAGCAAAATTATTTTTTTGTATCATTTCTGAGTTGATATCTCACTTGGTTGAGGGGGGCTTTAGTTGTTCGCCATTTGGTCCAGGCTATATTTCTAAGTTTTATTTTTATCTTAGTTTCCTTTGTGAGCCATGGAGCAGTATTAGATTTAGTCTTTATAGTATGTGCAGGAGCATGGGAGTCAAGGATGCTCAGGAATTTATTGTTAAAGAAAGTTACAGCTTCATCTAGTGGTAGATTTTTTTTAGGACTGTCCAGTTAACCGATTTAAGTTTGTTTAGGAAGTTAGTAGGATTAAAATTATTATTTCTGATTGTTTTGTACATAGTCTTGTGGTGGGTTTCTGCCTTATGCTTAATAATATGTTAGTGAATGATCATTTAGGTCATTGGGTAGAGTCCCAGCTGTATACAAGATTGGGTGGCTATTGATAAGTACCCAATCTAAGATACTTTCCCTGTTGGTGGGTTTACTAATCCTAGTGGGAGAGGTTATTATTTGTGTGAACCCAAACAGATTTATATGGGTGACAGGAGATTCAGCTGAGCAGGTGCACCAGTCGGTGTAAAACTCACCAAAAACAATGGTTTCTTCGGGGTAGATAGTGGATAACAGTTGGAGGATATCTTCCAGAGTGCTTATTTTATTGCCTGGGAGAATGTAGACACAGACAATATTTATACTCTCATTATTGTTAATTTGCAGTTTGGTAATGAGGATTTCTGCATTATTAAATGGGGGTGGTTGAAGTGGATCTCTATTAACAGTTAATGTACTTTTGTAAAGAACTGCTATCCCACCTCCCTTCTTAGCTGTTTGGTCTAATTGGTGTATGTTGTAGCCCGGGGTTAATGCCTCATTACCGGCAGTAGTAGGTTTAAGCCAGGTTTCTATAAGGCACATTATGTCTGGGGAATGAACTGCTAAGTGGGCATGCAGCTTGGGGATTTTATTATTTATACTTCGAATGTTCAAGTGAAATGTCAGGAGAGCGTTTGCAAGACTGTTAAGGGGTAGTATCATAATTATAGTAACTATGATATCATAACAAAACAATAGTAACTATGATATCATTACAAAAAAAATATGTTTGTTTACCTGTTTGATAATGCTGTCAGACACATGGAACTCTGGAAACAAGTCTGCCATCTGTGACTACTTCTGTGTTTAAAGTGCAACCATGTCAGTTTCTGGATTGTTCCAAATAAAGTGTGATAAGTGACACATGCATACTAAAACATGTGTTGCCTGTGCTAAGTCTGGAAGCGGTCTGGTATTTATTTGCCTCTTTGTGGTTCTATCAAATAAATATTCTCTGCACCTGATCAGATATTAATTTATCATAGTTTATAATCATTTATTATTTGATCTGTTTCCATTAATGCATTGTAGAAATATACTGCAACAACAATTTTCCAAGCACTTCAATACTAGCTAAGCTAGCTAAGGGCACCTCATGGTTACTGCCAACCTCCCATGTAGTTTTTCCCCCTAAAGACTTGCTTTACATATTCCTGTCTTCTTTAATGGTGATACACCCCACCACTTACACCACACCAAGGTATTATATCATACACCCTCAGCCCACTGCCTTCTTCATGTAGTTTGAAGATCCAGATGTCAATAGACAGAATATTTAAGAAGACACTGAATAGAGGTTGGCGTCAGTAGATTGGAAAGAGGAGACAGTGCTGCAATTACCCAGGGGTACATCATAACCACACCCTGCTAATTACAGGTTAATGACCTTCATGCCAATGATAGGAAAAATAAAGAAGAAATTTCTAGCAGCCCATTCTGTGAAATAATTGAGAGCCACCAACCTAGTAGACTGTTACCAGCTTGTATTCTATGAGAAATAATATTGCCATACAAATCTCATACAGTTCTGTAAGTCAGTGACACAAGAACCGGAACAGGTAACTTAGTAAATGTAGTCTTCCCAGACCTGACAGCCACACAAAGTGGGAACAGGTACCCCAGTAGATTTAGTATCTCCATGCTTTAGTATGACCTTCAACACTCCCCCTCCTCTATCCAGGATTATAAGCCTATTTCCACCAAAAGACACTCTAGCTAAATTACTGGAAAAGGTATTTAGAAGGTATCAGAACAGGCAAATATGGTCTTAATCATACAGATAGCAAGGTTTCAGAAGAGGGTTCAATGCACCCCATGCTGCCTACTGTGTCCCAGATACTATGCACCCAGCTAGGGAAAATGGTTTAATGGCTCATGATATTGCTGTGGACCTGAAAAAGGGCATTTGAATCTTTCGGTTTTGATAAGCTACTGATAAAACTAGACTTTGTGAGCTTTGGAGATACTCAGTTAGGAGATTGGCCATTACCTAAAGGACAAGGCCTTTAATGTTGCTTTGGAAACAGTACCTCAGATATTGGCAACTTTAAGGCAGGAGACCTTTAAGTATGTATACTGATGCTATTTTATTCTTGATTTTTATTACTGATTAGCTCTTGGTCTTCCTGAATCTGAATACAGCCTTATCTACAGATGACCTGATTCTGCTCAAAGGTACCAGAACTGGTGCTGAGATTCAACAGAATCTCTCAAAAAGAAACCTTAGCAAGCTGTGGTTCTGTGACTATAATAGTTATTTATGTTTCACTTATTTGTTAACTTGGGTAGAACACTGATTCTAGTGGGCCATTTCCAGGTTTGGTTAAAGCATGCAATTAGTAATAGAAACAGAGTGATTGTCACATGCAAAGCAAGATATAAACATATTTGTTGTGACAAACTATGTGTAACGATAGGTAGTTCGTATTCTGAGTTTGGTATAAGCAGGTTTATACAAATAGTTATTCTGAATTAAAAATGAGCAGACTAGAGAATCCGTAATACAGTTTTAACTGCTTCCGCATACCACTGGCACAGTTTTCAATGTGAAATTGAAAAGGAAGTGATGTATCTTTTTGAAAAATAATGACCTTTGGCACCACCTAAGAGTTTGTAAAACTGACAATCTTAAGATAGAGTTAGTTAAGATATTTTTTTTGTGTGTGTGCTGTTTTATTTGAGTTTATTAACCAGAGTAGAGCACTCATTCCAATTTAGTTTTTCAGCTTCAGTTGGAATTATACAAAAAAGAAACAAATATGAAATAACTACAATACACATAGCTATGGTTAACCAGTAGAAATAGCTTGGGGTGTAGCTTGGCATGTCTCTTTTTTTCACTTATGATTGCTAGGGTAGTGCCAAAATGTTGAAGGAGTTTATTCTATGAGCCTGGTACTTACAGGCATATTTCTGACCATCTGCAGAATTCATAGAATGTACAACAGATATGCAGGATATGTTGATGAGGTGTGTGGAATGAATTGTACATTATCTCAAGCAACAAAATATTTGAGTGTGTTTGGGAGGGCAAGTGATGAAAGAGGTTTTAAGTGGCTGTGCTTTGGAAATTAACACTGAGTCCTTGTTAAAAGAGTAGTGAAATGGAAGCATTTTCTACACATTCATTGCAGATTTGGTTTGACTTGATGGTAGATTTGTCTTCACAGAAAACAAAATGCATGAATATTATAACTTGAAGAAACTTGTTTTAAAATAGGAACGTTGAAATGAGAAAGGACAAATAAGCATAGCCCAATAGGACTGTCACAGTTACTACAGAAAAGTGAGATGGAGTTATGTGATGGGAAATAGTTTATTTCACAAGTCCCTAATACTAACCCCCCCCAATTTCTCCAGAATTAGGGAAAGATTTTAAGTATAATAAAAGCATGAGATTGATAGCCATCTTTATAACAACTGTCCGTCTATATAGCAACTACTCCACAAGAATGTTGTGTCATTCTCATTCCTCGTACAAAGCACCACTTAGGTGACATCTAAAGTTTAGTTCAAAGAGATGACTCTTTCCGCTTGTAACCACTAGTGGGCATCCCACTTTCTTTTCGCTGATAACTGTAGACACCCCTTACATAGCAGGCAAGGCTCCCCTTCCTCCTGTTTACTTCAGTACACATCACCCCTCACCCCACACACATTCTCAGTCACATCATTAATTAATTAATTAATTAATTAATTAATTAATTAATTAATTAATGTATTTATTTATTTATATGGTTTGTTAACCGGGGTAGAACATTGATTCCATTGGACCAATTTCAGTCTCAGACCAGAATATAAACACACATCAAGTGGCAAAAATAAAAATAATTGTTGCAATAAAAGGGCACACTAAAACAAAGAAATTGTTAATATATCAAAGATAAATGATTTAGAAGGGTAGTCGATAGAAACTGCTATGTACAGTATACATCAGTTAGAGTTAGAACATGATAGGAGTTAGAGAAGAGATTCTATAGTAAAAATGACAGGCAGTATGTGTCAGAGATTAGGGAGACTAGGTTATGTGACCTGAAGCAAAGCATTTACAAGCAGCTTGTGCTGTGAATGTTGTTTAAGTTGTGCCTGAAAGGAGGAATAGTTAAAGAGGTCTTTAAGATTTGAGGGAAGATCCCTTCAGAGCTTGGGTCCAAGGGTAAAAAGGAACTGGTTAGAGCACTGTAGTCTGGTTTTAGGTGCTTGCAAGAGAGGCCCTGAGCGCCTATGAGATGTAAGGTTATATGACAGAATCTGCTGAAGTATGCTAAAGGAAAGAGAAGGGCAGGAATTTTCTTTCAGGATCTGGAAACATTGGGAACTAAAGAATAGACTGACTTGTTGCTAAACCGGCAGTCAATTTGCTTTAGTTAGTGTAAGACAGTGGTGTTTAAACTTAATCTTTTTCAACAGAGAACTGAGTGGCTATTTTGGTCTTGCTCCCCTCCTTTCTACTTCCTCCACCAAACCTCATCCATACTCCCACCCCTAAAGAAGATCCCTTCTTTACTTCCATCCTTAACTAATCTCTCATGGTGACACTTAAGATCTGTTGTAAAGTATCTCCTCCCTTGTCTCCCCACAATTTTAATTCTATTCTCATGTGCAGATATCTCAAACTCATACAGTTTACTGCCCCCCTTTTATTACTTACTCTCATCTCTTTACCTCTTAGATTTCAGGAAGAAACCACTGGTACATAACCACCAACCTCTTCCCCCATTCTCCCTTACAACATATCCCACTCCCAATCCCTTTTCCATCCATTCCCTGCCGCTATGACCTGAACTTTAATCCAGTGACCCCTTTCTAACAAATAAACAACTTTGCATTAGAATTCTGTTCCTCACAAAAGATAGACTTCTACCTCCTACATCTTTCAAGGAACTTGCCTACATACCTTACCTAACCTTACTAATATTGTTACCAGGTAATATCAAAACAAATCCTGGCCCGGGTGCAGCTGCCTCTAACACCCTGCTCTCTATGTCCTTAAGTAATACCCCTCCCGTGAGCTCTACGTCAAATACAGGTAACCATACCCTAACCAAGGAACTTAAAGTCCAGTATTTAAATCGCTAAAGCCTTAATAAATGGGGAAACTATAAAGCTCGGGTTTCAGTCCACATTCCTGACAACCTAGAAGTCGGTGAAACTGTACTAAAGCCCATCTCCTGCCTATCCATACCCCTGAAAGGAAAATATGAACATTATTACAACAACAAATCTAGCATCAAAAAGGAGGGGGTACAATGTGTCTAATTAAGAAAATCACAAACCATCCAAGTCTCTTATAGCAGAGACTTCCTCTTCCAGTGGTGCCTGCCTCTCCAAACTGGCTACTGATTCAAATAACTGTAAGTAATAAATTCAAGCTCCTTTTTACATTTGTATAGTCCCCTCCCAAACCTACTCATCTTTCAGCCCACTCTCGGCTCAGTATTATCATACTCTACATACAGCACCATTATAATAACAGTTGACCATAACCCTGAAGTACCCAACAGTGACCATCTCCATAACTTCTTCACCTTAACCTTTCACAACTAGTCAAATCCCTAACCAGGTGCAACCCCAACTCCATTAAACACTCACTACTAGATGTCTTCATCATTAATATATAAAAGAAATTCAAAATAAGTATCCTGCCTGTCTTAAGTGGCAATTTCCACAGTCAAGCCCAAGTTTCCCACATACCCCAGCCAAACCTCATGTAATCATTTCACATAGACCTTTCTCAGAAACCAATGAATCATTTCTGCACTCTGAGCTTCAAATCATCAACTGGTCTTCCCTATATCAAGCTTCCTCCCAAGATAATGTTCCAAATATACTCAGATATCTTCCCTTTCCGATAATTGAAAAGGTCTTCCCCATTATTAAGCTATGATGCAATGGACAATCCTGTCTATGTATGCCTAAAGAGGTAAAGACCATACTAAAACTAAAGGATGAAACCTGGTGAAAATGGAAATCATCCCACTTTCATATGCATTACAACATTTTTATAAAATTGTCAGGAATGCAAATTAGCCAGAAAGTAGGAAAAATTGGTTTACTTATGAAATAAGCAAGTAGCAATATCCTCCAACCTGCCACCTTTCTGAAAACTTATCAACAACTTTATCATTCCCTAGCAACAGTGCTCACTTTGGTAACACATCTTCTTCCACTATAAATCTCACCTTGCTAGAAGAGATGCATAGGACTAAGGGAAGGTTAGCATGGTTGTTAAAGCCTCACAGATACAAGGTACAGGGTTTGATTCTAACCTCTATTTCTTGGTTAGACTAGTAATAGTCTGCAGACTGATAGCATGGTAGTTACCTATGAATATTTCTATTTGCAATATGATGCTTTAGACCCCCATCCTAGCATTTCCTCTTCCTTTTTCCCCAATCAGCCCTTTGCGGTACATAACACTCTGAAAGACATATATTCCTTCACAAAAATATTCTGCTTGTCATGACAAAGAAATACATCACTTATAGATACAAGATTATGTTAAGGCTACAAAGTTATGAGTGATCTAGTATCAAGAGCAATGTTGATATTGGAGGTACATGAAAATGTTAGAATGTTTACAAACAACTGCTGTTATAGAGTGTTTTTTCCATTTTTATCTCTAATTGTGCAAATAATAGGTAGTAACTTGTGCATATTCCTAGATCATTTACTAATGCCAGGAGAGTCATTCAGCAAAGATATATTAATAGAGACAGTATCAGTAATCAGCTTGGCAATTATATGCAGTTTACTTCAGTGTCAAGAAAATAGTTTAATGCAAGCTGAAGTTTAGATGAAAGTATAGCTGCAGTCAAGTAGAGGATTAGAAGCTATCAATGACTATGGCACCTGAAAGTGGGTATGGGCAGCAAACGTGATTCAGAAGGCTGGAAAGGTATAAGTAGTATGGAATAGTTCAGAATAAAAATGACTAAAATTAAGTAGCTTTCACAAAAAAAAAAAAAAAACTCTTATTTCTCCCAGTGCTTCAGCAAAGCCTTTGTAGAAAAGTGAAAATCCAAAAAATAAGCACAACCATATTTAAAAAGACAGGTTAAAATAATAAATAACAAGGTCACATCAATTAGTACTTAAAGTTAAAATACTTCCACTTACAGTCAACATTTAGACCTTTAGGTTTCAAAGTGTCATATTTTAAAATATTTTAAAATAGAAAACTATATATTTTCACTTGATTCCTTTTTTCATTTAACACAGTTTATGTACTACTCTCAGCCCAGTACTATCTCCAGTCTGATACTATAAAAATGCAAAGCAGCAGGGCTTTCTGTTTTTCCCACTTTATTGCATCTAAGATGTTCTTGTTTGCTTTCTTGCCTTAAAGGCTCTCATTGTTTCACCTAAGTAAAAATGTTTGCAAGGGTACCTGATGGAATAAACTGCCTCTTCAGTTCTACAAGAATTATCATCACTAGTTACCATTAATCTTTTTGATGAATGCTTCAACATATGTATGAATATTTCATGAACCACAGAAGAAACTACTTTTCTTTTTGTATCTACCCCTGAGAATATGTAAAGTGCTATGTTTGCTGTCTGGCATGTATACTGTCTGTCAGTGTCAGTACCCCTGAGCATATATAAAGTTCAATGTATATTTTCTAGGGTCTACTTCAAATGAGTGAACACTCATTTGAACAAAACCCATATAACCGAGACTAAGTCACCAAAACTCCAAAAGAATGAAACGTTACAATTTCCAGCCATTTCTTAGCTCACAATTCCTCAGTGAATGTAGTTTATTCAGTCACAAAATCAATCCTATTACATTTCACATCCCCTTTACCTTCATCCCTTACATTCTAATAAGCATTATCACCTTCTTTCAACAACTTATTTCTGTCCTGTCTGCTAACTCTACTTTATGATTGCATAACATTACTATAGTAATAGCCTCTATAAGCACATATATCCATGTTTGTCACAGCCTTCTAAAAGCAATTCATGTACATTACAAATTATATGTATTCTCAATAATTCATCACAGGACAGGGGCTTCAAAAGAAGGGGGATAAAAGCTACAACCATGCAAGCAATTTCTACATGCATTAGATTTCCTATGCAGTCTTGTTTTCATATCATTCCCGTCTATGCCCATCAATTCAACATCCAAAAATACTACTTTGCTTCAGCAGGTGTTGGTACTAAATTTAAATCCAAATCTGTATCTTTGCTGTCATTACATAAAAGTCACATTATCAATAAACCTGCATTATTTGACTACATCGGATGCATATAAAATTCAATTCATGACTATAAACACTCTTTATCACAAATAATCTCATGACTAAGTTTGCATATATTAGGTAAAAATGACACCCACTGCAGTGTCTTTTACTTGTCTGTATGCATTACCATAAAAAAAATGTTATAAAGGCAAAAGATAACATACTCAATTACAAAATTGCTCTCAGAGTTATCACCCAAAAAGTTACAGAGAGCCTCTGCCACATGGCCATGTTTGATATTTGTATAAAGACCACTAACATCCATTGATATCCAAAACTTACTTTACATCTACACAACTTTCTTTAGTTTATTTAGGAAATCTCCTGAATCACAGACATATGAATTCAGTTTTACAGCACATTTCTGAAGACAGTTATGCAAGAACACTCCAATGTTTTGTAAAAAGATGCCACAGGAATAATTAATGGGTCTTCCGGGGCAGGGGGGTAAAAGGATCTTTGTGTACCTTTGGTAGGCAGTAAGATTATGCCAACCTTACCCTGCATAAACATAACTTTGTGTTAATATCCCTTTTGTCAAAATATCCCAGTCTCAGTCCTTTGTTCAAGAATTCTCCATTATTCGTAACTACATTTCCATAAGTTATAATATCAACTTTTACTTAGATGTTTCTCACACATTTAACATATTGGTTTACATTTAAAATCACAATATTTTTGTCTTTATCTGATGGATTGATAATTAACCAGGTATTCTAACTCAAATTTTGTAAGACTACCTGTTCGTCATAATCTTCAACCCTCTTTTTTTTCATTTTCTACATGGAGTCGAGGGGTGTCAACTATCGCTTTCTCTCTCTTTATTCGGCACCACTCTCCTACCTTCTTCAACACTCATGACTGACTGTCTCAGATCTTCTCTCACACAATCCATCCACCTCTTTGTTGAATGCTATTATTTCCTCTTGCCTTTTTCCTGTCTGTCCCAAATCTTCTTCAACAGTTTGTCTTCTGCTTTTCTGCATGTGCCTGAACCACCGTAATCTGTTCTCTTTGATCTTTTATGCAATTGGAGCTGCTTTGGCTTCTGCTCTTAGGTTTTCATTTCTTCATCTGCCCTGCAGTGTGCATCCTACCACCCTTCTCAGGCACTTCATTCCCATCACCTCTAGCTTCCTCAACTGCTCTGCCTTTACTGCCCAGGTCTGTACCATACAGTAGTACTGGTTGCACCAATGTTTTGTATACCTTACTTTTCAGCTTCTTTGGCATTTTACGGTCATATACTATACCTGACACACTGTGCCAGTTGACTACAGCCCCTCTGATTCTAGATTTGACCCCCTTATTCAGACTTCCCATCTCCTCAATTACCCCTCACAAATACTTGAAGATATCCTGTTCCACTATTTTCCCTTCTGTCTCAATTCTCAGTTTCTTCTGATTTCCCCCATTTGCTGTCATTGCAACTGCCTAATCTGCACTCACTTTCATCCCATATGCCTGTCCTTTGCTAAGGTTCTTGCTCAGAGTATACCTGCAATGTCACACCATCTGCATACAGCAACTTTGTTGATCTGTCCCCAACAGCCTGTTGGGTAATGTAGTCCATCACCAATATAAATAGCAGTGGGCTCAGAGATGAACCCTGATGCACACCCACTGGGAACCACTCCGTTAGACACAACACTGTTCGTACTTGAGTCATTAGGTCCTTGTAGATTGTTTGCACTAATTCTACCAATGTTTCTGGGATTTTGAACCACCACTAGTCTGCCCAAATCAGCTTTCTTAAGACCTTGTCAAATCAGCTTTCTCCAAGTCTAATGCCCACTTGGACTCCTTTGTCATTGCTAGCATCTTCTCAACTATCTGTCTGACTGCAAACATCGGGTCAGTTGTGCTGCATCCTGATCTGAATCTAAACTGCTCATCTCCCATCTTATTTTGAACTATTCATGCATATTTGTTTATCAACGACCCTCTTCAGGACTGTCATGCAACGTGACAAGAGTTTGATACTACTGTACTATCCACAGTTGTGAATGTCCTCTTTGTTGTGAACACATTGGCACTAGCATGCTTATTTCCCAGTTATCTGGAGCATGCCTGTCTCTCCCCAGTTCTAGGAGTACCCTCAGGAACCATTTCTCCCCTATCTCATGCAGCATCTTATCATATCTGCTGTGCCCTCATCTGAGCCTGCTACTTTCCTTGACTTAATTTTTCTTAGTTGCTGTTCTTACTTCTTCTATGGTGGGCTCCTCCTTTTCTCTCATCATAGGTTGTGTCTGTACAGCTTATGTGGGGTTTTCGTCATTCAGAAGCTGCTGGAAGTACTCCTTCCATCTGCCTTTGATGTCATGTGGACTGATGAACAGGTTGTTGCTGACATCCATTATGAAGGGTGTCTGACTAGCTTCTTTATTTTTTGCCTTTCCCTTGCAACCTAATATAGTTTATTAGTGCCATCTACTAAGTCACTTTGCAGAAGCTGGTAGAGTGCCTCTGATGCAATGTTCTTCGACATTGCAAGTTTGCAACTCCCTTCTTAGCATCTTCTGTTAGCCAACCATTATTCCTTCCTAGTCTGGTCCATCTTATCTATCTCTCACTTTTTCTTGCATTCCTTTTTTTAATGAATTTTTGGACTTCTACATTCCACCACCTATTTACTTTATTTCCATTCCTGTCTCAGCTGCATATCTGTTCTGTTGTCCTTAACAGATGCTATTTTGTGGTGCTGCCATTCTTCAACTCCACCTTTTTCCTCCACTTCTTGAGATGAAAGAGCCTTGAGTAATTCATTGAACTGTTGCACTTTCTCTCAGTCAATGTTCAGGTCTTCACCTGGTCTCTGTTGATTTTAGAGCCTTCTCTGGCTACTGCTTGAAGTTGATTATGGCAACCAGTGGTTTACACTGTGGGATGACCGTTTCACTGGGGATGAATTTACAATCATGGATTCTACCCCAGTGCCCTTTCCTTATTAGGAGGAAGTCTACCTGAGTTGCTTGTTGGCCACTCTTGTATGTGATCTTGAGACTGTCTCTCTTTCTGAAAGTGTTTGCTACTATCAAGTCTAGAATGACCTCTCACTCTTTTATTCCTTTTGCCCCATCGATGTGTACCCAGGCAGTCCTCATATCCTGTTATGTCTCTCCTGACATGTGAATTCAGATCACCTATTAGCAACACCAATTCAAGTTGTCCTGCTTTATATAGTAAGTCCTGCAACTGTTGTGTAAATGCACTCTTTTCCTCACTATCACAACCCTGCTGTGGGGCATAGCCTGAGATTATGAATACTGTCCTAGCATTACACTGAAGTCTGATTACCATGAGTCTGTCACTAATTCTGATCCCTCACTGTCTTCTGAAGCCTCTCCCTTACCACAGTTCCCATACCATTCTATCCTGTCTTCCTCCTGAGTAATAGACTTTGGATGCCTGCACTGCCCTTCCATCTTGTCTCCTGGATCATAGGATGTCCAACCTCCTCATCATCATCATGTGATCTATTTCCAAGCTTTATCCCATCAGTGAACCTACACTGAATGTAGCAATTCTTAATTCTTAGTTCATGGCAGGTTAATTGGTTTTACATCCAGCTGTCTCTCAATAGAGCTATCCCAGGTAATCCAAGCTCAGCATCTGGACACCAGCCAGCCAGTAGCTTATTGACCCAGGGTTACTGGGCTTTATGACAGGCACACACTGGCCAATAGTGGCACATACATCTCATTAGCATAGGTCAGAGTAGGCCAGGTCCTCAATCCACTTATCACCGACAAATACCCATGCCCATTTGGTGACATTAGTCAACATGACAGAATCATCTAGAACAAAGTGGAATAAAATCAGTCTATACTTTAATCCGACTCATATCAAAATGTAAATAAGCATGAACTATGTCATTTTCATTTGAAAGCAAGAGAAAAAGCTAGCCTCACTTTCTGTTAAACTGTCAGTATCATCATTTGTACATTCACTTTGTATGTTTAAGACAGTCATTTTGTGCATTTTAAGTAAAATAATTTAACAACTATAATGTTTCACATAACTTATAAACTTTAGATCTTGCCTCATGACAAAAAGGAACTACTGTTGTCACAAATTTCAAACTAATTTGTAAAACAGCCATTTTAGCATCAGACAAGTTACACCTAGAAATATTAGAAACAATATTAGGACTATAAGATCATATGAGTTAAAAAGCAGATGAGCCACAATGCCATTTATGCCTCACCAATATCACTTGTAATCCTTGCCTCTGTTTTCAAGAAGGATCAGACCAATAATACCAGAAGGATTTATGAATACCCATCCAATTGTTCAGCTTCTTTTAAAAGGCAAATAGTGTGTCACACTGTTTAACTTGAAGAAGGAATTTGTTCCAGAGAAGAAGTAGGTACTGCATGACAAATCTATCTCACCTCCTTGTCTTACTTATTCTGTTGGAATATATTTAGATCTCTGGCCCTGGTGTTAGCTAGACTAATAAATGTCTGATGGTATGACAGTTCTTTGAGTAGTGGATCCTTCATAGCCCTGTAAGCAAGGTCCATATCAACTCTAAGGAGTCTATATAAAACTGAATATAGGATATAAGCCTTCTGTCTTTCTTAGTAGTTCAGATTTTTTTAAGCCCATGATCTTTTTACTTACAAAAAGTGTTTTTTTGTTTTTTTTTTGGGGGGGGGGGGGTCTTTCCAATTGTGCTGTGTAAGGTACATCCCAAAGGGGGCATCATACTCAGTGAGGATCTAATAAGTATACAGTACAAGGAGGTGAGGGCTTCTTTAGACCTCGATGAAATACTTTTTCTATGAGCTGTGCAAGGTAAAATGATTTCATAATCACTGTTTTAATGTGATGGTTAAATTAGAGGGATCTGTCCACCCAAGAACCTAGAGCACTTTTCATTTTGAAGTAGTATGTTATCCATGTGATAAGCTGGAGGTAGGCACTCGTAGCTCTCAACCTCATAGCACAAAAAATCTGGAGAAAGCCAAAACTAAAGGGGGGACAATGCCCCAAAAATAGAGACAAATGTTAAATACTGCTGTTCTAAACTTAAAAAATTGCTACAATAAAAGGTCTTTTGTTACCATGCATTTTCTGGAGGATATAAAGTTTGAAACTCAAATGCTTGTCATTGTTTAGTGACTTCAATCCTCATGGATTTGCAACAAAAATCCAGAAAACCACAAATTTTATGAGGAACAGACCAAAAGTATGAGGCAAAAATGTGGATATTCAGCAACAATCTGGACAGTTGAGAGGTATGTAGGCCTTGCTTACCAAATGTTATAATGTTGTACTTTTTGGCATTTAATTTGAACTCATTTTGGTACACTAGCTGTTGATAAGTGTATAAGCACCTATTAGAGTGCCTGTATTCCAGGGGGGACTTGACAATGACTCCCAGCTTACAATCATCCCCATACTTTGTTAACCAGAGATCCTTTTTTGATAACTGGAGATCTGAGAAGCAGTAGTCCCAGCACAGATCACTGAGGAGCTCCACTGGTCTCCTTCATGTAGTCTGAGGATGCATTCCCTACTGTTACTATATGAGTCCTGTCCTTAAGCCGGTTGGTAATCCACCTAACCCCATCAAAGTCATTTTGGAGCTCCTTTAGTTTCTTTATAATATTTGCATGTGGTATGGTATTGAATGTCTTGGAGAGGTCAAGGTAGACCATGTGGACAGTTTGCCTACAGACTACATGCTAAATAACCCTCTCAATGAAGTTCACAAGATTCATTCAACAGGATTGGCCCTTGACAAAGCCAAATCTCTGGGGGTTCAGCTCTGATAAGATTTTTGATATCATAGCTAATTAGGTCAGTAATGATACGTTCCATACCTATGCATATAAGGGTTAGTGGTGAGGGCATTCTTTGTGGAGTTGTATCACAACAGTTCTGCTCCACTCCTGTAGGACAAAGGTAGTTGTTAGGCTCAGGTAAAAGTAGTTGGGCAGTGGGTCTACTTAAACATATTTAGTGATATTACTTAGGCAACTGGGTATGTTGTCAGGACCCACTGATGAGGTATTCCTCACTTTGGAGAGTACCATCAGTAAGTGTTCTTTCATGATGGCTGTTAGCTTAATTCCATCAAAGATAAATGAGCTTGGAATAGATTGCTCAGGGGTGAAGTTGGCACTAAACTTATTTGGCAGTATGTTGGCAATGTCCACTGAATCAGAGCAGGTAGTACCATTATGAATGAATTCTGACCAATGTTGGGTATTATTTGTTATTTCTGATTTTTATTACATAACTAAAGAAGGGTTTGTAGTTGTCTTTGGCTTCACTAGCTAGTCTAACTTCAAGGGATGCCTTCATTTTTCTGAAGTCTTTTTTTTTAGTTTCTTACCTAACTGTTTGATCTTCTCCTTAATATGGGTTTTTTTTTGTTCTGCTATATAGGTTTAGGGGTTGTCTTCCAACCATGCCAGTTTGCCTCTAAACCTCTTCATTCACTTGGATATAGTAGGGTCTGTCAATGTAATACATTTGTCTGGGTACAAGTATTAACATTATTGGTAATACCATTAAGCATAAATTTATTTATTTATTTATTCATTTGTTTGTAATTTGTTAACCAGGAAAGTCCACTGGGCCTTTCAGAGCCCATTTTTAGTGAATGACTGGGAGAACAGCTCCTCTGTACAATAATGAAAGATGAATTTTATACATAGGTAGTATACAAAACATAGGTAGCTAGTTCAACAGAATTTTATAAATAGGTAGTATACAACTAACAAATAATTGGCTTACAAAGTGAGAACACAGTTAGCAATCCAGTGGCAAGACAAATAGCAACCACAGTTACTACATTCTGAGGTAATTAGAGCATAGAGGAATTATTGGAAAAATGGCATAACATAGAAAAAGCAATCATTAAACCTTAAATATTCTAAGGAGGCTTAGCACAAGTACAGTTCCAGTTGAAAGATAGGAATTCATGTAGAGAAGTTTTGAAGCAGGCAGGATTCTGGGTTGTTCTTATGGCTAAAGGTAGAGTATTCCAATATTTGGCTAAAGAGTAGGAGTACAGAAGATGGCCATGAGGAAGTATTGGTTTGTAAACTTGTAGAAGTTGCTGATTTTCAGATCCGTGGGTCATTGATGAGTGGAAATTATTAATGAAAATGTTGAATAGGAGGGGACCAAATATGGATCCTTGAGGAACACCAGTAGAGGTGTTAAGGTAAGGAGAAATAGATTTTTGCCATTTGACAGCCTGTATCTATCTTTTAAATAGCTGTATAACCACTTGTGAGTGGTGGAGGATAGGCCAAAGTTAGAGAGTTGTGACAGTAGTAAAGGGTGGGAAACAGTATCAAAAGCCTTTGATAGATCTAAGAAGAGGGTGGATACTACTTTCCCAGCATCACAAGCTGTGTTAACAGTTTCCGGAAAATATATGAGGGCATTTGTTTTGCTGTGGCCAGATCTAAATCCATGCTGCATAGGGGATAGGAGGTGGTTATGAAGTAGATAGTGCATCAGCTGAATGTGAATGCACTTTTCCAAGAAAATGGAGATAGGAAAAAGAATGGCAATAGGACAAAAGTTGGAGATATCTATGTTTTTTCCGCCTTTATGAAGCATGAGTATGAATGTTTTCTTCCATAATTTGGGCACATAGGATACTTGAATGGATCTCTTAACAAGTATACTTATAGGAAATATTTAGGAAGGGCTGCCATTGAAGGATCAAAAAGCGACATCACTATGAATGCTTGGCCACCACAAGCCAGTTATCCCTGTGGTAACTTTTCTGATACCGCCTGCTTAAAACCTAAAAAGCCAGAAGGATTGTGAGGCCCCACTTTCATGGTCTGTATTCATACTGAAAATCAAGATCAAGCAAGCTTTTGCTCTTTTGCTCCACGTGTGGTTTCTGCCCTCCCTGAGCTCCCCTTAGGACACCTGCATTACTCTTTGACAGGTGCACTACCCCAGTCAAACTCCCCACTTTACACTGTCCCTTGAGTGGGTTGCGCTCAGACACCTGGGTGCTTGAAGCCAGAAGCTAGAGCTCCAGTGGGGCTCACCCCCTTCCTCACCAGGTAAGTGAAAAGCAATGTGTAGTAGTATTTTACCAGCAGCCGAGGCCTCCCACTTATTCTACACCTCTCATGTCTCTTCACAATGCCAGACTAGAGTCAAGCTCAACAGGGTCTTTTTTCCCCGCTGATTCTGCCAAGCCCATTCCCTTGGCTGTGATTTCGCTAGATAGTAGGTAGGGACAGTGGGAATCAAATTCATCCATTCATGCGCATCACTAATTAGATGATGAGGCATTTGGCTACTTTAAGAGAGTCATAGTTACTCCCACCATTTACCCATGCTTCATTGAATTTCTTCACTTTGACATTCACAACACTGTGCAGAAGCAGATGTGAAGCAGATAGTGCATCAGCTGAATGTGAATGCACTTTTCCAAGATCTTGGAGATAGGAGAAAGCATGGCGATAAGATGAAAGTTGGAGATATCTATGTTTTTGCTGCCTTTATGAAGCATGGATATGAATGCTTTCTTCCATAACTTGGGCACATAGGATTCTTGATTGGATCTATTAATAAGGATACTTATAGTGAATGCAACAGCTTCAGCAGCCAGCTTTAGAAATACGGGGGCATATAATGTCAGCTGCATTAGAGCAGGGTTTGAGCTTCAGGAGTAGTCTTTTTATAGCTGTGATAGGAATGGGATTAAGAGTGAAATTGAGAATAGAAGGGGTGTTTGGATCCTGAGTGTGCAGGGTGCAAGTAGAGATAGGGATAGTAGTCGAGTTTTTTGCTGGAGTAGCTTTGTTCATGCTGCCCCTAGCTTGGGAAAAGCTACCAGTAATGTCAGCTAAAGAATTTATAAAGAAATATTTAAAGAGAGATGCTATTTCTAGAGAAGGTTTGACGGGACATGGACACGGGTTGTTTTTAGTGCCAGGGTTCAGGAGCACTGTGATGGAGTTCCAGAATTTTTGGGGGGGTTGTTTATGGTTAGACTGCAGTTTTGAATAGTATGATTTTTTTTATCTTTGAGAACTAGTTTTTTTACCTGATTATGAAGCTGTTTAAAATTTATCAGGTCAGGCTGGTTTCTATTAGCTTGATACTGTTTCCATATTTTGTCTCTGGAGTGCATCGGGTCTTTTGTAGGCTTGGTTAGCCATGGGGCACAGTTTGTTTTGATTCTTTTCAAGCGAAGGGGTGCAAGGTTATTATTTAGTGTGTTTAGGAATGTAGTATTAAAACAGTTGACAGCATTGTCAAGTGAGAGAGCTTTTAGCTTGTGCCAGTTAATCATTTTCATGGTTTCGACAAAGGTAAGAGGGTTGAAAGCAGTTAGAGATTTCATCATAGAATTGCAGGAGATTTGTACATTTGAAGCCCTTGAATTCTGTCATATTTGTTTCCAACAGCTTAGAGATTTTGATGGAAAAGGGTTTCTTCTGACCAGATCTCTAGTGGGTTCATTAATAATTTGGTCCCAGGAGTTCTTGTTTATAAAATCGAAGAATTTTTATGTGTATTGCTCTTTGGTGGTATAGATCCCCCAGTTAATTATTGAGTAGTTAAAATTGCCTAGAATAACAGTGTTCTTACTTATGGGGGGGTATCAAGAATATTTAGGAATGTTGTGTGATTATCTGCATGCATACAGTCTATGATCTGATGACTGATCTTGTTTAGCATGATATATTAGGAATATTATGAAAAAACATATATTTAAATAGAATGAAATTCCAGTACAACCTGATGAAGGCACTAGTAGTTGCGTGTGCTGATGAAGCGAGTTTTAGTGGGTGTGCTTGTTCTGGATTTGTTGGATGATTTGAATCTCTATAACATCAACTAGAGGATCTCTAGGTATCTGTCTTTAGGTAGTGTATGGATACACCACCATAGTTTCCGTCAGGACTAAATTAGTGGTAAGTACAAAGCCCAGGTATAGAGGAAGTGCTCTGGACTCTTAATCTGGACTTCTTTAACAACACATACATGGATGTGCTCCAAATGCAGGAGGGCCTCAAGGACTGGCAGTTTGTTGTCTTGACCTCTAACATTAAGCAGAGCCACCTTGATATGGTTCAGTGATTGATTTGTTTTTGAAGTTAGGCTGGGAGGGTCACCAGATGGACTTTACCTAAAAAAGGTGCAATGTGAGCAGCAAAAGCTTTAGCCAGTATGCAGAAGCCTTAGAATGAGAGGTGAAAACCATCCTTGATAAAGCAAGTATGGTTGTTAAGCATGTCATCCCATGCTGAAACATACTTGAAACATACTGGATCCCCCTAGAATATTTTTAAAGCCAGTTATCTTTTCTTGGTACTATGGCATCATTTTTGGTGATGAAAGGATTCCACTCAATACAAGGGTCATTCCTGCATTTGTGACAAGCATGGAGAGCTCTGTCATGTCTCTGTCTATATCCCCCAGTGTTTATACACTGGGTCATTTACTTCAACATGGGCCTCAACCATGCCATACTCATATTTGTCTATTTTGAGTATCTTCAGGGCCCTTGTAACGTCTGTATTCATTGCCTATGAGTGACAACTCCTTTCACCCTACTTTTGTCCACCCTCATTAGTGTAGAATATGTGTGCCTAACTACAGAGTTACCAATCACTAGTACATTTCTATTTGTGTTTGAAGATTGCTTTGGTGAAATGGTTTCTAAGATCTGCTGTCTCTTAGAAACTCCCATCTGTGTTGTCACTAATCAGTGCTGCAGTCCTTAGTTTACACTTGGCCTTGACTTACTACTCTGTTACAACTTGGGCAAGAATTTTTAAGTACCTTAAAGTATATTCATTTTGTGTGGGTATGTACAGACTGTGATGTAGGTGAGTGATGCTCGGACAACGTATTTGTGAAAATTATGAATTTGGCTAGGTACCTGAATCTCTCACAAACAGACAGTGACAAGTTAAGCAAAAGGTGATTATCTGTGAGCATCAGGCAATTTGTACATTGACAGATGCTCACAGATAATGTACACGAACTGCTGTGAGTCTGTCAGCGGTGGGTAGCCTAACTGGCAGACTTTCTGTTTCTGAACCAAGGGTGCAAAGTGTGTCAAGAAAGAATAAGAATATAATAGGGTTCTGGCTCTTATTTTAAAATATTAGTTTAAAGAAAAATAGGAGGCATAAATTAATGTAGCTTTGAGCACTTGCAATGATGTGCCACTGCTTTACTCTGTGGTTTGTACTGCTTTAACCAGAAGGTGGATTTAAGTAAAGGTTCCTAAGAGAGGATGTGAAACTGAAAGTACCTGCATTTCTTAAATACAGCACTGCACTGCATGGAGTGCCACCCACCCATACCTCTCAGCTGTCCAGATTTTTGCCTCTTAGTTTTGGTCAGTTCCTCATTAAATTTGTGGTTTTCTGGCAAATTACTGAGGACTGAGGTCATTAAATAATGACATACATTTCAGTTTCAGACATCATATCCTTCAGAAAATGCATGCTAAAACAAATCCTGTTGTTGTAGCAACTTTCTAAGACTATAAGAACAATATTTAAAATCTGCCTTGATTTTTGGGCTTTTGTTACCATTATTTTAGACTTTGTCCAGATTTCCTGTACTAAGAAGTTGAGAGGTAAGCACTCACTACCGTTAAACTTAGGAGAAAAGGTGAAAAAAAATCATTAACAAATCAATCATATATCTGCATTGGTGCAGCAGTAGCATTGTTGCCTCACAGCAAGAAGTTCTCCCGTTCAATTCTCGGCTGGAGTGCGGGGAGTGCCTTCTGTGTGGAATCTGCATGTCCTCTCCGTGGTTGCGTGGGTGTTCGAAAGACATACGTAAATGGGCGTGCCTTCATTGAAGGTTGAACGTCAAGCTGGCACCTTGGCATTCGTGAAAATCTACTGCCAATCATTAGCGGACTGGAGTTCCACTGTGGCAACCCCTAACAGGGAAAAGCCGAAAGACAAACAAACAAATGCCATTTCTTAAAATCTGAATGTTCTTGTCATTTAATGTGAGCAATGCACCCGTAAATCAATCACTCTCAGAATGAGACTCGCGTCACCTATATATCTGCTACTGTACCTGCTGTTGCCAGTTCATTTGTGTGCTTGATTTATTTTTACCTCTTTTATGGCCAAAGCCTCCACCATGATGAAAATCATTTTGCCTTTTATCTCTTTGGAAATAATTAACTAGAATCTTGAAGATCTCCAAATATTTCTAAGAAAATAGTTAGCTATATTTCCAAAGATGAGATACCAAATTCAGCAATTCAGGTTTTGACATTCTGAAGCCAGTGATACTGGCAAATGTTCAAGATTCTGAACCAAACATTTAGGTGTATAGCATACAAAATGCAAACAGTATGCTATTCAGTGAGGAGAAAGAAGGCAAGACCTGCACACCCCATAAGGTGTGATGCATCCACACCCACTGTAATAGTTCTAATCAAAGTTTTCTGTAGTTGTAACACAGGAATTAATAAGTTGTGTCAGCCTCATGAAATGGAACAACAGCTTTTTTCAGGTATTACACAATAGTTTGTTCTCTATGAATTTGAACACACCTTGCCCATCCTCATCTTATATCTCCCAGAAAGCCTGACACATTGTACTGAATATAATGTTACATCGCATCTGTTATTCCAAATTATACATTAAAGTGCACTTGTACTTTGAATCTTGTAAAACTGT